>NW_006292573.1:2719499-2742358 GCF_000327345.1 Myotis davidii | reverse complement strand
CCACTGCCAGACAGTCCAGTTTCTCCCTGTATGAGTCTGAGTCCCCAGAGACTCACCTGGAACTGGAGTTCAGAGCAGTCAGGAGCTTGAGTCTCCCTCCCATTTCAAAAAAACAGCTGCGTCCTTAGTTGCCAGCCCTTGCCGAGTGTGCCTCCGTACCTCTGCACTTCCACACCTCCTCTGAGTCTCAGTGTGCTTTTCTCTTTCCTTCTAGTTGAAGAATTTCCACTCAGCCAGCCTTCTTGTGGTTCTGGATGGTGTCCGTTTTGTCTTTTAGTTGTATTTTTAATTTGTTGTGGAAAGCAGCAATTTCCGGTGTTTACCTATGCTGCCATCTTGGTTTTTTCTACAGTTTGTAAGACAAATATTTTTATTTCAAGTTGCTTTATCTAAAATAATTTCTGGTTTTGCTAACTATTTCTTAATTTCTATTTTCTGTTGAGTTCAAATATTAGTATCTTAAATTCTTTCAAGAGTCATAATGCTATATCTTTTTTTGTTGTCAGTGGGCCATTTGAAATTTACATGTCTTGTCAATATTTCAAATGTTATTATTTTTAATATTTCCCATTGCTAAAGAAACATTAATCTGAGGAAGTAAGTTGCTTATGAAACATTTGTTCTTTACCCATACTGAATTATATTATTTATATATAACTAATACTTTTCTGTAATTTAATTTTTTAATAATTTCCAGTTTTGTTATTGTTTTAAATAAACTAGGGGTATAATGATTTAATCTGAATATTTTAATTCTATTTTCACTACTAAATGTTCACCCAGTTGATAAGGCATGTATAGTTGTTGTAATTAGTGTGGTTTATAATTATACATATCCAGATTAAACAAGACAAATGGCAGGGCCAGTAATGGCATCATATTAAGACTATAAATATATTGAAAAAATCTATTTAGAAGCATAATTATAAAAAGGGAATGAGAGCTGCTTTAAAATCATTTTAGGTATTAATAATCACATTTACCAAAGGGTATTACAGAAATCACATAAGCAAAAGATATTACAAAGTATTATTTAAAGAAACAATTGGAACTCACACTTCTTAATAACTTTCTACTCCTGGCCAAATACAAAATGAGTGTAATCTACCATGATTAATTGCTTATGTTTTTTCCAAACTATATAATTGAGAAACAGAGTAATCAATGATATAAATGTAACTCTAATGTATCTTTCATGCACAGCTTTAATGGCTTTTATTCTCGCCAACATTTCCTAAACATAAGAGCAAACCATATTTGCAAAAGATTGGTTCTATTACTGCTCTGATCCCAGGTAACTTCTAAGTGAATTTTTTATCACATCAAGCATAGAAATACATTTTAAGATAAAAACATATTTTGTTTTTGTTTTTAATGGATTAATGTAGCAAATGCAATGAAGCATAATGCACTAAACAAACGTAAGGTTTTATTGCATCTTTTTAAAATATTTTTTTTCATTGAGGGAGGGAGAGGGAGAGGGAGATAGAAACATCAATGATGAGAGAGAATAATTGATTGGCTGCCTCCTATACGATTGGGGGATCAAGCTGGCAATCTGGGCATATGCCCTTGCTGTGAATCACACCATGACCTCCTGGTTCATAGGTTGACGCTCAACCACTGAGCCACCACAGATGGGCTATTATTGCATCTTAACAAAAACTCAAGCAAAATAGAGAATCTGACTTCCTGTACTTTGTGCAATTTCTGAACTGCTCCAGAAAAAAACTGGCGAGGGAGCTGTCTCCTGCTCTTCTGACTATGCAGCTTCTCTACAGCCTTCAACACGGCCCTGGTTGCCTACCAGGATACTACTCAGAACTCACTGACATCGGCTGAATGACCCTTCATCACCTCCAGTCCTGTCTACAACTTTCATTAAAAGAGGTCAAACGCTGCCTCAGAGCCTATTAGTGGCTTCCACCTGAAAGTCACCCAATTTTCATTTACAATTTCTTAGTTATTTGTGATGTATTTTTCACCAGTGTTCTTTCTTCAGCTTCCAATTCTTCCAGAGTCCTTGCTATGCCTGCTCAGAGAACTTCCTCTGATTGGAGGAGTTAAGTTGACACTGAGGGAAGTTTAATTTACTTCTACTTTTTTTTTAAAGATCTTTCTTTCTGCCTGGTAGTTGATAAAACAGAATTCCCAACAACTCTGAAGCTTCCCTTTCTGTGATAAATTTAGTTTCATCCCATAATACCTGTTTAATATTAAGAAAGTAACAGAAATTTGTGTTATTAGGGAAGATCTCTCAAATAAATATATTTTTTCCTCAAAAATAAACCTGCATGGTTTTATCTCCTGTAATATGTCATAAATACTGAAGATAAAACATAAAGAATTATTTCAAAATATTTGTGTTTTCTTATTCCAGAGCAATAAAGAAAACTGTTTAAGAGAATTCTTCTAGTGATTGGTGTTAATGTTGTCATTGCAACCAATTTT
This sequence comes from Myotis davidii, assembly GCF_000327345.1. Taxonomy (NCBI): domain Eukaryota; kingdom Metazoa; phylum Chordata; class Mammalia; order Chiroptera; family Vespertilionidae; genus Myotis; species Myotis davidii. The sequence goes on along the minus strand of NW_006292573.1, from coordinate 2,739,907 downwards.
TCTACTGACCTAAGATTCATTACTGAAGCACCTAGCTTAAAGTATTTACAAAATTAAAAAGCCATAACTCTGCATTAAACATCTCTGTAGTTATGCCAACGGAGATAAAATTTATGATGACTCTTAATTGTGAGGCTCTGAAGCCTGAACTCACAGGCCATTGCACTTTTCAACCAGTGATCTCCAAGTGCTTTCCCAATAAGGGCGATTGAAAGTGTTTCACACAAGAGCAAATACAAGTGCCTTACCAAATCATGGAGCAAATTTCAAACTCGCTCATGAACTGAACTCTCATAAAACAATTAGTGCCCATATTTATATGGATATGTCATAAAGTGATGGCACACTGTTACTTATCCATTGTAAAGACCACAAACATGTACGTTGCTCCATTTTGTGTATTAACATTTCATAAAAACATGTAGGATTCTGTTTCAGGATTTGGGCAGTGGGAACCAGCTGTAGATGGAATGAATTCTCAAATACCCATCAGAACGGAGAGGACAGCGTACATGGGCTGCCTAAACTGACAAATGTTTACGTATAGGTACTTTCCTTGAGATCTTTAAATACATTTTAGTGTTTGGAGGTGAAAATAAGTGCATTCTAGAAAGACGGAATTAGCCAAACTAAATGTTAAAAGCGTTGTAAAGACAGGGTGCGAGAATATCAGCACGCTGGTCAGCTCCTCCTGTCGCAGGTTCTTCCTCGGCCTGAGCGGCCCAAGGTGGAATTATCTGCACACAGAAGACTCGTCCTGTTCTCTGCGTTTATATCTTCCCTGGACAGGACATGGTTTTTACATGTTTTTGGTGGTAAGTTTATCTTTATTTCAACTTTCCTGGGCTAATAACTATGTTGAGTGTAGGTCCTTCGTTCCAGGTCTGTTCCAGTACATAGCACACTGTACTAGCAACCAGTATTCATGCTCTTGTTAGATCTTTGTGAGATCGCATCTCTGGGGGAAGGAAACGCCAGTTGCTCCCTGTTGTTATCCGCGGTGCCCTCTATTGTGCCTTGTGTAAGGTGGCACTCAGTGAGAATTTGAAAATGGACAAAGGAACAAGTAGAAAAAAGTATAATCAAGATTAATATTTTGCTCATCATATCTACTTTGGGTCTATTTTTCCCAATAGCACCTCCAAGGATTGCAAGGAGTAGAAAAGCACCTTCCCAGGGCCATCTCTGATGCTTAATCCGCACATGTTGGAAGAAGCAGCTGAATATGGCATGAATATGTGCACTCTGTCTGTCCCAAAATGCAAACCACAAGCAAATACTAAGCTGCAACCAGTGTGGATGTTTTATATAGTGCAGTGCTCAAGGGAAAATCTCTTCACATTTATCTGTGCAGAAATAGAGTATAAATTTGGTTCATGACTTCATGTCATTAGAGTACAAAGAAATGAATGTCCTGCTTTTCCTTGTGTGTGTTTTTAATATATTTTTATTGATTTTGAAGAGAAAGGGAGAGGGAGAGAGAGATAGAAAAATCAATGATGAGAGAGAATCATTAACTGGCTACCTCCTGCATGCCCCACACTGGTGATCGATTGTGTGTGTGTGTGTGTGTGTGTGTGTGTGTGTGTGTGTGTGTTTAAAATCCTGTCATTGAGAAAACTCTTCCTTCTAACCTTCTACTGGGCAACCAGTCAGCAGACAACTCCAGAATCACATTTTATAACACAAACCCGGGGATCCAGTGGCCACAGAAAAGCCTTTATTGTTATTAGTTTCAGGACCTCTGGGATATTAATTCATCATTGCACTCTCTCATCACTCCATCCATTATGCCTGTCTATATAGCTCACGTGGAGCAAAAAAAGAATGACATAGTTTCCCACTAAAGCAATAGCATGAGATTACCCACACAATTACTTTCAGTGTGGGCAGGGAATTTTCTATCCCAGCAGAAATGACTACCCTCTGCTTTAGAAATATCCTTGTTGCCGTGGCCTTTTAAAGCTGCTACATAAGTGAGATTAGTAATATTAATCTATTCTTTGGCTGGGAAAGATCTTGTGTGTGGAAAATTAAATAGGGCCATCCATTTTAGAACTGAAATGCTAAGCTAAAACCTTCTTTTGCAGCTTCATCCTTTTTCTAGAGTGCGGTGCCAGTGTCAGTGTTATAGGAAAGCATCCTGGCTTTCTTCCTTTGTTTGGATCCAGTTTTACAAACAACCGTAGTATCCATTTCCTCGGCTTACAAAATCTGTGAACAAGCAAGGCAGAGAGAACCAGCCATTTTATTCTTCCTTCAAAATGCATGAAAAGATCAGCTGCCTTTTCCATATATAAACATACTGATACAAAGCAAATGAGTTTACCTCATTAACCAATAAATGTGGGGTTTCCCCCCACGGTCCTGTGAGTTATTTTGCAAAATTCACTTGCAAAATTCAAGAGATTACCAGCTAGTCTTTGGATAAACTAGAAATTTAATTTCGTCTCTCACAAAAACAGAGGCTTTGTGCTAACAAAGATTTTTCTCTGAACATTGCTTTTCACCCCTTAAAATGAGTGGTAATAAGTACCTGCTGGAGAACAAGCAACTCACTTCGCTTTTGAGACAGAGGCGGAGCGCCATCTTCTGGTTTGGGGCCTCCGTGACAATCTGGGCAGCAAGCAATTCAGAGAGGAATTAAATGCTTTCTTGTGATCGTTTTACTGGCAAAGGCCTGTCTTGACTTGTGTAAGAAAACCTTTCGAACACCAACACACTAAGTGCAATGGTCTCAAGAAAAAGTGCATTTCTAGATCGCTGAATTTAGTCTAATCCTCTTCAGCTATTTGGAAGTAGCATTTATTTAACTACTGTTTTCTTCATTTCCTTTGAAGAGGAGGCAGTCCAGGCACAGAAGGAAGGAAAAAACGCATTTATTGAGCCTTCTCCCTATGAAAGTGGAGATTAATAACTCTCACACCTGGAGCATGCTCCTCGCAAATCACTTCATCTATTTAATTACTTAAATAACCAAAATATTAGAATGTCGCTACTTTAGACAGGAAAAAAAAATTCAGAATGCAGTCCTCCTGGCACTATTACGGTTTTTTAAAGTGGTATTTATTCTACTGTCTATAAAACCAGTTCTGAACTGAGAGACATGCTATAGTGTTAAAAAAAAAAAGTTATTTTCAGTTGCTTTTCCAAAGGAGCTTCTATAGATGGGGAAAACAGAAAGTTTTAAATCTCAAAAAAAAAAAAAATCCATTCTTGCAGTGGCTTTGCCTTGCTATCATTCTAGAATCCAAGCCTGTCATAATAAATGCAACCATAAATCCATGGCAGGCAACTCTGAACCTATCAGCTTCACAAGGAAGCATTTCCAGACCATAAATAGAGGCTGATTGAAAACCAAGGTCAGGTCGTCATAACAATTTATGGAGCTATTTAAGGAAACTGTCCAGGACTTAATCCCGATGAACAAGAACAATTTCCACAAATGTGACTGTATCCTGTATGGAAATTCTTGAATAAATAAACACATAATAGAGTTGTTATGCTATGTGCTCTCTATTTTTGTGAACAAAAAGCCGTGGACAAAAAGATGAACAACCAATTTAAAATAAGACCTGAAACAAAGAATGAAGAAATGGATCAAGGAGGGAGTCAGTGCATATTTCTGTGCAGACACTCAGACTCAGAGTCTACTCATTCCTACCCTCTACAGCTCACGAATTTCTCCTCATATCAGCTCAGTCATTACTGCCTCGGAGAAAGTTTCCACTGACCTCCCTGACTAGGTCAAATTGCCCTATTATATACTTCCTAACACATGTATCTCAACTTCATAGCTTTTAGCACAAATGTAGTTTTATGTGATAGCTGATTGGTTTTTGTCTCTCATTTTGAACGGTGGGCTTCATAAAGATACCATTGTATCCTGAATGCCAACATCATGTCTAGAATTTAAAAATGGTAATGGACAGGTGTTTGATAAGTGAGTGAATTAAACAACCAATGAAAAACGTAAAGAATTTGACAGTGAGTCAAGTTTATATCTTATTTGTGTTCTTTTCTTTGTGTATTATATGCTAAGCTCTTGCTCTAATCAACAAATGAAAAAATTTAATAATAACAAATGGAGTTGAGCCATATTCTCAGGAATGTAAGATGCCTACTTGAAATTAATTAAGTTCTTGAATATAGTGGGGAGAGAAGACTGAAGCAAGGGGACTAAGTGCATAGAAGTGGAGGAATGGCAGCCGCCTGGCGATGTGTGCATGCCCAGATGTGTTTAGTGGTGAATGAACAGAGGGAGAACTGGGAAAAGGAACCTGGATCCGGAACGGGAATAGTCAGTACACGTGTTACAAAGCTGAGGTCAGGAGCCAAACTCCAGAACAGTATCTACCGTAAGCTGCTTTCCCTTTGCACACACTCAGAATGGAAAGAAAAGTCAAATGAGAGTACCATTTTATTTGAATTAAAATTTCATCACGCTTCAAAATCAGAAATGGCTATATCAGAAATGGCTTCAAAGCACAATAAGGAAATAGACCCAACATTAAATTATCCTGTCTGTTAAATTACGCACCATTTTCCACATATTCTCAGGACGATGGGGAAGAATACACAGGAAATTATTTCCAGCATTAGATCAGAAAAAAATTAAAGACCATTTTCTGTGCAATTTACGTATGAAAAACAAAGTTCTTAATGCCATTGAAAGCCTCTAAAAAACTTTGAGCTGCATTTTCTGAAGACAAGGGCTAATCGCTACACAAAGAGACAACTGATCTGATGCACATAGTGAACGTCAACTATGTCAAAGGAGTTAGAGGGGATAGAAGAACTGAACAAATGTTGTGTAAGATACCTTTGAGAATACATGACGGAAGATGTCTTAAAACAGAGCTTAGCTGATTCGCCTTGGGAAGCCTCCATATCCCGTTTGCATGCAGAATATCCTGCCGTTTTCCTTTCCTTTCAGCCTTTTCAACTTTAAGACCCAAACACCTTGGAAGTTCATATGAGATTGGGTCATATCGCTATCACTGGTGTGTTGGGGCGTGGCAGAGACTGCTCCTGAGGAGTCTGTCCTCCAACCACAGCTCTGCTCCGCCTTTTGATCTGAAAAATCAGAGACCCAGGCAATGCAGTGCGGTGGTAACAGCTCTACCATTAGTTCAAAGTCAGACTAAGTAAATTTGAATAGAATTTGCATTCTTATTGAAGGCCTATTATAAAGGATATATACCATTCATATAATACAGATGTAGAAGAAACAAAACACTAAAGATACCTTAAATATTTGTTTCTGTTTCCAAACTTAACACTAAAATTCAGTTCATCTTCCACATGTTTCTCTGAGTGGTCCTATTATCCTTCTTGAGAAATAGAAATGGACATAAATTGATAGATTTTGAAGACAGAACTAGAAAGGGTAAGTAACCAATGAATTAGGAAGAAGCAGGAGAGCGTAGATGTTTGGCAGATAGACTGTGGACGCAGGTGGCCTGGGCCTGATTCTGGCTCTTCTGCTTAGTAGTCAATCACCTCCACTGCCTCAGTTTCCTCACTTATAAAGCGAATATAATAACAGTACCTACATCATAGGGTTTGGCAGATAACTAAAGGATAGGGTATACATGAAGTGTTGAAAACTGTTCCTGGCATGCATTAAAACCATTATTTTTAAAGAATTAACAGTTTACAAATGACCAAAGTTGTTCAAGATAATTCAATGTCAGTCCTGGGACCTATAACTCATGAAGTGTGGGTGAATTATAACTAGTTTTTAAAAAAAAAAATAGTTAAGAGACAGTATTAAATGAGAAAATTTAATTTTTTAGTTCTAACTATCATAGGGGGAACAATGCAAATAATAAATTTTAACAACGTCTATTAACACATTGATTGATGATAAATAGCTAAGAAAAGAAGAATACATTCCTAGAAAAATGGTAACATGAAAAACAATCAATGGGCTTACAGCAGCTGATTTTCAATCTAGGCTCCATCGCTGCTCGTTAGGGGATCTCTCCGATATTCAGGGGTTTAGGGTTTGGTGGATATTTTTTATGATAAATAGGAATATTTTAAAAAACTCTCATGAGCTTGAAATAAGAAAATGTGTGTAAATAGCACTCAGTGTCTGGCACACGTTAACTATGCCGCCATCTTCGGTTCTCCATTCTTGCCTTTTAAGAGTGATGCTACGAGGTCAGCCCGGCCTTTCCACAACACCAGCCTGTGGTGCCACAGTCAGAGGCAGAGAAGGAGGCTGAGCCGACAACTGGTCTACCTGGGAAACCCTGACTGTTCCAACAATGTACCTCTCATCAGACAAAGGCAACTGAAATAAACTTGGGGTCCAAAAAGAAAAGAAAGAGGAAGACTCTCCTTTCTGGAACCTCAAAGTCTTTATCACCAAGATTAGTAGATCAGTGCACCTTCCCAAGCTTCCCTGAATGCAGAGAAATGTCATGGCCCTTAGTGACTGTCTTGTCCTCAGGGACAGCCACAGACCTCGGACACACACACAAAAAAAGTTCTGAGGAAGCACTGTAAACAATCTTAGGTCCTTAAATTCATAGAATCCTGATGTTCCCACAGGTTACATGTTGTCTCTTCCAATCTTTCCTTTATGGTAGGATATCAGATGGCTGACATTTCATGTGGGTTTTTTTCCTTTTGCTTGCTCATATTATCAAAGATAATAAATTTTCTATTTTACATTAAATGTATTGCTAAACTAAACTCAATGCTCTAAATAGATGAGTGACTGATATTTGCAGAAAATAGTGCTTTCATAGTCCTGAGTATGAGGGTAGGATAGCATTTGGCAGTTAAGATCGAAACAACATACTTTAAAAGCTGAAAGAGAATAGGATTCAATAGGGGAGGGAGTGTATTAAGAAAAATTACCACATAAAATATTTTCCCAGATATATTCCTGTCTGTGTGTATTCACATATGTTGGTAGGAATGTAAAATATCTTAATTCCCTTAGAACATATCCAAAAAAGTGTGAAAGCCATGGGTTAAAAGAAGGGTAAGCAAATTTTTTTATGTAAAATCCAAGATAGTAAAAAATGTTTTTGTTTTTGTTGAGTTTCAACAACTCAACTCTGCTTTTCAAGCACCATAGACAATACATAAACAAAGAGTTACAGCTGTGTTCCAATAAAACATGTTTTATAAAAATAGGCAGCCAATGGATTTGGCCCACAGGCTAGAAGATAAAAGAAATGAGGCTTTTTCCACTTAGTCTCTCTACAAATGAGAAAAAAATAGGTATTAACTTGACACCAAAAAAACTGTTCTATCAGTCATCAAGTAATTCTCTTGGGTGGTAGGCGCACAGTACAGTATACAGATCTTGTAACATGGAAACCCATACTTGAAATCTGTATGTTCATGTTGACCCATGTCAACCCAATCAATTTAATAAATAAATATTAAAAAGTTGTTCTCATTTAAACAAATGGGAACAGGATGTGACATTTCTAAGTGTTCTAATATAGTCTCTACCTCTCATTTTCCATTTTACCTTTTGACATAGTGTTTAACACCTGGCTCCGAAAGAATTCTCTAATATTCCTACTTTTCCCTACTGAAAATTCTTTGGATTGCCAATTTCCAATTTATTTCTTTAATCTACTTCTCATGCTCCTTTGAAAGTCTGATACACCTGCCTTCTTTCTCTTTCAACCAATCCTCATCAGCATTTCACAATTAATGATATCACCTCACATGGGGCCCTCAGAACTTTCTAACTTCGTTTATCAGACTTGGTCACTTCTCTGGTATGGAGTATATGGTTTTGAAGCTGCTCAATACACTGTGAAAATACATAAAATACTAAAATAAATCCAAAACATGCAGCCTTGGCTCTTCTGAGTCTCTTTTCCCAGTGAAGACTTTGGTAGCTAAAACCTCCATATTTACAGAAAATCAACCAACTCAAGAGAATTACTTAAAAGGACAATAACCAGGCAAAGTGCTCCTTAAAATTATAGTCACACATTAGAGATAAAAGTGACACTGTTCTACAGAACTTGGCTGGAGATCCTGTAGAGGGAACCTGGCTATGATGATCAACTGAACACTGCCTCCGTGTCATTCCTTCTTCGCTGACTCTGTCCACGCCTTGGGGAACCCCTGGACCTGCTGGGGCTGGACCCCAACAGATAGAGCCCAAACAGGAACCCTTAGCCGACCCAAGAGGGCACAGCTGACTCCTCCCCGGACACCGACACCACCATCAAGCGTGGCCCTGATAGACCCTTTGATGCAGCCCTTCAACTCGCTGATGCTTTGGGAAGCCCATTGCCAATGAAGCCGCCCGCTAGTCAGATCAACAAGGACAACCAAACCACTGACTTGAGGACAGCTCTAATCCCTTGACTGAAGAGGCCAGCAACCTTCTACAGGAACTTACTTCCTTGTAGCTTAACAGAACAATAGAGTAACCTTGGAATGGAGATAAGAAATGCCCTAACCTTTGGAATAGAATGGATAGGATTAAAATCAACTGGTATAAATAAAGATGTAACAATAAACACAGAACTTGGCTGTAGAACCTGGCTATGGAAGCTGGCTATGATGATCAACTGAACCCTCCCTCCATTACATTCCTTCTTCGCTGACTCTGTCTACACCTTTGGGAACCCCTGGACCTGCGGGGCTGGACCCCAACAGTGTTTTATACCCTTGGAGAATAAATCTTTGTTATGTGAAAAAAAAAAGTGGCACTGTTCTGTGGATATTTGATGGGCACATGAAAGTGTGTTCTGGGGTATTGGTAATCATGCCTTACAAAGGTTGCGAGAAAGATTACCAAAGAGAGACAAGAACTAGTTCATTCTGAAAAGTCTGTAAAAAAAAATACCTGTTTTGGAAAAGTGTTCAAGGAACTAATTAAGTTTATGTTATAAAAAATAAAAATTCTGTGAAAACATAAAGATGGCTCTCATAGACTCAAGAGAATTAAGGACCACAGTGTAATCTATTCTTCATATTTAAAAGGTGAACCCATTTTTGCCGATATAACTCCTCAGGCAAGGAAAACAAAGGGAAAAGTAAACAAATGGGAGTTAAAAAGCTTTTGCACAGTAAAAGAAATCATCATCAAAATGAGGAGGCAACTCAATGAATGGGAGAGCATATGTGCCAATGATATATCTGATAATAGTTAATTTCCAAAATATATAAGTAACTTATACAACTCAATGGCAAGAAGATAAACAAACCAATCGAAAAATGGGCAAAGGATCTGAATAGACACTTCTCTAGAAAGGACATACAAATGGCCAATAGACATAGGAAAAAAAAATGCTCAACATTACTAATCATCAGAGAGATGCAAATTAAAACCACAATGAGATCACCTCACACGTGTCAGATGGCTATCACCAATGAATCAACAAACAAGTGCTGGAAAGGATGTGGAAAAGGGGAACACTCATGCCCTGTTGGTAGGAATGCAGACTGGTGCAGTCACTATGGAAAACAGTATGGAATTTCCTCAAATAATTAAAAATGGAGCTACCTTTTGATCCAGCAATCCTACTTCTGAAAATATATCTGAAGAAACCCACAACACTAATTTGAAATAATATATGCACCCTTAAGTTCATTGCAGCATTATTTAAAATAATCAAGATCTGGAAAGAGCCCAAGTACCCATCAGATGAGTGGATAAAAAGCTGTGGGTACATTTGAACAATGGAATAATATTCGGCTGTAAAATTAAAATTAACAAAAGGAAATTGTGCCTTTTGCAACAGCATAGATGGACCTGGAGGGTATTGTCCAAGTGAAATAAGCCAGTAAGAGAAAGACAAATACTATATGATCTCACTTATATCTAAAGAACAAAATAAACATACAAACAAAATAGAAACGACTCATAGATACATAGAACAGACTGACAGCTGTTAGAGGGGAGGGGTGTTGGGGGACTGGATGTAAGAGTGTGAAGGGATTAACCAAAATACATATATACATAACAAATAGACACAGAAAAGAGTGTGGTGATAGCCAGAATAAAGGGGATGGTAGGTAGGTGGAGGTGGGCAAAGCAGGAGAAAATGGGGACAGAAAGAGACTTTACTTTGGGTGATAAGAGCACAACACAGTAAGCAGATGATCTTTCACTGAGCTGTACACTTGAAACCTGTATGTTTTTATTAACTCATGTCACCCCAATAAATTCAATTAAAAATAAAATAAACAAAATGTTGAAAGAATCAATCTTCAGAGTGAGTAAGGAATTTTGGTATATCTCAAGATGGGTCTCCAAAAAGCCTATTTAGAAAAGTCTTTTCAGAGAGACTTTTTAGGAAAGACTTCATGCATATCAAATTAATCTCTACTAATTTTTATTTAATTTATACTATTAAATATCTTAGTTCTAAGTGTATTTATACTAATTTAAATTCTAATAATAATTGTAATATATATATTCAAAAACAAGCCTGAAATAATTTTGATATTTAACTAAACATTTCCAGCTTTTCCAATACATAAAACAAAGCCTTTATAACTATGATCAAACACTTCTTCAAATCATTTAACCCAACCAAAGCTCAACTGCTAAGAAGAAACCAAGCTTCAAAATCATGATTGGGTTTATTATTATAGATTTGATTTCCAGAATGGTTATATATTAATCAGCTATTTCCATATTGATGATCCTTAACAACGAAGTCTCAGTAGATCACAAGCAGCAAACATGTTTATCTTGCTCACGCATTTTGGATTTTCTGGAGCAGATATGCTTCCAGAGGTCCAGTTCAAGTCTGCTCCAATAGTTCCTCATCCCAGGAGCTTGGCTAAAGAAACAACTTCCTAGGACATTGCCCTTCTCATGATGCACATCAGGAGCCGAGATAATGAACAGGAACACTCAATGCCTCTTCAAGTCCACTCAGCACCAACCCATCGAATTTTGCCCCATATTTTATTGGACACAATATGTCAGGTGGCCACACTTATAGTCAAAGGGATGAGGAAGTATGCTTTACCCACAGGTAATTACTCTGTAATTACTCAGCAAGGGCATGGAATAATATTGGACAAAGAATACTATCTACATAGACTGTATAGGAAATGTATTAAAATAGATTTTATGTAAGCTCTTGACATGAGGACCCAATTTTTATGAAAGACTGTGTGGCAAGAAAATATAAAAACAAGTGCAAGGAAGGCACCAACATGATGAATTGCCATGAAAGCTGAAGAATTTTGTACTTGGTAATGACAACTCTAGAGCACAGAGAGCAGCGAGTTGCTGCAGCATGTAATTCCTTCAGCCTGAACTCGTGTATAAAGAAAGAAGAAATATTTCACTGGGAAACTTTATGACAGGTTTGTTGTTTTTTTGTGGGGGTTTTTTTTAAAGGAAGAAACAAAAATGGTTTCAAGATGTTTAAACTGACAAGAAATTAGAGTGCCATTTGGGCATATGAAAAGATGTCAGGTTTAATTCAGAACACACAGAATTTGGGGTGATTTCAGATCATGTATATAGATTTTCCTGAAAACATTTAGAAAAATGAGATTGAAATCTGGCTCAGAGCTGAAGACATAAAGGTAGGAGTCAGAAATTTAGATGTGATTATTAAAGCTTTGGGCAGAGATGTCATTGAAGGAGTAAATGGGTGAAAAGAATGAATTTATAGACAGAGGTCTCAGTGACACCAGTTTTTAAACTGGAAACAAAGAAAGGTGACCAAAAATAAGGGCGGGGAGAAAGGGAAGGAATTATCCGTTATGGGCTAAATGTTTGTATCCTCCCAAAATTCGTATGTTGAAACCCTACCCACCAATGTGATAGTATTAGAAGGTGGGTATTGGGAGATCCTTAGGATTAGATGAGGTCATAAGTGTGAAGCCAAGAATGGGATTAGTGTCCTTATAGGGATAAGGAGAGAGCTTGCTTCTCCTCCCTGTATCTGCCACGTGAGGATCCAGTCTACAAGCCAGTCAGAGTCCTTCTAGCAGCCTGATCTTACACACCTAGACTCCAGCACTGTGAGGAATAGATTTTGTTATTTATGTCACCAGTCTATGGTATTTTGTTACAGCAGCCATTGAAATAAGTTTCCTAGAACAAGGGACCTTGTGAGGCAGCCTAGGAAACAGGATCAAGCACAGCTGTGCCATCAGACAGACATGGGTATTGAACCCTAACACTGCCTAGTACTGAGATACTGGAGAAGAGACCTTCTGAGCTTCAGTCTCCATACAAAATGGAGCTATTGGCATGTGTTTAATAGTGAGGTTAAGACTTGCATTTCCTTTTCATCAAACATAATGGTTCCAGATTCTGAAGGTGCAGAAACAAGACTTTGTCCCAATCCTCCTAATACAGAAGTGAATGCCAGTAAAAATAATTGCTAACCATCAAGTGTCACATGCTTTCTATTGAGGTGGTGTGCTCTCTTTCTCATTTTTGCCTAATTCCTACTTATTTTTTAGGTACCAATTGGATTGAAAGCCTTCCTTAACCCTCAATCTGAATTATGCAACCTGTTATTCTATTTCAAAGTATGTACTCCTTATTTTTCTTCATAGCACCTGCCTTCATTTATTTATTTGTATGTTTCTATCATGTCGTCTTTGCTATTAGCTGGTCCAAAGTAAAATTCATAATTTTTTGATAACGCCTCCTTTCAATATATGATCATGTCCATACTTCAGAGACCAGCACTGTCAGATGCAAATTCTCTCAAGTTTCCACTTTACCATGTTATTCACACATTGATCTATTTTCCTCCTAAAGAAAGAAGGGCTTTTTCTCTTAAGATTATTTTCTCACACTTCTCATATGTGCTCTTCATGTCCTTTAAAACTTCATACTCCCCCCCCACACACACACACATGCACACATCTCTCTCTCTCTTTTCATTCTCTTGCTCTTTATTTGGTCCTTCTACAGAGATCAACAACAAATGAGGTCTTTCTTACCTTAAAATAATTTCTCCTCCCAACTTTCCTCCAACCACAGCACCACTCCTATTCAGAACATCCTAGGATCACTGCACCTGCTTCCCGATTACTGATTACCCATTGCTCTTCACCGCATTACAGTGAGGTTCCCATCACAACAGTTTCATGAAACTGCTCTGACAACAATCACCAGTGACTTCTTGATTAAAACAAAAACACATATCTTCCATTTTGTTTTCTTGACCTCACAGTTAATTTGACAGTTAACTACCCTGTTCTTAAAACTCAATTCCATTGGCTTCTGTGAGGCCACTGTCTCCTAGCTCTCCTCCTCCCCTGACAGCTCCTACTCAGGTCCCTTTGCTGATTCATCGTTTTCTACTTGTTCTCTAGTGTTGGTAATTGCCAGAGTTCTGCTTATTTTGTTATTCCTTTAAATGACACTGTGGTGTCTAAGATACAAAGATGTGCCATGGAAGAGTTTTCAAGCAAAGAATGAAGTTAGAGCTGCTGTCTAGAAATTGCACATATATCTATAACCTGTCCTATGTTCTTAATAGTTACCAAGGATATGATATACAATCATCATACAAAAAATAACTAAACCCACACTCATAATTTTAACTTCGTTATTATAACCAAGATCTGATCTATAGACCCATGGCTTCAATGTCTATGAGATTCATGTCCCATAGTTGTCTCAAAAACAGTATTTCCAAACTGAACTCACAAATGTTTGCCACTTTTTTCTTCCTCCTGTATGTTCTGTCTCAATAAAAGGATGATCAGGAAACAAAATTAAAAACTTGGGAGTCAATCTAGAATCCTTCTTTCCTTCCCCTCTATATTTCTAACTAGTCTCAAATCTAGTTGGTTAGACTTCCTTGATATCTCACTCATATAGTTGGTTATTCTAAGCATGGGCTATTTTTGCTTGCCCACCCAAAATGTAAGAGCCACCACCTTAGATACCAAGAAAGCCACTGTTAAGATTGTATAACAAGAAGCCATTGGGTTTTGCAGAAAAGGGGTCAGCAAGTAAAAAATATTCAGTTGATTGATGAAATCATATTCCAGATTATAGTGAATGCAATGGGCATAAATCACATTTCTGGGGCATTTTGTATCTTCGTAAATAAAGGAATTTAGTAGTCCCTGAAGTTGTATAAAATGAGGAAACTTGATTTTACTTCATTTTGTATATAAGAATTAAGTGATATTAGTGTATAATACCTGGTTTTGCCTTTTAAAGATCTTATGCCAGATAATATTTTCCAATTAGACTTGTATATACATAAAATCTATAAACACCAGCTTATTCAGATTTATAATGTATGATCATTGCAGCCAATTATAAACTATAAAGTTCAAATTTGTGTATTTTTCTGAAACTTTAGAGTTTCTAATAAGTGAATTCAATTACTTCTGTTACTACTCTAGTACTTATTTTGTCCCAGGCACTTTGCTATACATGGATTATTTTTCTTAATCTCTAGAAAGCCCTGTCAGATAGCTATAATTTTATTATTATTCTCTCATGAAGATGAGGAAACTTAGGCATACAGAGAAAGCCAGAGCTTTCCTTAAAAATAACTCTGCACCTACAACACTGCACATATCTGTTTTGATATTTTCATTTATGTAACTCATCTGATGTTGGTATTTTTATTTAGTAAAATAACATTGATTTTTAAAACTAGTTAAAATTCCTATTTTGAGTTGCTTCCACTTTTGCTACACCTAGCAGCACTAAGATTAATATCCTCAGAGCTACACCTTTGCTCGTATTTTACTTATTTCCTTAAAATAAATTTCTCAAAGTGAATTGTGTTGTTCCAGGAGTACATGCATTTCTAGGGCTTTAGATCTGTTCTCCCTATTTTGGGGAGGCATGAAGTCCCATGTGCTTGTAGGCAAGGAGGGGAGCTCTCTCCCCTCCTGTAGGGTAATTAGTGCTCTCAGCTCATAGGCAATACACAAAACTGAGAAATCCATTTTCCTAAAGCATTTAAACATTGATTCTAAGCTAATTAACTAAAATCCTTTCAGCCATTTAAAATTTAATTACAAATTTAATATAATATGAAGGATTATTTAGAATATTTAAATGTCAAATAGCAGTGATAAGAACTTACACTTATCATTTTTAAATAGCAGCATCATGAGTTCAATTCATTTTGAAAATAAAATACCTGCATACTTGTTCTTATAACTTCCTAAAGTTGCAATATTATTAATTTCTGTATCTTTCCGGGATTATAATTTTTGGCAATTTTATGATAACCAAAAGTTAAACAAAAAAGACTGCTTCAAGTACAGAGCGTGGGCTGTCAATTTAGTTGACTTTTAGTTGTATCTTCCAAGGGATCTAAACCTAAATCTTCAGTCACCAGAATACCTCTCTCCACCATGCCCCCTTTTGAAAACTCGACTTTCTTTTTTGGAGCAGTTTTAGGTTCACAGCAAAATTAAGTGGAAAGTACAGAAAATTCCTTTCAACCCTCTGTCCTTATACTTGCTGTACCATTTTGCATTTCCATCAGCAATAAATGACCATTCCTATTGCTCTAAAAAGTAAACATAATAAATAAATAAAACAAACTAACTTTTAGTTCTTGTCTCCTTTATTTCCTCTGCATTTCTAAAATTAGTCAAAATTAATATATATTGACATACTACTCTTTTTTTGAATCTACTATTCAAATTTCATTGAACATTGACTCCAAATAAGCAAAGACATTGTCTCTTTCAATGTACTGTCACAAAGATCCAAGGTTTTAAGAATATCAATTAATTATTATCTCTGACTTATAATATCAGTTAGACTGAGGTCAATTAGATTGGTCAATAGATGTACAAAAACATCCTGAAAACATGGTGATATTAATTTACCTGAATTAAGATAATTTTACTATCCAAACATTTTACTCACCCTTACTTCAGATATCAATAGTGATGGATGTCAGGTTCCCTACAGACCTCCAAACAATAGAATGAGCAAACATATTAGTTATGATATTTTCAAGTTAAAATGAAAGACATGATAATTCCATGTAGAACCTAATTTTAGAATCACCTTATTAACCATCTGAAGAGTCACCCACATTTCCAAATAGACCTGCCCCCACCCTCACACTATTCTTCCCTGTTAAGAAACTAATCAGCTCCTGAACACTGTCACTGGTTTTCTTCTGGAAGGACCTGGAGGGGAATCAGCATAACCAGAGTGGCATGGAGTGAAACACCATTTCTCTTGCAGGTGTCAGAGTTGGAGAGATTTGGGGCGCCTGCCTAGCTGGAGCTGAGTTGTCTATGGCAGTAAATAGCCTGGCGCAGCGGTGACTACAAGTGCTATCTGTTTTTGCTCTGTGCATTGTGTGGGTCGGGATTTTTCATTTCATACTTCATTTGCACCTGCTGAGCGAAGCCACAGAATGGCAGCACTTTCCATCTCCTCGCATGTGGGAAGCAGCACATTACATAGAGCAGTGGCACCCATGCCACTCATCAAGGCCCTGGCCTGAGCCTTGACTGGGGGTGTAACTATCTTTCTTTTGCACTCCTGCATAGGTGACAAAAGAAAAAAAGGTACTATAATTGGATTAATAAGAGCACAAAACCAAAAGTAGCCTGAAATTCAATCTCTGTTTAATGTATATAATGAAAAAAAAAAGCTGTAATTTTTACCAAATGCTCTTTCTCAAGAAAAAAATAATAATGTCCTCTAAATATGGAGAGTGATTAACAGACATTTAAAGAGTGAGGGATGAGAATCACACTTTTAAAAGTTTGGGGGTACCCAGGCTTTAACTTGAATGATAAGTATTCAGATTTAAAATATAAACATATGAACATGCTTTGAAAACATGAGCACATACTCACAAGAACCAAACTGGCTTTAGAAGCCCTGCCTTTCACTTAGGATGTTCTCGCCTTTGCCAGGGGAAAAGCCTGGAATACTAAACACTGCAGGCTTGGTGGAAGACACATATCACATTCAAATCAAATAATTTCTAAAGAAAATCAGGAATGATGACAAGAGAACCTGTAATTATAATCCATGTCTGCAAAGAACCCCAAAAGACGTCTTGGACTCTGGAATGAAACCTCCCGCATCAAGCCAACCTCCACAGTCCCTCTCCCCGGCCAGCCGTCCCCAATTGGTCCTGATCGACCCCAATTTCCAGTCAGGCTGAGGGACTCCACCCATACACGAATTTGTGCACTGGGCCTCTAGTTTATATATAATGACATTTGAGAAGACAAGACCAACACCTAAAAATAATAACCATCCACATAAAGCACAGTGTTCTCAGAGAATTAAACTTATGTGAGCATGTTAACACAATCTAGAAGCCAACTGAGTCCACTCTATTATACAATTAATGGTATAAAGGAGGCTATTGGAGAGTATGTGACATATATGGTTGTATAGCAGATGGTGCTTTCAATTAAAAAGGAGTATATAATTGCATAATTACAAGATACTTCTTGATTTGGGGAACAGAAGTACAGAGTGGGCTTCCGTGTTCTGCAAGGAGCTCTGGAGAAGAGGCAGGGAGTTAATGAATAACCAAATTTCTACCTTCCTGTTAAAGAGGGTCTTTCTTTAGAGATTTGAACCATCTGGAAAATTTAAATGAACTATTCTGATGTTTAGTGGCTATGTAGAAGCCAATTCATTGCTAATCATGAGATTTAAGCTAACCTTTAAAAAATGTTAATAAAAAAAAATAGCTGCTGTAAATTCAAATGTCATCTCTCCATTGCATTTTCGTATTTTCAATATTCTACTGAGAGTGAACCTCAAACATTTGTGGATGCAAACCCCATTAAAAAAGCATAGTTAATCCCTGGTTGGTGTTGCTTGATGGTTAGAGTGCTGGCCTGCACACAGGAGGGTCATGGGTTTGATTCTCGGTCAAGGGCACATACCTAGGTTGCAGGTTCCATCCCCCCAATTCAGGGTGCATGTGGGAGGCAACCAATGTTTCTCTCTTACATCAATGTTTCTCCCTCTTCTCACTATTTCTCCTTCCTTCTACTCTCTCTAAAAATCAATGGGGTAAAATACCCTCACTCCTTGGGTGGGGATTTTTATTAAAAAAGAGCATAGTTAGGTCACAGGAACATTCTGATTCATGAAATATGCACTGAATGTTCTAGCAAAATTTCATAAAACTCCAACAATTATCAATCATCAATGTTAAGGAATTAGATTTAAATACAGTATAGATACAACTTATGACAAACTGCACATAGTTGAAACTGTCGGATGATTCTGAAGGTGCTGCATCATCATAGCTCGCTGTGCACTGAGGACCAATATTGGTGGGTTACACGTTGAGCTCCATGAACTCACTCGTGCAGTCAACAAGGTTTATTAAAGACCAGGTCTAGCCCTAACCGGTTTGGCTCAGTGGATAGAGGGACAGCCTGTGGACTGAAAGGGCCCAGGTTTGATTCCAGCCAAGGGCATGTACCTTGGTAGTGGGCACATCCCCAGTAGGGGGTGTGCAGGAAGCAGCTGGTCGATGTTTCTCTCTCATCGATGTTTCTAACTCTCTATCTCTCTCCCTTCCTCTCTGAAAAAAATCAATAAAATATATATTTTTTAAAAAGACCGGGTCTACCTCAGGCATTGAGCTGGTGCCTGCGGCAAACAGTTGTACTGACCCTTCCCTGACTCTACCCTCAAAGACTTTACACTCTAACACAGAAGATACGTGGAAACTTGAATCCATCACTGAGTTTTACAGGATTCAAGGGATTTTAATCCATACAACTCCCTCTCCCCCCGCCCCAAGAAAATTCACACCAACATATCACAACCAGCACCACTTTGGATAAATATTTGACTGTTTCATAAATGAGTTTATTAGGAGAAATCACTGGATATAACTAAGCATCTAAGATGTGTTTATAGCAGGTTAGGTTTTTAAAATATTACATTGTATTGTATATTCCTTTACATTTGTTTTCATCCTTTTCAATGAGGTTGCTCTTTTTCACATAGGGGCTTTCCTGGGCTGAACACAGAAGCTTTCCTGAGAATAAACATTTCTCGTGGCCTTTTGTAAAAGTCTGAACTCCTTGAAGAGATTAGCCCAAGTGTGCTAGACAGGCAAGGGAGAAAATTGATTCTTCTGAGGGCCGAGGGAGAGAAGAAAAAAAATGAAATGAGGAAATGGTAAGCACTGTACAGTCACCTGGAAAGCCCAGGCCAGGGAGGTGACCGTTTTCAGGTGGTGATTGCTGTGCGCTGCGCCTAACAAGCTCCCGCTATCCGTGCGGCTCCGAGAAGTAACATTGGGAGATGTGAGGGGGCTGTGCCGACTGCCACCATCGCCGTCTCCGACGTAATCAATGGTGACCCACAACTGGAGGAAATTCTATCATGTTTCAGTTTTTCATAGAAACCAGAGAATGTGTACAGCTTTGCGGGGAAGAGGGAGTCTCAGTAACTGAGGTTAAATTGCCCTTCAACAAGATTTAAGTCAATTTAAAGAAAATGATGTAATGCAGCTTGTGCTTGCCTGCGTTTATGGACTAAAATTCATTACTTCTACAGAATTAATTCATTTCTCCTGGTTCTATTCCTTAAAAAGAACAATATATTAACCATGTGGATTTGGGGCACTTATTTTTATTTTTTTTAGTAGTAATGTATATGGTGTAATATTAAGTCTTGGCAGAAATTTAAAATAATGTTTTCCCAGAATAAACCCATAGTCAAGGAAGAAAAATCAAATCAGAGAGAAATTAAGTCTCTCTTTACTGTGGTGCCCATTTTAGAATCAGTAGCTGCTGAATACTTTAGTCACAGCCTTGCCTTCCATAGTGTGTGGTAGTGATTGTCTCATTATTTTCTTAACCTTTTTTATGTATACCTAAATTAGGTACTTATGCATTCCTTTATACTGGGTCATGGTTGGCAAGATGAGTTCCAGACTGCTTCTCCTTTGGACAACATAAACTTGCTAAACCTAGAAAGCTTGAAACCCTGTTGTAATCCACAGAGTACTCTGATAGGAAGGAATTCTGTTCAAAGTGTATGTTTCAGTGGGCGTCTATTATAGACAGTTCCTGTAGCAGAGCAAACATGGAACAAAGTTGGAAGCATATCTAGACCATCTGTCTACTTCCTAACAGCCATGAGAGTCCCAACAGAAGTTTACTGGAAAGGCAACAGGGACTACTCATTGATTACCTGCAGAGAGGGATGGAAAAGCTAGTTCTCAGCTATCTATGACTACTGGTCGCAATGGAACTACTATCTATCTATAAGTTCTCAGCTATCTATGACTACTGGTCGCAATGGAACTACTATCTATCTGTAAGTTCTCAGCTATCTATGACTACTGGTCGCAATGGAACTACTATCTATCTGTAAGTTCTCAGCTATCTATGACTACTGGTCGCAATGGAACTACTACCTATCTGTAAGTTCTCGGCTATCTATGACTACTGGTCGCAATGGAACTACTATCTATCTGTAAGTTCTC
>NW_006292573.1:2670609-2718247 GCF_000327345.1 Myotis davidii | reverse complement strand
ATTTGAAAATCTACATTAGAGGAGGCACAGAAAAATAATGGATCTGGAAATAAAGAGAAATTTGTAAACTGCAGAGTTGTCATTTGGGCTCCTAGTTGCATGTCATTTTATGTGTATATATAGTATTTAATTTAAAGAGTTAATGAAAAGAGGATTTGCAGCATCTTTCTTGAGCACTGCAGGCTCTAGCAATGCTTTTTTGACATGCAAAAGCCCTGGACAGATATTTGAAAATTATTACTTGAGCCAATCAGGGACAGACGAGGAAGAAAAAGAGAGAGAGAGACAGGTGGAAATGCAATTTAAATGTGATATTTGTAGGCAATTTTGAGTCTTTTATAAATAAAAGCACTGCCTATAATTGTGGTGTTCATTAATTCATAGCTTATTCTCCCATTTTCTCTTTCTCTATCGCTTGCTGCATGCACCCACACACCCCAAGGTACCCAACATTTGTAGCCTCTGCTTTGCTTTAAGTAGGCTTATTAATATTAAATTTCATATCACAAAGCAGTTCGCATTCATGAGTTTAGGGCATTTGCCTTTTCCTAGATACATAATTCTATCTTAATTTGGTAATGATATATAGTTATTAAAAATAAGCACCATTCAAAATGGCTGAATATCTTTAATAGGCACATTGTAAGTAGAGCCAATGTTGGTTGTTTTAGTTTTAAAGACTTTCTTAAATGATATAATTCAGACAAATCCAAAAATATAAAAATAGCAAATGAACACTTATGAACCCAAAAATACTCTTTTAAAATGAAATATAAATACAATTGAAACCCCTTCTCTCCCTCTTGCAAATTATATTTCCCTCCCTCCCCCTCAGAAGTAAATATCGTTCTGAATTAAGTGTTTATCATTTCCATGTGTATCTTTATATTGCCACTACTCATACATATTCTTAAAATTAAATACTTGGAATAACACTATGTATATTCTTCCTCGAAAAATTCACTCAGCATTATGCTTGGATAATCCACCCATAATGATGCAAATGGCTCTAGTCTCACTCATCCATTTTCATTGCCTTAATGCATTCCACCATATGACTTTTCCACAATTTACTTGTTCCTGCCACTGATGATGGTTAGCTACATTATCTCAGTTTTTTTCCTATTTCAAACAATGAGCTATGAACATTCCCGTACGTATCTCTTTGTGTACACACACAATATTATCAGTAAGATACATATCTAGGAATTGCTTGATTGAATGTCTGTGCATTGTCAAGTTTATTGGGCGATAATCAAGTGCTCTGAAATGTACAATTTATAATGAGCACTGTGTACAAATTTGGACACCATAGCATGCATCTTATTGTGGTTATAATCAGTGTTTTCTTGATTATCAAGTTGCTTATAATTTCATGTATTTACTGGCCAGGGAGATGTCTTCTTGTTTCTCATATCCTTTCCCCATCCCCCAGTGGAGTGCTTGACTGTTTTACTATTGATTCATAGAAAACACTGACATATTCTTGATAGTAATCCTTGTCAGTCAGTTCTGGGCCCCACAAATATCTTCATGTAGTCTGTCCACCTGCCTTTTTCTTTTCATAAAGTCTTTTAATTAACAGAAGTGTTTTTTTCTTGCCATAGTGCATTTTGTTTTACTACCTATGTCCTATAAGTTCCAGGTTTTGCTTCCTTGATAAAAAAGTTATTTGTGACTCCAAAATAAACAGGAACCTTTCTTTGTTTTTCTCATAAAGTTTAAAAAATTTTTTAATTTAGTATATTACTCAGCAGGTAATTCTTGTTGTTGTCCTTTATAATGATAGAGAAGGATCCTATTTTTTTTCTCCTAAAGGTAACTTATAAAAAGTCCCCACCGATTTGCAGAGCCTACTCTCTGCAAACTACACACGCATGCGCGCGCACACACACATACACACACACACAGTTCTGGATCAGGGCTTTCTATTGATTTCCATTGGCTCATTAATCAGTGCTCTTATCAACACTGCCTTTTCTTAATTACTATTATACTTTTAAATGTCTGGATGTAATGGTAGGCTGTCTCCCAGATTGTTCTTTTTGACAGCCACCTCAGCTTCTCTTTCCTTTGCTCTTCTAAATGAATGTTAGAATCATCTTCTCAATCTCCATGAAAATACTGCTGAGATTTTTATTAAAATATTGCTTTGAATTTATATACCAATTTGGAGATAATTTACATCTTTAGTATTTTGACTCTTTCTATTACATACACTATCTTTTTCCATTTATTTAGTTCTTCTTTAATGACTTTCAATAAAGTTTTATAATTTTCTCCATGAAAATCTTGCCCATATTTTGTTAGATTTATTCCTACTGCTGCGTTTTAGTTGCTATGGTAAACACTCTCTTTTTATTGATTTATTTTAAATGTTTTTATTGATTTTAGAGAAAGGGAGCGGGGTAGAGAAATAGAAACATCGGCTGCCTCCTGCATAGTCCCTACTAGGGATCGAGCCCACAACCAGGGTATGTGCCCTGACCAGAATCAAACTGGTGACCTCCTGGTTCATAGGTCAGACACTCAACCACTGAGCCACACCAGCCAGACAATACTCTCCTTTTAAAATTACATTTTCAAAAAAAAATTTTGCTGGATGTTATATATAATAAATCTGATCAAATCTCTGATTATTTTCAATAAGTAACTTATAAATTCTCTTGGGGTGCCTAATACCTTCAAGTATAGAGAGTATTGTTTCTTCCTTCTCAATCTTTGTTTTTACTTACTTCACTTTCTGGCTTCTTGGGCTAGCCAATATAATGCAAAACAGGGTATGTTCGTCCCATGTATCAAAGGGAATGCTTCGAATGTTTCACCACTGTGTGTGAGATTTGGTGGATTATGGAAATTTTCCTCTATTTCTACTTTTCTAATACATTCTATCATAAAAGAACATTGAACAGTTTGACTTTTTTTCCCCATTAGATAACTCTGTGATCATTCTTCATTAATCTGTTAATTTGATTTCATTGATGGTATTCTAACAGTATATCATCCTTGCATTCCTGGAATAAAATCTTTATGAGCATGATGCATTTTTTTAGACATTTTGGATTTTGGTTGTTACTTGACTGGTTTAGGATTTTTTGCTTCTAAGTAGGTTCAATAGCATGGCTTATAATTTTCAATTTCTAGTTTATCTGACTTTGATGAAACTGTTTTATTTTAAAAGTTGGCAGTCTTCTTTTTTCTTCCATTCTCTGAAACAGTCTGTATATGGCAATACTAGAGTTATCTGCTACTTAAATATTTTATATAACCTGTCTGTCAAACCAGTTTGCTTGGTAGGTGTATGTGTGTGGGAAACAGTTGGTAGAGTTAGTTAGTGATAGATTTTTGATACTGATTCAATTTATTAAATAGAAATCTTTTCATGTTTTCTACTTCTTTTTTAGATTTTATTGATTTCAGAGAGAGGAAAGGAGAGGGAGAGAGGGATAGAAACATCTATGATGAGAGAGACTCATTGGTCATCTGCTTCCTACAGGTCCCCCACTGGGAACTGAGCCTGCAACCCCGGCATGTGTCCTGAGCAGGAATCAAAACATGATCTCTTGGTTCTTGGGCCAACAGTCAACCAATGAGCCACACCAGCTGGGCTCCTGTTTTCTACTGCTTAAGTCAGATTTTGACAAGTTTTATTTTCCTAATAAATTGTGCCTTTCACCCAAGTTTTAAAAAAGTACTGGCAATAAGATGACCATATTTTTTAATGTCTGCTTTGTGTGTGATTGTGTCATCTTGGTTACTTATTTATTTGCCCTTTCTCTGCCAGTCTTGCTTCTTTATATTTACTTTGGATTCAATCTCTTGTTCTCTTTCTAATTTCTTAAATTGGCACACTAAACTCATATTTTTCAGCCTTTTCTTGCCAAAAAAAAAATTCTGTCCCATAATTTAATAAAGTATTTTCTTTGTTTTTATTTATATTGTCTAATTCTCAATATTTCTTCTTAGACTTATATAGAAATGTGTTATTTCTAAGCATAAAAATGTATTCTCCTATAAGGTTATTTTGTTTAACTAATTAGCTGCTTGTCAAGAATTTAGCGCTTTGTAGGCACTGGCTTTATTCAAGAAACTTGATCCAAGTGTCACCTTATTTGATCCCAAAACCTGGCCATCTTGGAATTGGCAATATCCAGGAAACAGTCTCCACACTAGGGACAGCAGATTACTTTGGTTTTCTTTCTTTCTTTGCTTTAACCCTTTACTTTCTGACACACTAAATTATACATTTTTACAGGTTTTGTAGGAGGAAGTTTCAGACTAGTCAAGCGCATTGCCAGAAACAAAAGCCTTAGCATGGGTGTTCATTTCCATGTTGTAGTTTGAGGAGAGTTCAAGGACGTGAATTTTTCTCAGTACTAGCTCATTTTGCTTTGTAAGTAGACTTCTTGGGGGAATATTATTTATCAACTAGAGGCCCAGTGCACGAAATGTGTGCCCGGGGCAGATGTCCCTCAGCCTGGCCTCCACCCTCTCCAACCTGGAACCCCTTGGAGGATGTCTGACTGCCAGTTTAGGCCCAATCCCTGTGGAACTGGGCTAACTCGGCAGTCGGACATCCCTCTCACAATCCGGGACTGCTGGCTCCTAACCACTTGCTTGCCTGCCTGATTGCCCCTAACTGCTTCTGCTGGCCAGCCTGATCACCTCCTCACCGTTCCCCTGCCAGCCTGATCGCCCCCAACTGCCCTCCCCTGCCGGCCATCTTGTGGCAGCCACCTTGTGATGATGTGTAGGTAGCCATCTTGTGGTGGCCATCTTGTGATGACATCACATGTGACATCACCTATGCTTTTTTTATATAGGATGGCGTCTTCATACAGGCAACTACTAGTATATGTATTTTTGTGTAGATTACAGATGACCCTGATTCTCTTGACTATTGAATAGATCTGTCATTATATCTATAAAGCATCTGGGACCTGGACAATCCTCTTAGTGCCAAAGAAAGTCATGTTGAGATGTCAAAAACTTATTTATTCATGACATACCTCATTAGACAGAGTTCAAATTACCTATAAAATATACATATGAATGAATTCAGTAAAGTTTCAGGATACAAAATCAATATAAAAATATCTGTTGTGTTTCTATACACTAATAACAAACTATCAAAAAGTGAAATTAAGAAAATAACCCCATTTATAATTGCATCAAAAATAATAAAACACATAGGAATAAATGTATCCGAAGAGGTGAAAACCTGTACATTGAAAACAAGACATTGGTGAAATATATTCAAGGCACAAATAAATGAAAAGGTATTCTGTGTTATTGAATTGGAAGAATCAATATTGTTAAAATGTCCAGCCCTGACCGGTTTGGCTCAGTGGATAGAGCGTCGGCCTGCGGACTCAAGGGTTCCAGGCTCGATTCCAGTCAAGGGCACATACTTTGGTTGCGGGCACGTCCCCAGTCGGGAGTGTGAAGGAGGCTGCTGATCGATGTTTCTCTCTCGTCGATGTTTCTGATTCTCTATCCCTCTCCCTTCCTCTCTGTAAAAAATCAATAAAATATATTTAAAAAAATAAATAAATAAAATGTCCATAACACCCCCCAAAATCTACAGATTCAGTGTATTCCTATCATTCCAATGGCATGTCTAACAGAAATAGAAAAAAAAATCCTAAAAAAGAAAAAGAAAAAACAATCCTAAATTTGATATGGAACCAGAAAAAAAAAACCTGAACATCCAAAGTAATTTTGAGAAAAAAGAACAAAGGTGAAGGCTTCACATTCACTGATTTCAAACAATATTACAAAGCTAGAGTAATAAAAACAGCATGATATTGGCATAAACACAGACGTACAGATCTATGGTACAGAATAGAGAACCCAGAATAAACCCACACCCCTACATGGTCAATTCATTTATGACAAAGGAGCCAAAATTTATAGTGGAGAAAAGACAGTTTCTTCAATGAATGGCGTGGGAAAAACTGGAGAGCCACATGTAAAAGAATGAAAATGAACCACTGTCTTACACCATGCACAAAAGTCAACACAAAATGGATTAAAAACTTTAAATATACAATCTAAAACCATAAAACTCCTGAAGAAAACATAAGCTGAAAGCTCCTTGACATCAGGTTTAGTGAAGATTTTTTTGGATCTGACTGACAACAAAAGCAAAAATATACAAGTGGGACTCGATGAAACTAAAAAGCATCTGTCCAACCCTAGCCGGTTTGGCTCAGTGGATAGAGCATTGGCCTGCGGACCAAAGGATCCGGGGTTCAATTCCAGTCAAGGGCTTGTACCTTGGTTGCAGGCTCCTCCCCGGCCTGGGCCCTGGTTGGGGCTTGTGCAGGAGGCAACCAGTTGATGTGTTTCTCTCACATCGATATTTCACTCTCCTTTCCTCTCTTCCACTCTCCCTAAACATCAACAATGAAAAAAATCCTCGGATGGGTATTTAAAAAAAACAAAAACATAAAAATCATCTGTCTAGTAAACTAAACCTTTAATAAAATGAAAAGGCAACCTAATGCTTGGGAGACAATGTTAGCAAATAACAAAATGTTAGCAAATGATAAAAAGTTAATATGCAAAACATAAAAATATGAATACAACTCAATAGCAAAAATAAAAAAGCAACAATTCAATTAAAAATGAACAGAGGATCTGAATAGACATTTCTCCAAAGAAAACATGCAGGTACATAAAAAGACACCTAACATCACTAATCATCAGGGAAGTGCAAATCAAAATCACAATGGCACTTGTTAGAGTGGCTGTCATCAAAAAGACAAGAAATAGCAAGTATTGGTGAAAATGTGGAGAAAGGGAACTCTTGTATCCTGTTGGAGGGAGTGTAAATTGTTGCAATTACTATGAAAATCAATAGGAAGTTTCCAACAATCCCAATTATGGGTATTTATCCAAAGGAAACAAAAACATCAAGTCAAAAAGAAGTGCCCTAGCCAGTTTGGCTCAGTGGATAGAGCTTCGGCCTGCGGACTGAAGGGTCCCAGGTTTAATTCTGACCAAGGGAACATGCCCGGGTTGCAGGCTCGATCCCCAGTGAGGGGTGTGCAGGAGGCAGCTGATCAATGATTCTTGCTCATCATTGATGTTTCTATCTCTCTCTCCCTTTTCCTTCCTCTCTGAAATCAATAAAGAAATATTTATTTTTTAAAAATTATTTGTGCACTCCCATATTCTCAATAGCCAAAACATGAAAGCAACCTAAGTGTTTATCAATAGATGAATGGATAAAGAAAAAGTTGAGATAGATAGAGATAGAAAGAGAGAGAGAGAGAGAGAGAGAGAGAGAGAGAGAGAGAGAGAGAGAAATAATTCAGTCATAAAGGACATCTTGCCAAAGATAGACCTTGAGGTCTCATTTCATTATTCGTTCTATTATTAAAATTTTATTATTCATAAACAAGGTAAGTTAGAGAAAGAAAAATTCCATATGGCTCACTTAAAAAAAGAAAGAAAGAAACTCATAGAGAACAGATTGGTGGTTGCCAGAGGCAGGATGTGAGAGGGGTGGGTGAAATAAATAAAGGTGGTCAAAAGGAACAAGCATCCAATTATAAAATAAATAAGTCATGGATATGTAATGGACAGCACAATGACCGCAGTCGATAATACTCTATTGTATATTTGGAAGTTGCTAAGGAGATGTATCTTAAAAGTTCTCAACACACACACACACACACACACACACACACACACACACACCCTGTTGTAACTATGTGTGGTGATGGCTATTAACTAGACTTACTGTGGTGATCATTTTGCAATACATACAAATATTGCATCATTATATTAAATACCTGGAACTAATATAATGTTATATTATGTCACAATATAAAACACCAATTAAAACAAAAGAATTCCAGTAAAAATAGAAAACATACATATGAGGAAACTATAAAAATAAGTAAGTGAGAAAGATTAGGAAAAGAAACACAGAAAGAATTGGGTAGAAAATAGTAAGTCCAGGGGTAAAATTAGCATGTCAAAGCAGCACTGTACTGTGCTGTGTGGATGCAAGAGGGGAGCCACCTTTGCTACTGCAACAGGAGAAAAAGCGAAGAGGAACACATTATCTATCACACAAATCGAAATGTTCCCAGGATTAAAACAGATCAGTTGTCAAGGTATTGAATCGAATATGACATTATAATATGCAAAGCCACATCTAGCCCTGGGTAAGTTCTCACACACTATTACATAAGCTGAAACATCTGCCTGCGGCAAAAACAAAGAACATCTAACCAGCAGCTATTGAGAGATATAAAGAAATAACAACTGAGGAATACTACAGAATTTTCTCTCTGTTCTCCAGGGAAATAATGAAGGCATATCTTTTGTGAAAAATTTGGATATGATTTTCGGTAGTGGTCTCATTAGGTAATCTTGAAAAGTCCAATGTCTTCCTATGATGTTAATGGACTAATTCATATCAGATATTTACAGGTCACATTACAAAAGTATAATTAGTTTCATTTTATAGTTTTCTTATATAGTATCAACCATATAATAAAAATTTTATTGAATCTTTAATCACTGAGATGTTGGAATATTATACAAAGATTGCGTTATATTCTGGGACATATAAATAGATAAAATAAGTATTGAGCAACTTGCATTTTACATTATAGGTGTAATTGGGGAACAGATAGACTGGGTTGGTGCCTCTGAGAGATGAAAACAATAATTTTTAAATCTTTAAAAAATTAGAGAGCATTTTCCAAAAAGCATAACATACTATGTAAATCTATATGTAGATGAAGAGATGTACCAGTAAACTCATTCTAGGAGGCTGAGCCAGACTATAAGGTGGCATTGAGGTGCCTAATGTAAGGTATACTTCCAGAGGGGTCAAGTTTTTGATGCATTTGTAAGAAAGATGAAAAGGCAAAGGGGAGGTATAAATACATGGCAAACTAAAAATTACACATGTAAAGATAGTCATGAGAATAAATGAACTGCATATTGGTAACAGTAATAAGACTTACCTTAATTGAGAAGGGGAGAATGAGTTGAGCATATTGCTTGGAGAAAAATAGGATGAAAGGCCCTGATTTCGGAGACAGTAATGAGTTGAATCAGGACAGTGATACAATTACAATAATTCTTAGCTGCTAAGTAAGAGAGTTTTACTAATTACATTTTGAAAGCGTTTTGGAGTCTAGAAACCAGGTAGCTACTATACTAATCAGGTAATCATCAAAGCTTAATTTAAAATAATTTCTATGAAAGAGGAAGAGGAAATAATGAGGTTTGTCTGTTTGACATTAAAAACAAAAACAAAGAATTTGCTTAAGGGTAAGAATTAGAGATACATTTGGAAAAAGAAGGGAAAAAAATAATAATGCTGCCCATGTTTCTACTACAGGGAGAATTGTGAGGTTGTTGGTACAAATGATAATAAAGGGGGAGTTCTGGCTGGAGGAAGCAATGTTAAATCTGAACCTGCGATCTCCCGCTAGCTCATATCTACTGCAGCAATGTTCAGAAAACAAGAATGGATTTAATTTTTAAACCTGGGAAAAGGATAGCAATTTTAAAAACTAAACAAAGGAATTTGCCGCCATCTCGTGGCAGAATTGGAAATTACAACATGTTTTAGTATTTCTAGATTCTCCAAGATTTAGCATATTCCTCTGCAATTTTTTTTAAAGGATTCACACAAAGCCATTGTATTTATTTTACAAATACATATATGTTTTCTATATCCATTAAATTTAAATTGCAACCTCACTGGTAATCAAGTCAACAAAATATTTAGGGAACACCTATTCCAGTGTATGATTTTTTTTAATGTTTACACAAAAATTCATAAAGCAAATAATATTTCATTTTAATGATACACTTCTTTGTCATCAATTTTATCACTTCAGGCACTGAAAAGAAAAACAGGACAGGAAGCTTTTGAGATATAAGAGATTATGCTTTGAAAATTTACATAATGGTCATGGAAGCTCTGGCCTCTAGCTTTACCTTAGGAGTCTGCGTCCCTGAAGAAGAGATGCCTTTGTGAGAATCAATCATGTCTCCACAATGTCCAATAAGACTGGTCCTCCTGCATCTAGCCTCATGCATGGCAATTCTTCTAAAAG
The DNA here is from genome assembly GCF_000327345.1 of Myotis davidii. Classification (NCBI taxonomy): domain Eukaryota; kingdom Metazoa; phylum Chordata; class Mammalia; order Chiroptera; family Vespertilionidae; genus Myotis; species Myotis davidii. The sequence continues at coordinate 2,708,153 of NW_006292573.1, read as the reverse complement.
AATATAAATCTAATTCTAACAACTTGAAGAAAAGTGTTCATCAACAGGTAAAGTGTTAAAACAGGAATTTTGACTAAGCTGACAGGACAGTATATATACAACACGAAAATAAGGCATTCCTTCAGGATATGAATATTCGAAAAAAGAAAAGGAGCTACAGAGCCTCTTTTCTGCAATATTTGAGTAAAGATGTTGTATTAGTCAGGGCTCTGCAGAGAAACAACCAATAGGGGGAGAAAGGAGGGAGAGAGGGAGAGAGAGAGAGAGAAAGAGAGAGAGAGAGAGAGAGAGAGGTTTCATATACAGAAGAGGCTCATGCAGTATGGAGTTGGAAACCTGTGTCCTAAGATCTGCCATCCACAAGCTGGAGGCCCAGAGAAGCCCATGGTGTAGCTTCAGGTCAGGCCTGAAGGCTGAGAACCTGGAGCCAGTAGTATAAATCTGGGACCAGGTTCAGGAAAAAGACTGCTGTCCTGCCCAGTGGCCAGGCCGACTGAACAAATTCTCTCCTCCTATTCAAGTCTATTCTATTCAAGTCTCAACAAACTGGACGAAGCTCACCCACTCTGGGCAGCCGCTTCGACCAGTGCACCGATCCAAATGCTAAACACATCCTCACAGACACTCCCAGAAATAATTTTAGCCAAATATCTGGACACCCCATGCATGATCCAGTCAAGTTAACACATAAAATTTACTATCACATATATTTCACAATTCAGTATCTTTTTTCATTTTAGAAAGACAATACTATATATTAAATAACACCTTTAATGAATATTACATAATATTTCTGAAGCAAAATGTATGCATGTTCCCGTGGGATTTTTTTTAAAGGTTTTAAGCATTATAAATAGCCTCATGTTCATTTTTTTTTAAGTTTCTTAGATTTTAGAGTTGTTGGTAAGGATTGCAGACCAGTAGTCAAAAGCCACATTTACAATACTATGTCTTCTATCTGCATGGAAAAGAATGACAATTTGAAGAGAATTTTTTTTTTTTTGGGGGGGGGGAGAAATGGTAGAAATACTTCCTAAGCCAGAACCTAACAAGAGGCGTTCCCACAGGAGCTCTCGGCAGATTGACATATGCCCTTTCCTCAGGAGAGTCTGTGACCGTGCCTACCCCCTGCCTGGAAAATCCAAAGGGGAAGAGACATCATCTGGAAGAGAAAGCCGTGTGGAGATCAGTCTGCATCCCCAGATATAAATCCAAAAATTTAAGCCGTAAAATGATTTTCCATTTTAATGAATCATTCCATACAAACCCCAAAATTCACAATATGTCAGCCCACTTTGGAGATGCCCAAAGCAGGGGGAGCCAGGCACTGGGCAAAGAAAGCAGTATGCGCCGAGGTTCTGAGGCAAGAGAGAAGTGTCTCCTATGGACAAGAGGTCTGTTGTGGGCTTTGGAGCCAGAGTTCCTGGCCTTAGTTCTGGCTGTGACTGTGAGCGAGATACTTGCATCATCAGCCTACTAGTGTTTTGTTGATGAAATAGGGGTAAGTGTGTTTATTTGACAGTGTTATGTTTAAAGTAAAAAATAATAAGGTAGCAAAATACTATCTTGGATACGTGATTTTCCCCATGTTATTTTCTTTTTCCCGCTTTTTTATATGTGAATCTTTCCCCAGGAGGTAAAAGGTTTCATCATTGTTTTAGGGAGAAGAATGATTGCTACAGTGAAACGGGAGAAAATCAATGTTCAGTTTCATATAAACATGCATGGCCTGTGGGGAAGGTCCGCTGCTGTGTCTACAGACGATTTGGTGTACAATGGGTTAATGGAAGTCACAGGTGGGAGCCGAGGAAACAATCTGAGGATCAGGTGGCCTGGACTTCCAGGGGCCTAGCCCTGGGCGCCTCATGGAAGCCAAGCGACCACCAGGGGGCGCTGATGTTTACCCAGACAGAGGAGCTGTACTGGCTGCTCCTCTCCTCACTGAAGAGTGTGGGCCTCCGCTCAAGAGGTGTCTCCTGGAGATTTGGCTAAGCTCCAGGCAGGCTGCCTCTGGTTCATAGGCACTCGCCTTTGAAGGCCCAGGACAGTCCAAGGTTCCCAAAAGACAGAGGAGGTCCTCAACACCCAGCAGAGTGGGTGTGTTCTAGAAGAGAAAACCCCAGCACTGAGCCGGCCTTGGGTAAACTGGACAGTGGGAAAATCTATTCCGCTGTAGCAACCATCATCGTCATCATCACGGCCAACATAGGGCACTGACCAGGGGACCAGGCACTGCACTGCTGAACACATCAGCGCGCTGCTTCAGTTCACCAGGATCTGAGCTCCACACTACACCACTCTCAACAGCTACACTCTACTCCCTCCCAGATAAAATGAGATTGTACGTGTGGGGTATTCAACACCGTGCCTGGTGTACACATTGCTTGCTTATCATTATGACTTGGATGTCTTGGGAGGTGAGGGGGAGAAATAGGGAAGAAGTTGGTAATCTCCCGTAATACCAAAAGAGTAAAGACTGTACCCGGAACTTTAAAGGTTTAGATATCAAAGTTCAGAGAAATTTATTTCATTTCTCAGATGATGCAGTTTTTAAAAATTCACCAAGAGTTCAGTCTTCTCCCTTCATGCCTGAACATAAGGAGGTGGAACAGGAATCTAAAGTTTCTCCTCTTGCTCAATGGTCCTTGTTTTTTAATCTCTAGGTGGACAAAAACCAACAACAAAAACAAAAGAAAAACAATAAATGACTGCTAAGGCATAATGTTCTCACCCAAATTACTTCCTCTGTCTTCAAGGTCTCTTGAGACATCTCTGAAGCTGTACTCTTAAAACTTACAGCTCAATTAATTCAATAAAAATAATACATAAAATGAAATAAATGAAAATTGAGCTTAAATCTGAAGCAAAACCTTTCCTCTGAGAGAATAGCATATATTCAGTACCTACTGTGTTGATCTCATTCAAATAATTTCAAAGCTCTGTTCTCCCTCCCCCGCCCTGTCTTTATGAATTTGTTTAAAATGAAAGCTGATCCACATATATATCCTATATAATAAAAGCCTCATATGCTGTGTCCAGTTGGCCAGTTGGCCATCCAACCAATCAAAGCATAATATGCTAATGATATGCTAAGACCCCTCAATTGCTTGCTATGACATTCACTGACCACCAGGGAGCAGATGCTCCAACCAGTAGGTTAGCCTGCTGCTGGGGTCTGGCTGATTGGAACTGAGCGAGATCGGCCAGACATGCCCTGGAGCCCTCTTGTGGTCCCTCCCTGGCTGGCCAACCTCTCACATCCTTCCCCAGCCCTGATCACGCACCAGTGGGGTCCCTCAGCCTAGCCTGCACCCTCTCACAATCCAGGACTCCTTGGGGATGTTGGAGAGCCAGTTTTGGCCTGATCCCACAGACCAGGCCAAGGGATCCCACTGGTGCATAAATTCATGCACCAGGCCTCTAATTTTATTTATGTATATACACACACACACACACAGTGGACTTAAGAAGCTCCTTTCCAAAGTACCTAGCAGGGTACTATCCTGATGGTAGCTAAGAAAATACCAAAATATCAATATCACCAATCACCATCAACAGACCAAAAATCAGATGTGAGGACAGGTCATCAGCCTAAACATATAGGAATTAGAGTGAGTATTAGGAAAGCAGTTAGCACATTCTGGCTAGCAACAGGAGTAAGTTAAACATTGGAATAATAAATTGTTTGACAAAATTTCAACCTTTCTGAAATTTGTGTATGTATGTGTATGTGTCTGTGTGTGTGTGTTGTTTTGTTTTTTAATTTTTGTATTGATTTTAGAGAGCAGGGGAGATGGAGAGAGTGAGAAACATCAATGAGGACAGAATCAATGATCGGCTGTCTCCTGCACACCCCACACTGGGGATTGAGCCCACAACCCAAGCATGTGCCCTAACCAGGAATCAAACCTCAACCTCCTGGTTCATAGGTTGATGCTCAACCACTGAGCCACACTGGCCAGACTGTGTGTGTGTGTGTTTTTATTCCAACTATTCCTTGTGCTTGGGCATAGCCTTAAAGAATGTTCTCATTAACTTCTATGACTTATCTTGATATACAGTTGTTAAACTATCATTATTTTCTAAAATTTAATGGTTTTTGCATCTACACATCAAGTTGCATCCACACATGAAGTCATAGAACTCTAAAGCAAACTTAAAAAAAGAAAGAAAGAAAAAAGCTATGACCTATGTAAAACAAAGTGTAATTTTTCCAACAAATTTATGCTTACAAAGAAACAAAAATCTTCTAATGTAAATGTTATATGTGGCAATGGGTCACCATGGTTCAATTGTGGTATTTATTAGTTCCTTTAAGGTATTGTTAATTTTCCTATTTTAAAGTCCCTATATAGTTGTAGACTGCAAGATGATTTTATGTGATCATTTGTAAATGCACTAAAATGCTATTTTGAAGGTATTGTGGCCCCCTGCCTGTTACTGCCCCCAAAGGACCTAAATAAACCTCATCAATGAGCATTTCTCCCAGGTGCTATTTACTAAGTGAGAAACTTGAGCTAAAAAGGAAACTCTAATGAAGCCAAATTTAAAATTGCTGAGCTGTATTGTATGCAAGCATGACATCTAAATCAATAGCATCGATCTCTATCGTACAATTTTTAAAATCCCAGATAGTGTACATTTATTTCTGCCTTTCTTTTCCTGATTCAGACACATTATTACTGGAAATTCCTAAATTGTGACACTGCCATTTTTTTGCTCCATCCATGAATTTAAAAATTAACATGGATTTACATCTTTAAAGAACCATCAAGAAAATAACCAGGTTATCACCTATTTGTTATCTTTACTTCATGAGCCAATAATACCCTTGATGCTTTTCTTCTCTAAAGAAGTTCTGATTATGAAAAGGAAAACATGTGAATGTGTTTCACCTATGCCAAAAAGTATCTTGGCTTCTGTAAGCTTTATAGGCAAGAGAGATGTTGCATATAAATGATAGCGCACCCTATGTTTTCGCTGGTTATGCCTAAATCCTTTGCTGATTATAGGCCATGTAACTTCAGGCAGACAAAAGAAAGATAATTCCCACCATGTTGAATGCCAGTCTGGGTGTTTATGAGTACCTCCTGCTGTGCTAAATGACTCAAACATCTGTCAGGTGTGCTGCATTACAGCCACAGGAAAATATCAGTACAGGTTGTGCAGCCGGCCAAATGCTTTGTCTAAGACCTTGTCAATCCTGCTGACAGATGAGTTCAGGATTCTAATGAGTAAGGTTCTAAATATGTTTCTCCTTTGCCAGATCTCCCAGTCACATCGGGAGGCACAAAGCTCAAGCAACTGGAAGGAATAAAATCGTTTTTAAAGGACAGTACTTCTGACTCATTTTACTGTGTGGTGTTAAAGCTATCCTGGTGAGGTGGTCTCCTACCTCTTTGAAATCCTCTTTTTGTAAGCTTCATTGAACAGACTAATTTTTGTTTTCTCAAAACAAATCAATTCCAAATAATTTGCAAAGGCTACTATGCTTCTGAAGAGCATTAGTTACTGTTAGCCTTACATTTGCATAGGATAATGTCTACAGTCAGTGGGTTTAGCGAGTTGTATTTTAAGCTGTGCTAATAGTGACTCAATCAGATGAAATTGTTTTGGTGGGATGGTATACCTGGTGTATGTGTTCCATTTAGATAACTCATAAGCAATAAATCCAGCCACTTTTCTCATGACCTTTTATATCCTAATATAAAAACTGAGTGGTTTTTTAATTGACTTTGGGAAGAACATATTGCCTATTATAGATCAACTATTTGCTTAAAAATGTATAATATTCATATTATATTCTACATAAAGATATAATCCTGTCCTTAATAATGTTCTAAAGGAGTTTTATATTTTGTAAAATGACAAAATTTACTGTTTTCAAATTCTACATAATACCTAACACAAATTCTAGTAAATTCTATCCCCAAAAAGACAAAAATGCACCCATCATAGGGAAATTGTGAAATACAATAAAAATGATAAGCTATCAGATAGAACTCATAAATCAAACTCTTGTCTATTAAAGTGTAACACAGCTTAAATATAAGATTTGGAAAACTCACTAGGACTATTATTTATTTCCAAGAAGACAACTATCATTTTAGATAACACCCTCAAACTTATAGAACCCGTATGTTTTAACCTTTATAATTGATCCAGGACAGTTTTGAGGCTAATGATTTAGCAGTATGTCAAAAATAAAAATTATGGGTAGTTAGTGTAGAGATTATTTATTAATCATACAAGAGGGTTTCTGGGCCATTTATTCACCCATTCATTTTATTCATATGACATAAACACTATAGAAAAAGTAATGAATGCATAGATCTTTCCTCTTTCCATTTTAAAAGTTCTAAATCCCTAGTTTTACCATGTTGCTGATTGGGTCAATTCATAGATCAAAATTATATGTATATATCAATACATATCTGCAAACAATGTTTAAGTTGTGACAAGTCTTAACTCTTAGTTTTCAAACCTCTTTACTGATCAAAGTTTTAAATATACATATATGTATATCTCTGTAAATATATTTGTTATAAAACATTTAGAAAAATAGAAAGGATAAAGATAAGAATTAAAATAAAGTCATCTATAATACTACACTCAAGTTTGTTGAGAATGCACCCAGCCTCCACTACACTGAAAGACCCTAAGTCAGTTGATATATATATATAGTCTGTATCTAATCTTTGTATTCTGTACCAGTCATAGAGATATGCACAAAATATGGGTTGTAAAAATATGAATAAAAGACTTGATCAGGCAATTCAAAAAGAGGCAAACCAAATGGTCAGCATATAACATTGTTAAAGTGCTGCAGGGTGAAAAAAAGACTGCTAACTAGATATCCTATATTCTGAAATCACATTTCAAAATAAAACATAAATAAAGACTTAATCAGAGAAAGAAAAACTTAGAGAATTTACTGCCAGCTGATTTGTAACATAACATGGCTTAAAGAAATATGATACCAGAGAGAAACTGGGATCCTCATCAACAAATAAAGAACTCTGGCCATGTAGTTAAGTTGGTTAGGGCATCATCTTGATTAGCCAATGACTTATTGGCCATTTTAGAACACTCCACTACATAACAGCAGAATATATATTCCTTTCAAAGGCATAGGAAATACTTTCCCAGATAAACCACAGTTCAAATATATATATATGCCTCAACGAAGTTAAGAACTGATTACTGATTTAGGCAAAATATTTTCTCTAATAATTATAAATCAATAGCAAAACAAAATCTTCCTCCCTCCCTCCTTCCCTCTATCACTCTAGTCAATAAGTAATAAATTCATTAAATAAATAAAGACTTTTTTTAAAAAACCCTGGCTGGGTGGCTCAGTTGATTGGAGCATCTTCCCATACACTAAAAGGTGGCAGGTTTGATTCCCAATCAGGGCACATACCTAGGTTGCAAGTTCTATCCTTGATAGGCACACATGGGAGACAACCAATTGGATGTCTCTCTCTCCCTCTCTTTCTCTCCCTCTCTCTCTCTCTCAACTTCCTCTTTCTCTCACTCTAGAATCAATAAAAAAAAAAATCCTTAAGCGAAGATTAAATAAAAACACCATACTCGAAATTTCACAAATGAAGCTAAATATAAACTTTCTTTTTTTTCTTTTTAATTGTTCTAAAATATAAATTACTAACCAAAGCAAATAGAAGCAGTGTATTTTGCATTATAACTTAAGATCAAGTTCCTATAATTATTGCACAATGGAGGAGAGGAAGAAATTTAGAGTATCCTCTTTTGTTGTCCTTATATTATACTAGAAGCCCAGTGCATGAAATGCATGCACTGGGGGGTGTCTCTCGCCCAGCCTGCACCCTCTCCAATCTGGGACCCATCTCACAATCCGAGACTGCTGGCTCCTAACCACTTGCCTGCCTACCTGATTGCCCCTAACCGCTTCTGATCACCCCCTAATCACTCCCCTGTTGGCCTGATTAACACCCAACTGCTCTCCTGTCAGCCCGATCACCCCCAACTGCCGTCTCCTGCTGGCCTGGTTGCCCCCAACTGCCCTCCCTTGCTGGCCTGATCTCACCCCCAACTGCACTTCCCTGCAGGCCTGGTTGCCCCCAACTGCCCTCCCCAGCAGGCCTGGTTGCCCCCAACTGCCCTCCCCTGCTGGCCTGATGTCCCCTCAACTGCCCTCCTCTGCTGGCCAATATGGTTTTGATTGGTCAGTTTCTATGCCAGTCAGCATCAAAAGCTCCTCCTCTAGGCAGCCATTGGCTCCTCACACGTCACCCAGATTTGGTTTTGATTGGTTGGTTTCTATGCCAGTCAGCATCTCTGGGCCTATCAATGGGGCCTGATTAGAAAGGTGGGGCTGATCAGCAGCCCCTGAGGCCTGGAGAGAAATGGATGTGCGGCTGCTGGAGAGAAAGTGAGAGGCAAGTGCTGATCAACAGCTGCCAGAGAGGCTACAGATTAGGCCTTGCTTCTCTCTTCAGGCCTCTCTCCAGGCCTGATTCGCAGCCCCCTCAGCCATTAGTGCTGGGTCAGAAGCCTGCAGCCTGAGCAGTCAGTGCTGGGTCGCCAGGGCAACCCAGTGCTATCTGCAGAACTGACTTCCTGTTGGTAGAGCCTCCAGTTGTGAGGGATGCAAGGTTTTTATATAATAGGATATGAAGTGGTTTACTATTATTTAAAGATAGAATCTGATTAAAGATGCATACTGTTCATTTGAAGGCAACCTCTGGGAAAATGTAAAAGAGTATGAAAAGTGAGATATTAATACAGTAAAAATGAAATCATAAAAAAAATCCAAAGCCAGAAAAAGGGACAAAGAAACAAGTATCAGATAAAACTAATAGAAAATTGTTAAAAGGATGATAAATTTTAATCCAACCACATCAATAACATTAAAATAAAAGTATGGAAAAGATATATCAGGCAAACATATCAAAATAAACATAGAGTGGTCATATTTATAAGATAAAGTCAAATATCTAAGAAGAAGAAGTAGTCCCAAATGTGTATGGACCAAAAAACAGCTTCACAACCCATGAGGCAAAACTGATGAACTGAAAGGAGAAATAGAAATTCTACAGCTGGAGACTTCAACACTTTCCTCAGTGATTGATAGAACAAGTTGTGGAAATTCGGTAATTACCTAGAAGCCCTGAACATTGTTATTAATCAAGTTAACTTATTGGCCATTTTAGAATACTCCACTACATAATAGCAGCATATATATTCTTTTCAAATGTATAGGAAACACTTCCCCTGATAAACCACAGTTTAAGCCAAAAAACCATACCGCAACAAAATTAAAGAATTGATTTAGGCAAAATATTCTCTCTAACAATAATAGATTAAAATTATAAATCCATAGCAAAAGATAAGGTGGAAATTCCCCAAATATTTTAAAATTAATACAATTCCTATGGGTCATGAGGGTCAAAGAGAATATAACAGGAAAGTTTAAAATATTTTGAATTGAACGAAAGTGAAAACATAACATTAAAATATAGATGATACAGGAAGTTAAAGCAGTGCATAGAGAATATGTGTACATTAAATGCCTATATTAGATGAGAGGAAGTATCTTAAATCAGTACTCTAACATTTCTACTGTAAGAAACTTGAAAATAAAATTAAATCCAAAATAAGAAGAAAAAAGTGAAAGTGGAAATGAATGAAGTTGAAAACAACAACAAATAAGAAACATAACAGACATCAATGCTTCTTTGAGAGGTATCTTAAAAAAAAACAAAATCATGTCATTTAATAAAAATTAAAAAATAAATAAAATCAGACACTTGTTTCTTGAAGAAAAAAGTCAGTAAAACTGACAAGTCTCTAGCCAGGTGAACCAAGAAAAAAGAGAAAATATAAAAATTACAAATGTCAGAAATCAAAGAGGCAATATTATAACAGGTTAATAGCAGAAAACTATACACAATAACATACCCATCAATTCAACCACTGAAATGAAACAGTAAAGTTCCTTGATAGACATAAACTCCCAATATCACCGAAGAATAAAATGTTTCTGCATCTATTAAGAAATGGAATTTATATTTTAAAACTCTCCAAAAAGCAAACTGCAGGCCCAGATCAAATTTTATTAGTGAAATTTCATCAACTGATCAAGTACCTTAATCTATGTTTCTGTTTTAATACACTTTACTTAAGATATATTGTTGATCCATTAACACTAGACTCACACAGCATTGTAAGTCATGTCTGGACAAAGATTACCTTGCACAGTTGTTTGTATGGAAAAAAAATACTGGCTATGATTATTACAATAGCTTTATTAAGTATGTTTTGCATACTCACACCCATAAACCTACTTTTGCCCACCCCTACATCCTATTTGTCCTACTCAGCACAATAACACAAGATTAAAAAAAAAGATTAGAAAGGAAGAAATAAAACAAAAAAAACCTGTCCATTGTCAGAAAACAAGGTGGTTTTTTTAACCTAGAAAACCCCAAAGGGTTTTCTAAATAAAAAAGGCAACTAGAACTAAAAAGTAAATTTTTAAGATTGGAGAGTATAGGACAATATGAAAAAATCAATTTTATCTATATGTAGCAAGGAATAATTAGAAATGAACATAAAAATCATAATATACAATGGCACCAAATACCATACAACACAGGTATGCATCTTACAAATTATGTGCAAGAAATTTATGCATAAAGTCATAAAGCACAAATGAAAAAAAATCAAATAGTACCAAAGTTAATGAAACAATCTACTAGTATACTATGTTCCAGATTAAAAACCTCAGTAAATGTTAATATGTCAATCCTTTCCAAATCAAATGTACAATGCAAGTTTGATTACAATTTCAAATTTTGTTTTGGGGTTTTTTTTTTTGAAGTTGACAAGCTGTTTTTAAAATCTATTATGTAAAGGCAAAGAAACTAGAGTAGCCAAAACAATTCTGAAAATTTGGATGACATATACGCCTGATTTCCATACATACCATAAATTAGGTGAGACAGTGTGGTGTGTGGTTTTAGCAGAAAATAGATATATAGATCAAGAAAGCACGATGAAAAATCCAGTAATAGAACCACAATATAGAGCTAATTTCCACAAAGATGCAAGGTCAATTCAATGCAGAAAGGGTTTCCTTTTCACACGAGGCTCCAGCATATGGAAAAGATTGCATCTCTTTTCATATATCACATTCAATACAAAAAATCCACCCAAACTGGATCAAAGACCTAAATAAAAACCTAAAACTTTATGGTGCTTGATAGTATAGATCAAATAAGCTATGCCTTTCTGATTCTTGGTTGTCAAGTCATCCTCTCAATACCTGAGAGAGAGGTTAAAATCAACAATAACAAAATGAAACAACATTCACATAATAGGGGTACCAGAAGGAGAGGAAGAGAAGCAAGGAATAGAAAACCTGTTTGAAGAAATAATGACAGAAAACTTCCCTGATATTGGCAAGAAAAAAACTATGAAAGTCCAAGAAACACATAGAGTCCCAAACAATATGAACCCCAAAAGACAGACACCAAGACAAATCATAATTAAATTGGCAAACACCAATGACAAAGAATCTTAAAGTTTGCCAGAGAGAGACAGAAAGTTACCTAAAAGAGATCTCCTATTAGAATATCAACTGATTTCTCAACAGAAACATACCAGGCCAGAAGGGAATGGAATGAAATATACAAAGTATTACAAAGCAAAGCAAGGGACTGAATCCCAGAATACTATACCCAGCAAGGCTATCATTCAAAATTGAAGATGGAATCAGGAGCTTCACAGACAAAAAAGGGCTAAGAGAGTTTATGACTACCAAGCCAGCAATGCAAGAAATGCTTAAGGGACTGCTGTAAAAAGAAGAAACAGAAAAGCAAGAAGAAACACAAACATTAAGTATAAAAATGACAACAAACAAGTACTTTTCAATAATAACATTAAACGTAAATGGATTAAATGCACCAATCAAAAGACATAGGGTAGCTGAATGGATAAGAAAACATGACCCATATATTCGCTGTCTGCAAGATAAAATATATTAAAAAAAAACCTTTGGAGGATATCAAGGGAGAGATTGATAGCAATACAGTCATAGTAGGGGACTTTAATACCCCACTGACACCACTGGGTAAATCCTCTAAACAAAAACTCAGCAAAAAAACAGCAATCCTAAATGGCTAACTAAAAACACCAATCAGAAAGGATATATGCACCCCTATGTTCATAGCAGCGCAATTCACCATAGCTAAGATTTGGAAACAGCCTAAGTGCCCATCAGCAGATGAGTGGATTAAAAAACTGTGGCACATCTATGCAATGGAATACTTTGCTGCAGTAAAAAGGAAGGAACTCCTACCATTTGCAACAGCATGGATGGAGCTGGAGAGCATTATGCTAAGTGAAATAAGTCAGTCAGAGAAAGAAAGATAAATATTACATGATCTCATTTGTGGATTATAATGAACAACATAAACTGATGAATAAAAACAGATCTAGAGACAGAGAAACATTGATCAGATGCTCAAACCTCAGAGGGAAGGTAGGGGAGGGTCAGGGTAATGGGGGAGATCAGCCAAAGGACTTGTATGCATGCATATAAGCATAAGCAATGGACGAAGACAGCAGCGGGTGAGGGTAAGGGCAGGACTGGGGGATTAGGGGACAATGGGAGGATAAAGACACATTTGTAATACCTTAATCAATTAAAATTTAAAAAAATTGTTTTTCTAATAGGAAAAAAATTTAATTAATTAATTAATTAAATCAACAATAATTTTGTATTTGTATGTTTCTCCATTTTGTTTTTTGCTTCAAGTATTTTGAAGCTTTGTTATGGTTCATGTACATCTATAATCCTATACTAATAAAAGACAAACATGCAAATTGACCGAACTTTTGCTACACTTTAAGCCATGCCCACCAGCCAATCAGAGCAACTATATGCAAATTAATCCAACCAAGATGGCGGCCAGCAGCCACGGAGCTGGAGCAAACAGGAGGCTTGCTTGCTCCAGTGATGGAGGAAGTCAAGGTTCCCGGTTCTGAGCTCCACTGAAAGCAACAAAGTTTCAATTATAGAAGGTAAACAAATACCTGCTTTCAGTCAGCTGTGGTCAGGGAGCTGGAGCGAGCAGGAGTGGATTGCCCCTGGTGATGGAGGAAGCCAAGCTTTCCGCAGGTCTCTGCTAAAAGCAACAAAGATTCAATTATAGAAGGTAAATAAATCCCAGAATAAAAAAAAAAAGGAGAGGCTGGGAACTTATGTCGCCAGGGGGTTTGGCCAGCCTGAAAACAGCCTTCAGCCCCTCACCCAGACTGGCCAGGCACCCCAGTGGGGACCCCTCACCCTAAAGGGGGTGTGGCCAGCCTGAAAACAGCCATCACCCCCTCACCCAGGCTGGCCAAACCTCCATGGGGTGAGGGTCCCCACTGGGGTGGACATCCTCCAAGGGGTCCCACACTGCAAGAGGGTGTAGGCTGGGCTGAGCGACCCCCCGAGTGCACAAAGTTTTGTGCACCGGGCCTCTAGTAATCTATAATAATAAAAGCATAATGTGCTAATTAGACCGGACAGCAGAATGACCTTCTGGATGACCTTCCAAAGACAGGACTGTGAGGGATGAGCCCATTACACGAATTTCATGCATCCGTCCTCTAGTCTTACCTAATAAAAGACAAACATGCAAATTGACCGTATTTTCACTACTCCTTAAGCCATGCCCACCAGCCAATCAGAGTGACTATATGCAAATTAACCCAACCAAGATGGCGGCTGGCAGCCATGGAGCTGGAGCGAGCAGGAGGCTTGCTTGCTCCAGTGATGGAGGAAGCCAGCCTGCCGCCAGCTCTGAGCTCCACTCAAAAGCAACAAAGTTTCAATTATAGAAAGTAAATAAACCCCAGATACCTGCTTCTAGTCGCCATGGCCACAGAGCTGGAGTGAATAAAACAGAAAACAAAAACAGGAAAGGCTGGGAGTTTCAGTTGCCGGGGGCTTGGTCAGTCTGAAAACAGCCATCAGCCCCTCACCCAGGCTGGCAAGGCACCCCAGTGGGGACCCCCACCCTGAAGGGGGTGTGGGCAGCCTGAAAACGGCCCTCACCCCCTCACCCAGGCTGGCCAGGCACCCCAGGGGGGACCCCCACCCTGAAGGGGGTTTGGGCAGCCTGAAAACAGCCATTTGCCCCGCACCCAGGCTGGCCAGGCACCCCAATGGGGACCCCCACCTTGATGGGGGTTTGGGCAGCCTGCTAACAGCCATCAGCCCCTCACCCAGGCTGGCCAGGCCGCCTCCTCAGCAGTGCTAAGGATGTCTGACTGCAGCTTAGGCCTGCTCCCCGCTGGCAAGTGGACATCCCCCGAGGGCTCCTGGGCTGCCAGAGGGATGTCTGACTGCCAGAGGGATGTCTGACTGCCAGCTTGGGTCTGAACCCCCAGGGAGCAGGCCTAAGCCAGCAGGTTGACATCCTCCAAGGGATCCCAGACTGTAAGAAGGCATAGGCCGGGCTGAGAGACCCTGCCGAGGGCTCAAATTTTTGTGCACCGGGCCTCTAGTTTATAAATAATTACAGTTCCTTAAAGTATTAACCCTATTATTGTAAGGACATGTCTTTCATTGTCTCTTATAACCCTTCTTGTTTTTGAGTCCTTTCTTATATTAATACTGGAGGCCCGGCGCACAAAAATCTGTGCACTCGGGTGTAGGGGGTCCCTCAGCCCGGCCTGTGCCCTTTCGCAGTCTGGGACCCCCTCAGGGGCGACCACTTGCTGGCTTAGGCCTGCTCCTCAGAGGATCGGGCCTAAGATGGCAATCAGACATCCCTCTGGAAGCCCATCAGCCCTCGGAGGATGCCCACTTGACAGCAGGAAGGAGACCTAAGCTGCAGTCGGACATCCTTAGCGCTGCTGAGGAGGCAGGAGAGGATCCCACCACCACTGCTGTACTGGCAGCTGTCAGCCTGGCTTGTGGCTGAGCAGAGCTCCCCACTGTGAGAGCAACTGACCACCAGAGAGCAGCTCCTGCACTGAGCGTCTGCCCCCTGGTGGTCAGTGTGTGTCATAGTGACCAGTCATTCCCAGTCTTTCTGCTGTTAGGGTCAGTTTGCATATTACCCTTTTACTATATAGGATAGAGGCCTGGTGCACGGGTGGGGGCTGGCTGGTTTGCCCTGAAGGGTGCTCCGGATCAGGGTGGGGGTCCCGCTTGGGGGCCTGGCCAGCCTGGATGATGGGATGATGGCTGTTTGCAGCTGGCCACACCCCCTTCAGGGTTGGGGTCCCCACTGGGGTGTCTGGCCAGTCAGGTGAGGGGCTGACCATTTTCAGGCTGGCAGATGACTGAAGCTCCCAGCCTCTTTTTTTTCTTTTTTTTTTCTGGGATTTATTTACCTTCTATAGCTGTCACTGGAGCTGAGAGCCGGCTCCAGCTCTGAGGCCATGGCTGGCTGAAAGCAGGTACCTGAGTTTGTTTAGCTTCTATAAATGAAACTCTGTTACCATCACTGGCGCTCTAAGCTCTGAGCCTGCTGCCAGCTGAAAGCAGGTATCTGGAGCTTGTTTAGCTTCTATAATTGCAACATTGTTGCATCCAGAGTTCAGAGCTGGGCTGCAGTAGGCGGGAAACCTTGGCTTCCTCCATCACTGGAACAAGCAAGCCTCATGTTCGCTTCAACTGCATGGCTGCCGGCCGCCATCTTTGTTGGCAGTTAATTTACATATCTCACTGATTAGCCAATGGGAAGGGTAGCGAAGTTATGGTTAATTGCCATGTTTCTCTATTATTAGATAGGATAGCCACTCCAGCTTTTCTAATCTTACTAAATACAGCATTTTTCCCTACTTTTTGTATTCACCCTATTTGTGTCTTTGTGTCTCATTATAGCCCTCATAGACAACATGCAGCTGCTTCCGGTTCTTGCTTTTGACCCCTCTGAAAAACTGTTTTTGGGCTGGAGTGTTTTGCCCATTTTACCTGAAGTAATTGTTGTTATGGATGTATTTAGGTCTGCCATTTAGATGTTTGTTCCAGTTTTTACATTTTTATATTTCTCCTTTTCCCTTATTTTACTTAAAATTACTTTTAGTATTCCATTTTAATTCTTCTCTTGGCTTCTACCTCTAGGGTTTTGTATTTCATTTTAGTGTTTGCCAGAGCTTATAAAATCCATCTCTAATTTATGACAATGCTTTTAATGTTTAATGATTTAATTTAAAATATTGAAAACTTGTAGCAGTATATCTACAGTTATCCCCATCCTTTGTATTATTGCTGCCATATACATATTACATCTATATATAATAAACCAAAATTTTATAATTTTTCTCAGCCACCATATGTCTTAAAAGTTAAGATAGAAAAAGAAAATTTTAATATTTTATATTTACTAACATATTTATTATTTCCTGTATACTATATTTCTTCTCATAGGTCTGAGTTATCATCTGTATCCTTTTTCCTTTAGCCTAAATAACTCCCTCAGAAATTTTAGATCAAGTATGCTAGATTCGTTCGATAAAAAATTTCTGGTGGATAGTTTCAACCATTTGAACATGTCATTCAATGTCTTCTGGACTATTGTTTCTGATTAGAAGTCAGTCATTAATTGTATTTTATTCTCTTGCCTATAATTTGCCACTAACCCCCATGTTATTAAAGGGTCAACTGTATACATTTATAATCCTTGATCTCAAAATTAACATGAATGTCCTCTTTAGATACACAAGACTAACAAAGGCAACCCAGTTGCCTAGTAACATTTTAATACCATTTAAATCATGATTATAAAGAATTATGCTAATATTTTCAAATCTGTCTCACCTCAAATTTTCCACCCTAAATTGTCAGCATAATTTCAGCTTCAGGCAAACAACTCAGCCAATTTCTGAGTTTTATTTCGTCTAAAATTTTTGAAAATCTATCAGCTTTTCCTGTCACTAAGTGAACACTTTCCTTTAGGCCATCTTTCCTGCTGTTCCCACAGCTCATCTTAACAGCATTGATGTATTATTAGATGAAATATTATGTGAAATAATGACCTACTGTTACAAGAAGAAAAATATTTAAATGTCTTTCTAGCATGAAAATAATCATAACAACACAAGCATAAATAATGCTTAGTATAAGACCCTCGACAAATTCATTTATTTTCCCTTAAAACATTGATAATATTTTGTGATTGTAGCCTTATGTTATATTGACTTTTATGACAGGACCTAATTGTTTTCTCACTTTTTAAAAAAAGACATTCATTCTGGTAGGAAGCACATAAACAAAACAACATCCTAGGGAGAGATCCACGATGGCGACAGAGTCAGTGGAAGCTACACTCAACTTCTCCATGACCAAACTGGAATTACAACTAAAATATAGACAATGAACCTGAATGACCAACTGAAGACTAGCTGAAGAGAAGTCTTACAGCCAAACATTTACAGAGGTCACATGGAGACTGGTAGGAAGGAAGGAAATGCAAAAAGGACTGGCTGTGCTCGCATGGGTGGATATCGCAGTTGCAAAGGTTCCCCCCGAGAAGCATGATGTCTCAACCCCAAGCCAGGTTCCCAACCCAGAGCACCACAGCCAAGAAGAGGCACCCACATAACATCTAGATGTGAAAGTCAGCAGAGATTCTGTATGCCCAGCAGAGACAGGAGTCGAATAGAGACACAGGCTCCCTCTTAAAGGTCCAATTCACAAAATCTCATTCGCAGCCACTCACGCTGGACTATGGCAGAGGGTGGAGCAAGCCCCTCCATACAACATCAGCCTGGGGGAATGCAATAGCCTCAACCTTTGGATTCCCTGTGAAGCTTTCTCCCTGCTGAGGAGTCAACTGTGTGGCACAGGTGTAGAGGTCTAGGCAGATGAAGGGAGTGTCAGTGACTGAGTGGTGTGGCTTTGAGGCAGGGACCATTCCTCCCACTTTTCCAAGAACCTGACTGGTGCATCCCCTCATAGGGATCCTCTAGCCCCTCTCTGGGCTCTTGGTTGCTTCATCCTCCTGACTCCTGGTGGCTGAACCCTGCCAAGGTCTGGGCAAAATTTGGGACAGACTGGGTTGTGTCGCTCTAGGGAGGGCCCACTTCCCCTACCGGCCCCCAGGACTGACCAGCACCTCTTGGTCATGGGAGATCTGCTAGCCCCGTCCTGCCAACTCCCAGCAGCCCAGCCCTCCTGAGATCAGGCTTATGGCAGACTCTGGGACAGACTGAGTTGTGTGGCTTTAGCACAGGGTTCATTTTTCTCTTGCATGCAAGACCAGTGCAGAAGCCTCCCTTCACATGACCAAATATTGGTATGTTTGGGCCTGATAAACTCTCCTAACCTCATCCTGATCACCCAACCCGACCGCAAAGATGCACACACACCCAGTGAGTGGCAGCTAGACTTGGTATACACTGGAACGTTTGCTGAGTAGCCTCAGATGCAGCACTGGCACAGAGTTTTAACATGTGTCAATCTAGTCAACACAACTTGTCCCTACCTGGTGACTCACTGAGAGCCTACCTCATGCAACTCGAATATCACCAGAGGCTCTTTCTGTGACTGAGCCCAACAGGTAGCTAGAAGTCAGAGGCAGATCTTGGGCTACCTTGGGACTTGAGCTGACCTATCCCAAGATTCAGTGCTGGTAAAAGCCAGACTTGGTCCACACCTTGGTCCTTCCCGTTCACTCCCTGGCCCAGTAGAGGCAGCCACAAACTGTGAGTCACCCAGTAACTCCAAACAGGTTACCCAGGGCCAGTCACAGGCAGTGTCTGACATTGAACCAGAGTCTGTCCCCCCTCCACCCCCCACCCCAAAGAGATCCTAGAATCAATATACCCACTGGCCAGCTTCAGGCAACAGCAGAACAGGGTCCAATTAGCTTCACAAGTGTCATATCTTGGCAGGCACCAGACCCTGCTAAGATGTATTCCATTTCTTGTGGTAAACACCTGCATAGCAGCTTATGCATTGTGGTCAGGGTTGATCCTTATAATCAGCTATCCTGAAGGTTGACCCCACACACAAATAAGTCAATAGCAATCAAGACTCTATTACAACAGGAGGGCCCACATAAACCACACAAGAGAAATTACTGAAGTATCCAGCTAAAGTAATCAAGGAGACTATGCCACTGGGTACCACAGGAAACCTACTAAATAAGGCTACCCTACTGACGGTCATACCAAATACATAGAAACAAACCAAAGAGGTAGAAAAAAAGTGGGGAGACAAAGAAAATGCCCCAAGTGAAAGAACAGGAGAAATCTATAAATAAATAAATAAATAAATAAATAAATAAATAAATAAATACTAATAATAGAGGAATATGCAAATTGTCCAGGATGCTGTCATGTAATAACCAATCAGGATGGGGTTGGGGCCATGGTGGAGAGCTCTCAGCACACCTGCACCGGGGGTCCAAAGGGCGTGGAGAGGAAGGGAGAGCAGATAGGCAGTTAGGGTGATCAGGCCAGAAGAGGAGAGCAGATAGGCAGTTAGGAGGATCAGGCCTGGAGGGGGATCAGGCTGGCAGGGGAGAGCAGGTAGGCAGTTAGGGGGATCAGGCCAGGAGTGAAGAGCAGTTAGGGCCATCAGGCTGGCAGGGGAGCAGTTAGGGGCATCAGGCAGGCAGGCAAGCAGGTGAGTGGCTAGGAGCCAATGGTTCCAGATTGTGAAAGGGATCCCGGATTAGAGAGGGTGCAGGCCGGGCTGAGGGACCCACCCCCACCATGCATGAATTTCATGCACCAGGCCTCTAGTAAGTAAGTAAATAAATAAATAAAAGCTAAATGAGATGGAGGAAAGCAATTGATCACATATAAAGTTAAAAAAATGGTTTTAATAATGCTCAGGAACTTTGAGAGGACTACAACAGCATGACTAAGGACCATCTATAATAATAAAAGCATAATATGCTAATTAGACCAGACAGCCAAACATCCTTCTGAACAAAGCCACGGTGGCTGTGAGGGCTGAGGGCAGGCAGCTTCAGCAGCTGGCAGTGGCAGCAGCGGCAGGGTAATGGGGGCAGTGCCTTCCTGGATTGGGCCAGTTGCCTGCCACAGAGGGAGGCCAGACTGCGGCTTAGGCCTGCTCCCCACAGGGAGAGGGCCTAAGCCATCAGTAGGACATCCCCTGAGGGCTCCTGGACTGTAAGAGGGGGCAGGCCAGGCTGAGGAACCCCCTCCAGTGCACGAATTTTTGTGCACCAGGCCTCTAGTCTATATATATAAAAGCCCAGCAACTGAATGGTGAAATAACCAGAATGACTGACCAGTCGCTATGATGTGCACTGACCACCAGGGGGAAGACGCTCAATGCAGGAGCTTCCCCCTGGTGGTCAGTGCACTCCACAGTGGGTGCACTGCTCAGCTGACCAGGATGAGCAGCTGCTCCTGCAGCGGGAGCAGCTGCTAGCAGGCCCAGGGTGAGGCCAAGTTTCCGCACCTATCAAATACCTGAGACAATCCAGACTCTGGCCTGACCCCACCAGATGATGCAGGACCCCTAAGGTGTGTTCTAGAAAGAGCACAGGGAGCTGGCATAGGCGGATGGCAAGAAGGGACATGACTGTGGATCCCCCGGGGAGGCTATCCTGATGGCTGAGGATCCTGGAGCATGGCTGCCCTGAATATCCCCAATGGTGTCACCAATCTGGCATCACACATCAATGACATTCACCAAGTGGCTTTAAGGTGCAAAGCTCTCTGCCAGGTTCCTCCAGAACACAGAATATGCCTGTACCCAAGACATTACCCCAAAATATCAGCTCAAACTAATTTCCTCATTTAGCAGCCACTTAGAGGGCGGGTCCACAGCCGCTCAGCTGACCAGGATGAGCAGTGCTCCCACAGTGGGCTGATCCCCATGGGCCATGCCCCCCACCACTGGGCCTCTAGTAGAAACTATAAAAAAAGAACCAGTTAGGAATGAAAAAACAATGTCTGAAATGAAGAATACACCGGAAGGAACAAGCAGTAGTTTGGATCAAGCAGAAGATTAAATCAGCAGTTTGGAAGACAAAGTAGAAAAAAAAAAACAATCAAACATGCACACACACACAGAAAGAAAGAAAAATGAGGATAGGTTAAGGGGCCTTTTGGATAACATGAAGTTTAAGAACATCCTCTTCATAAGGATACCTGAAGAGGAAGAGAGAGAACAAGGGATCAAGAACGTTTTTGAAAAAAATAATGACCTAAAACTTCTCTAACCTGGAAAAAGAAAAAGACACACAAATTCAGAAAGCTTAGAGAGTCCCAAACAAGGTAAACTCAAAGAGGCCCATATCATGACACATCATAGCTAAAATGGCAAAAATTAAAGATAAAGAATCTTAAATGCTTCAAGAGACAGAATATCAGCTGATTTCTCAACAAAAAATATTTCTAGCCAAAAAAGCAAGGACCTACATACAACCAAAACAACTTTACCTAGCAAGGTAATCATTTAAAATTGAAGGAGAAATAAAGAGCTCCCCAGACCCTCAAAAAATTTTTTAAAAAGCTGAAGGAGTTCACTACCAACAAACCAGTATTACAAGAAATGGCGAAGGGTTTTCTTTAGGAAAAAGAAGAAGAAAAAAATGAGGAAAATAGTTAAAAGAATAAAATGGCAATAAATATGTACCTATCAATAATCACTTTAAATGTAAATGGCTTAAATGCTCCAACTAAAAGACACAGAGTAGCTGAATAGATAAGCATATATATGCTTTCTACAAAAGACTCATCTTAGATACACACAGACTAAAACTAAAGGAATGGGTAAAGATCTACACTAATAAAAGAGAAACATGCAAATTGGTGTCACTCTGCTACACCCACCAGCCAATCAGGATGAATATGCAAATTAAGTCAACAAAGGTGGTGGTTAATTTGCATATGCAGGCACAGAGCGAAGACTGAAGACAACTGAAGACTGAAGAGGCTTGGCTTTTCTGCTGCAGCCCGAGTGGAGAAGCCAAGACTTGAGGTGCCGGCAGCCAAGGGAAGGAAGGCCTATTGCATGAATCTTCATGCAACAGGCCTCTAGTATTTCAATAAAATAGAAATGAAAATTTAAAAAAAAACTCGGGTAGCAATACTTACATCTGACAAAATAGACTTTAAAACAAAGGCTATATTAAAAGACAAAGAAGGATATTACATAGTGATAAAGGTATCAATACAAGAGGAAAATATAACCTTTGTAAACATTTATACACCCAACGTAGGAGCATCTAAATATGGAAAGCAAATCCTGATGGACGTAAAGGGAGAGACTGACAGCAATACAGTCATAGTAGGGGACCTTAACACCCCCCTGACATTAATGGGTAGACTTCCAGAAGAAAATAAACAAGGAAACAGCAGCCTTAAATGACACACGAGAGTAGATGGATTTGATTGTGTCTTCACCGCATTTCACCCCAAAGTAGAATATACATTCTTTTCAAGTGCACATGAAACATTTTCTAGGATAAACCACATATTAGGACACAAAACCCGTCTCAATAAATTTAAGATTTAAACCATATCAAGCATCTTCTATGACCACAGTGGTATAAAATAAGAAATCAATTACAGAAAAATAACTGAAAAACATAATACATGGAGACTAAATGACATATAACTAAGCAATGAATAGGTCAACAATGAGATCAATGAATAAATCAAAAGTTACCCTGAGACAAATGAACACACAACAACCTAAAACCTACAAGACACAGTGAAAGCAGTCCTAAGAGAGAAATTTATAGCATTACTGGCCTACTTCAACAATATAAATCTCAAATAAACAATATAACCTTACACTTAAAGGAACTGGAACAAGAACAAAGCCAAAAGTGAATAAAAGAAAGAAAATAATAAAGATCAAAGTAGAAATAAACAAAGTCGATTCTAAAAAAAATGCAATAAAACTAAGAACTGGTTCATTGGAAAATAAACAAAATTGATAAAACCTTTAACTAGACTCACTGAGAAAAAAGAGAGAGGACCCAAATAAATAAAATCAGTAATGAAAAAGAAGCAAAAACTGACACCACACAAATGCAAAGAATTATAAGAAAATATTATAAAATAGTATATGCCTACAAATTGGATAATCTGGGCAAAATGATAAATTTCTAGAAACATACAATCTTCCAAAATTGAATCAAGAAAAAATAGAAAATCTGAACAGAATGATTACGACCAATGAAATCAAAGCAGTAATTTTAAAAACTTCCAACAAACAAAAATCCTGGACTGCATGTCTTCATGGGTGAATTTTACCAAACATTCAAAGAAGGACTAACATCTATGCTTCTGAAAATATTTCAGAAATTTAAAAGGACAGACAAATTCCAAGCTCTTTTTATGAGGCTAGCATTATCCTAATTCTAAAACTAGATAAAGACACTATAAAGAAAGAAAATTATAGGCCAATAACCTTGATGAACATAAATGCTAAAATCCTCAACAAAATACTAGCAAATGGGATCCAGGAATACATTAAAAAGATCATACATCATGATTAAGTGGAATTTATTCCAGGGATGCAAGTTTCAGACAATATCTGCAAATCACTAAATGTGATATACCACATATAAAAAAATGAAGGATAAAAATAACCTGATCATATATATATAGATGCATAACAAGCATTTGATAAAACCCAGCACCCATTTATGATTTAAAAAAAAATAACCTCTCAGCAGAGTGGGAATACAGGAATAATACCTCAATGTAATAAAGGCCATATATCACAATGCTATAGCCAACATCATACTCAATGGGAAAAAAAAAATGCAACTGATTTCTGGATATTTATTTTGTATCCTGCTATTTTACTGAATTCATGTATCAGTTCTAATAGTTTTTTAAATGGGATCTTTGGGGTTCTCTATCTATAGTATCATATCATCTGCAAATAATGACAGTTTGACTTCTTTCTTTCTAATTTGGATGTCTTTTCTTTCCTCAGCTGTCTTCTGCACACCCCCAACTGGGAATTTGCCTGCAACCAAGGTACATGCCCTTGACCGAAATTGAACCTGGGGCCTTTCAGGTTCAATTCTGGTCAAGGGCATGTGCTGTGGTTGCGGGCACATCCCCAGTAGGGAGTGTGCAGGAGGCAGCTGATCGATGTTTCTCTCTCGTCAATGTTTCTTTCTCTCTATCCCTCTCCCTCTCCCTTCCTCTCTGTAAAAAATCAATAAAATATATTTTTTTTTAAAAAAGGAGATGTAAAGAACAGATAGCCCAGATAGAAGCCAACAAAGTAATCTAAGTCCCTGGAGTTAAAGAATACAGGTGTAGCCTGGCTGATGTGGCTCAGGGTTTGAGAATCGACCCAGGAACCAGGTTGATTCCCGGTCAGGGCACATACCCGGGTTGCGAGCTTGATCCCCAGTGTGGGGCGTGCAGGAGGCAGCCTATGGGTGATGTTTCTCTCTCATCAATGTTTCTCTCTATCCCTCTCCCTTCTTCTCTCTCCAAAAAATCAATAAAAACATTTTTAAAAGAATACATTGTGTATACAAAGAAGAGAGAGTGATGCAGAAAGATCTGGAAGGTTACATGGAAGAGAGAAGGGAGGAGTAACACTGGAACAGCAGGTTGCGGTTAAGGTCACTGCAAGGTGAATATAGGGCTGTGGATGCCGAGCCACGGGCTGTGAATTTCATTCCCTCACTGTAGAGAAGCTGCTTTCTGTTTCTGAGCGTGAACATGAAAACCTCCATCTGAGTCTCAGAAACCTTCATCTTGCAGCACTCCAGAGGGATGAGGAAAGAACTGGAGGTAAAAAGTGCAATAGAGAAGCGATCACACCCTTCGTGGACGACCTGAAAACAAAACCTGATGGCATGGGCTGGCTCCCTCCAATTAAACCCATCTGATTCTAAAGAATGTAAGTTTGTATAACGCACTTTGGATTGGCAGAAAAAGATTAAAGGCCCAATGCTAAAAAGCCAGGGAATGTGGTTTTCTTAGATCATCTGTCAAAAAAAATGATTCTTTCTTACTCTCCAAGGCCTTCGGGCACCAACTGAGGAATAGTAAAACCAAAGGGGAAAATAGCTTTTAGAGCAGAAGATAGGAACACAAAGAGAAATGAAAAGTCCACTGTCAATAGGCACAATAATATGAGAAAGGTATGCTTGTCAGAAAGAGCAAAAAGTGCACAGAGCGGATGAAAAAGAAGTGTGATCTGCAAGAAATCGTTCATAATAAACTGCACAATCCATAGGATGCATATAGTATTACAGAATTCAGGAGAAGAGTGAAGTTCAATGACAAGAATTCGTACAGCCCTGGCCAGTGTGGATCAGTTGACTGGGCATCATCCCATGCATTGAAAGGTTGTGGGTTCGATTCCCAGTCAGGGCATGTGCCCAGATGACAAGCTCCATTCCCAATAGAGGGCATGCAGAAGGAAGCTGATGGATGTATCAACCTCACGCTGATGTTTCTCTCTCTCCCTCTGTTAAAAAAAAAAATCTTTTAAAAAAATAACTGTACAAAGGGCAGTGCAACCCTAGTAATTATCTAAATTTCAGGCAATCAGAGAATTAGCTTGTCATCCCCCTGCAATTCCCAGGAAGAAACCAAAGGGGCCCAAACACTTGAGAGGACAAGAGAAAAATAAAATTTGGATCCAGCAACATCTAGGTAGAAAACTATTACCAAAATTCAAGTGAAGTGGGATTAGATGTAACACTAAACTCATTTCTGTAAGGAACACACACCTATTTGTAATCTCTAACCTAAATGCAAAATAATTCTGACATAATTTAATCTCACACTACTCATTTTTGTTTGAAATGTCAATTATATTATTATTTTCTAAGAATCGGTATCATTTTTAAAAAGAAATGTTTGACTCTGGCTCTGCTCTACCAAATATCTTTTCAACTGGACTGGTATGCAGGTAACATTGGACATACAGGATTGAGTCTCAAACCTTTAGAGAAAAAAAATGGGGAAAGGTTAACTAACTACCTGATAGGCATTCGGAGGAGGATGGCAACATGAAATGCACATGTTATGTGTTGCTCCCTCTGTATACATTTGTAACTTTCGTATATGAAAAGGGCAGGGATGATTCTGTCCCTTCCTTGCTCAGCACATGGCAGGAGTTTGACCATGATCTCCAGCCCATTACTTGGTGGACTCATGCATTGCTCTACTTATTTTTAAGACGGAATTATTTGCATAAGAAGCAGTATGTCACCCATGCATGTTATATACTACATGGCCTGGAAATCATTTCTACTTTCCTGTTATGAACCCACCCTGCTGTGGTTGGAGGTAAATTACCATTTCTTGACAATATGGATGGGTTTTTATCATATCATTCTAACTAAAAACAAAAAATCAGAAAAAGCCAAGAGCCATATGATTTCACTCATATGTGGGATATAAAACTGAAAGTGGCAAATGAACAAGCAAGGCAAACAAACAAAAACTCATAGAAATAGACAACAGTATGGTGGTTACCAGAGGGAAAGGAGGTGGGGAGAAGGCAGGTAGAAAAGTTTAAAGGGGGTCAAATATATGGTGATGGAAGGGAGATTTTACTTTGAGTGGTGAGCACTCAATGCAGTATACAGAATTGTACACTTGAAACCTGTAGTTTAATTAACCAATGACACCCAATAAATTCGATAAAGAAGAAAAATCTAGCTGAAAACTAATTCTACTGAAGAATATCATAAAATAATAAAGCACATTATTTTGGAGGGGAAAAAAAGAAATTGATTAACCTGAAAGGGACTTCATTTTAAGCCACTAAATGATTGAAATGGGTAAGTTCATTTCTTTCACACATCTTGCCCACCCCTGAGAGAAATGAACTCACATATACCACTGGATTGTCAAATCAGACTCACATTAATCGGAGATCATACCTCAGTAGCATGCCTCCCTAAATAATTTTAGGTAGAAATGAAATCAGGAGGTTCGGGTAAAGCAAACAGAACTTTGAATCAAAGGCAACTCCGCAGGCCTTTCCTCCCCATCTAGAACATGCCCCACGGGCCCCAAGTAGACCAGGTTCAGGGAGTTCCCCACACAGAAGTATTTCATTTATAAAACATGTCCATTCCACAATCCAGAGTGTGGAAAAGCCTACCTGACATTCCCCAGGAAGCCATGCCTTAGCCACTCTACTTACTATAGCTAATCGAGGTTAGTTCTGACCTGAACTGATTCTTTTCTCTTCCCCCAAAGATCTCCCTCTTTAGCCACGCAGTATGGATTGCAGGTCAGCTGTTTAACTCCCTCCCGGGCAGTAAGTGGAATTGTTAGAGAGGAGTAAAAAGAGTTTTATTCCTGCACTTGCGCAGATTTAATTCCCATTTTACGTAACTTACTAGTCCAATTTCAATTGCAATCTGTCTTCCAGTTTAAATGCTATTTTGTTATTTATTTCATGAGACAGAAGGTTCCTCTACATTAGTCTTCTTTCCATATAAATTTTAACTATTTCCTATCACTTTGATTTCAGTTCATATTTTGGAAATCCTTACATGTAGAATGAAGTTTTAAGCTGATTTCAATATGGAAAGAGCATAGTTAAGCACATAAATCTTCGGTAACTACTTTTTCAAATTAAAGCCACTGTTAAGTGTGTCCTATTACTAATAGAAAGGTCACCCTAAAATGTGATATGAAAATATTTTCAATGCAACATAGGAAGTGGGCAGCTTCTACTGTCTAATGCAGTGATGGCGAACCTATGACACACAAACTCATTGTTTTGGTTGATTTTTCTTTGTTAAATGGCATTTAAATATATAAAATAAATATCAAAACTATAAGTCGTTGTTTTACTATGGTTGCAAATATCAAAAAAATTCTATACATGACACGGCACCAGAGTTAAATTAGGGTTTTTCAAAATGCTGACACGCCGAGCACAAAAGGTTCGCCATCACTGCTCTAATACATGGAATGAGTTCAATTTAAAACTTAAGCTGATTCTAAAGGTCTTATACATTAGAGTTCCGAAAATTAGGGAAGGAATGAACACTCATAAGCTAGCAAGTAGGTGTATGATCCAAGAAGTAGATGCTAAAATTTTAGTGGCTAAAATCTCAGTTAAAAATTTTTAAAAGCAGTACATGTTTCCTGCAATAACTGGAATAGATGTTACTTCTTGCCTTGAAAGAGTTTGCTGTTTCTTTAGTGGTGCCCCTTACATAATTCTATATTATAATCTACTAGAGGCCCAGTGCATGAATTCGTGCACTGGTGGGGTCCCTCAGCCTGGCCTGCAACCCCTTGCAATCCAGGACCCCTTGGGGGATGTCAGACTGCTGGTTTTGGCCCGGTCCCCACAGGCCAGGCCAAGGGACCCCATTGGTGCACAAATCCATGCACTGAGCCTCTAATATGCATATAAAATCTTTGGTTAATCTCTTCCTGCCCTCCCTCCTGCCTCCTTCCCTCTGAGATTCATCAGTCTGTTCCATGTTTCCATGCCTGTGTGTTGAGTGTCTGCCCCCTGGTGGTCAGTGTGTGTCATAGCTACTGGTCAAACAGTTGCTTAGGCTAGGGGTCTAGAGAGGAAGGGACAGGTATAGAGAGTTGGAAACATCCATGAGAGAGAAACATCAACCAGCTGCCTCCTGCACACCCCCTACTGGGGATGTGCCCACAACCAAGGTACATGCCCTTGACCGGAATCGAACCTGGGACCTTTCAGTCTGCAGGCCGACGCTCTATCCACTGAGCCAAACCGGTTAGGGCAGGCTTTTATATATATAAATATTATAATAGGATAAATAAAACTTCAGTACCTACAGGATTGTTTCCTACATTTCAAAAGAAACTCTTGGTTCTGCAGTGTTCTTTTCTTTACAAATTTGTGGGTTTTCAATTTATTTTTATTGGTTCAAGTGATTAATGATTAACAAATACAATGACTTTTTACATTTGGACCCCATTTGGAAATACATTTGAATTCACTGTGTTTTATCTGAATATTTGGACTATGAGATAAAATAAAATGATATAGTTATTTTCTTCAAAATAATTTGGATAGTGACATAAGCCAAAAAGATTTGAAAGGAGCTGATAATTATTGAAGGTGGTTTAACGGTGCTTGAAGTTTATTATATTATTCCTCTACTTGAAAATATTATGTTTACATTTTTTATAACAAAAGATTTCTTTTAAATTTTAAATGGGCTACGAAATTCCTCTCGGGCCACTCTCGGTATTTTAGTATCTTCATTCTAGTCACTGTGAGAAATACTTTCACCATTTATTGCCAAGGACTTTCTTTTTTAGCCATAACTTCACATCATAAAAAATATTTGGTGAGCTGTTAATCTTGTTATTTGATTTTATGCCCCATCCCTCTGAGTCTCTCAATGCTGCTTAAAAAATAATAATTAATCCCATAACACTTCAGGAGAGGTTTCAGATATTCTAATTTTCTTGTTACTATTTTAGAAGAAAAGAGACTTAAAACTTGTTCAGGGTCACAAAGCAATTTGCTGTAAATGCCAACCTAGGAAACCAAACCTTCATGGTTCTGGAAATAAGTTCTAAGCATTGGAGGTTGCCTCAAACTGTTGCTTTGGTTGGGACTACATTAGATTCTACGGAGCCGTACTTTTCCATACCACCATTCTTTCATCTGAGAGTCACTGGTAGTTATGTACTAATTCTAATGAATTACCTCCAAATTTAAATTTAAAATGTGTCTGGAAATACCTGCAGGCTTTATGGGTCCATGAATATTTCTAGCCATCAGTTATAGCTTTATGATTCATATCAGTCATCATGAGTAATGACTGTCAGTGTCATAGGCCCTGGCTGAATAATCAATGCTATGCACCCTAGTGAGGCAGTAGTTAATGAGATTGATGGTGTCATATCTATGAAAATAGTAAAATTCTTACAATTGCTTGTAGAGAAAATAGGGAGAGTATTTTCTGTTCTGAATAAATAATCAAATATTTTGAGTCTATACATTAAGCTTATACTAATACATACTTACATTTCAGAGTTGGTATATATATATATTTTAACATATATTTTAGGATTATTTAATTAAAGTAGATTTCCCAGGGGAACTAAATGTTAATGTACTGCCCTGAAGAAAATGTTGGGATATAAAATGTGTTTTTTTATTTCCCCAGTTGCCCTTAATTAGTGAACTACAGTATAGAATAGTGTCATTTAAAGTTTTATTAAAGGCTCAAAAATAGCATGAAATTATTTCATACTGGCCCTGAAAAGGGGAATTGAAAGGGTAGTTGTTATTTCCAATTAAGTCATATGTTAGTTTTCATTGCTGTGTAACAAATTACCACAAACTTAGAGGTAATGCTGTTTAAAACAGCTCCCACTTCTTAACTTACAGTGCTGTAGGTCAGGAGTCCAGGATAGCACGGCTAGGTTCTCTGCTCAGAATATCACAAGGCTGAAATCAAGGTATCAGCTGAGCTGAGTTCTTGTGTGGGGGATCTGGAAAAAAGCCTAAGTCCACACTCAGTCTTGGAGTCGGCAGGATTCGCTTGCTGTGGTCGGCCTGAGGTCCCGTTTCCTTGCTTGCCCTCATCGGGGACCACGCTTGGGTACCAGAGGCTGCCCACATTCCTTACCATCAGCCTTCTTCATCCCCAAATCACACAGCAGTTCAAATCTTTCTCATGCTTTGTATCTTTCACTTCATCTTCTGTGACCACCCAGAGAAAAATCTCTGCTTTTAAAGTGCTCATCTGATTAAATCTGGCCCACCTGGATTCTCCTTAGGGTCAACTGATTTGGGACCTTAATTGCATCTGCAAAATCCCTTCCCAGAAGTACGTAAGTCATTGGCTCGCAAGCTTGGCTGCACATTAGAATGATCTGGGAATCTTTTTAAAATCCTGATTTCTGGGCCTCATCTTCCGGAAATTTTGTTTCTTTCTTACTAATGTTGTGGCCTTACCCCATAACAAAGAAACAGAATTTCCGGAGGATGAGGCCCAGAAATCAGGATTTTAAAAAGATTCCCAGGTGATTCTAATGTGCAGCCAAGCTTGAGAACCACTGACCTAAATGAATGTTGGATTGATTAACTGGGAATAGGTATGTGTGTACCCAGGGCCAGAACCTTAAGGGGCCACTTTAGAATTCTATCACAAATGGTATTATATAAAATAAAGCTGTACTATATCTTCCACATCCAAGTATTTATACCAAATTATCCAAATGACCATCTTTAAAAACCCTATTCCACTGGGACTGCTATAATACCACAGTCTGGGCAGCTTATCAGCAACAGGTATTTATTCCTCACACTTCTGGAGGCTGAGAAGTTCAAGATCAACACAAATGTAGTTTCTAGTGAGAGCTCACTCCTGCAGTGTTCTCACATTGTAGAAGGGGTTCTGTAAGTTCTTTTTAATTTTTATTTTATTCTCTTTTTAAAAAATTCAGAAATAGAAAAAAGAAAAAGAAAACCTTCCCCCTCCTATGCACATATGCATGGAGCAACGTATGTATGATATCACAACACATACACCGTTCTTTCCATGTAGATCCTGGGCAATTTTTTAATATCAAAAAAATGGGCCTAGACCAGGGCTCACTCCCTATCACATGGGTGGACGATGGTAGAAAGAGTTCACATGACATTACTCATCATATTTCATGGGACCCCTAACCCAGTGATGGTGGACCTATGACACGCGTGTCAGAGGTGACACGCGAACTCATTTTTTTGGTTGATTTTTCTTTGTTAAATGGCATTTAAATGTATAAAATAAATATCGAAAATATAAGTCTTTGTTTTACTATGGTTGCAAATATCAAAAATTTTCTATATGTGACACGGCACCAGAGTTAAGTTAGGGTTTTTCAAAATGCTGACACACCGAGCTCAAAAGGTTCGCCACCACTGCCCTAAGCTCTAGATGACCAAGAACTGCTCCGGATCTTGGGGTCTCCAACATTCACGTGCACACAGTTACCTGGACCTTATTAGGACGCAGGGCTGGTTCACTGGATTGGGGGTGGGAGGTGGGATGTGATCGTCTGCATTCCTACCAAGGCCCAGTGCTGGACCCTAGACCTTAATTTGAAGGGCAGGGCCGGGAGCAGTGGCCCTCACCCCTGGGAGCAGGTTACGATCACCTGGAGGCTTTAAGAGTCATAGTTGGGCTCCACCCCCTCCCAAAAAGGGTTCTGCTCTCACAGTCTGGGTTGGGGTCTGGGCATTGGCATATTTTAGGGGCTCCCCAGATGATCCTAATATTCAGCTAAGATGCTTCATGCTAGGGCAGCAGACTTGTCCAACAAACAAAATTTTCATATTCTCTTTTTGGCTAAAATCTGAAATGTGGGGATTCAATGAGGATGTGTGGAAAGCACCGAGAACAGTGTGTGTCTGGCACATAGAAGCTCAAGGAATGTTGGCCACTTAATACCAAGCGTTGTATTATAAACAGTCAGTAACTGTACAACACAGAAAGTGGGCCTTAATGTAATGAGGGACTTCAGGTAGCAACACTCACTGATGTTTCAATATTGGTTCATCCATTGAAACAAATGTACCACATTATTGCACAATGCTAATAATAGGGGAAAGGTTGCACAGAGAGGTGAGCATATGAAAACTCTGTTTTCTGCTCAAATTGTCTATAAACCTAAAGCTGCTTTTTAAAAAATAAAGTCTATTAATTACAAAAGTTAACAACTAGCACCACACAGACATTGGCCCATCAGATTGAAGCAGAGTCCCACAGGCCCCCTAAGAGACAGGCAACAGCTCTTTGCTGAATCATGCAGGGGGCAGGGGGAGGGAGGGCCCCCAGGGAGGGGATGGATGGTAGTCGGAGGGCTCAGGGCCTTGGAATTATTTCAGCGTTTGAACCACTGGCATGGCCTTAGCACCCGAACATCAACTCTGACTAATGCTATAATTGTTATTTCTTACTAGTGACCCGGTGCATGAAATTCATGCACATTAAAAGGGAATTAATTAGAGGAAATATTTTAATATTGCTATTTGCCCTTCCTCTATAATAGAAGTGTCAGAGATGAAAGAAAATTAGTAAAATGTATATGAAAATCTTCCTCCTGTCAGAGTCTGGGGCGCACCACGGGAACCAGAGTCAAGTCCCTGCCCACCCACGTGTGCCTCGAAATCACACAAGACCCAGACCCAGCAGGCCCCACCCCCACTGGGCTAGACCCAGACCTGCCGGGTCCCACCCCCATCAAGCCCCCCCCCCATGTGGGGTGCAGCCTCAGGACCCCCAGCTGGCACTGGGGCGGGGTGCATGGCCTGAGGTCCCCAGCCTGGGCCAGAGCAGGGGGCATGCCTTGAGGTCCCTGTCAAGCCCCACCATGCGGGGGGCATAGCCTCGGGTCCCCTGCCCCAGACAGCACCACGCAGCCTCAGGTCCCTGCTGATTGCTCCTTAAGGTGCATTACAGGAATTCAGCCTCGGCTGTGGGCGATGGCCAATTTGCATATTCCTTCTTTATTAGATAGGATTAGTTAAAGGCAAACATGAAAGAAGCAAAGAAATGACAATCCTATAAGATAAATATTTTCCCCATTTCACACTTGAGGAAACAGGCTCAGAGAAGTTGTGATTTGCACAGGGTCACACAACTGTTCAATGGGGAAGCCAGGATCTGAACCCGAGCTTATCTGCCTCAAAACCTAACCTCTTCCCACAGGAGACAGGCTCTTTCAATCAGCTAACCTGTTACTGGTTTGCTTCTTTGTGAAACTGGGTCATTAAGCTGGCATTTGCAAAGTGCCTTAAGTACAGCTTCACTCACGAGAGGCTCCTGCCCAACTCAGCCACTCACCTCCCTGGGCAAATCTTTTTCCTGCCTTTGCTTCATTTTAGATCTGGAGCAAGCCAGCATTGTAAGGGCCCTTAGCGCTCACGGCTCTGTCATCCTGCCCTCCCATTTCATAGACAGGAAAAATGAGCCTCAGGATAGGGAAACAACTTGGCTAAGCTAATACAACCAGACCTTCGCAGAGCTGGGGCTAGGAACCACGCCTCTGACTCCCAGCATGCACTGTTCCCTGGGGCTGTGGGGCTGGAGTGCTGCTGCCCTTGGCAGGATGCGGGTCAGGGCATTGCAATCCTCACTCCCAAGCCTAAGTGCACAGGTGCAGTTAAGCCATAAGAAGCCACCTCTGCAGTCAGTGGGCTACAGGGCCACTCAGTAAGGCGCGTTCTGTGATGCCACTGGGAGATGGCCACGTGTGAATTCACAGAAGTGTGACAGTGTTGCATGTACCTTCCTGGGTTTCAAATTTGAAGCTAACATCCCTCTGGATCTTCCATGCAGCCCAGTGTGTGCCTCACAAAAGCCAGTGGGTAGGTGAGAGTCCATTTATTGTAATGAGGGGTTGGGTTTTATGAGCACAATAACCACCTTTGTCCATCGGCATGAAAAAGTGGTTTTAAAGTTAAAATGATAACCTGGGCCCTGGCTGGTTTGGCTCAATGGATAGAGCATTTGCCTGTGGACTGAAGGGTCCAAGGTTTGATTCCAGTCAAGGGCATATGCCCGGGTTGCAGGCTCAGAGTCTCCAGTGGGGGCGTGCAGGAGGCAGCCAATCAATGATTCTCTCTCATTATTGATGTTTCTATCTCTCTCTCCCTCTCCCTTCTGCTCTGAAATCAATAAAAATATATTTAAAAAATAAAACAAGGCTCTCTGCTCCTCCTGTTGGTCAGACAGCCTCCCCTCCTGCGCAGTGCCAGCAGCCACAACCCTGAGACAAGTTGGTGAAGGTCGGAGGTGGCCACATTGGGCGCCTGGTCACCAGGGCTGCTTTTAACTCTGGCAAAGTGGATATTGTCGCCATCAATGACCCCTTCATTGACCTCAACTACATGGTCTACATGTTCCAGTTTGATTCTACGCACGGCAAGTTCAAACGCACAGTCAAGGCTGAAAACGGGAAGCTTGTCGTCAAGGGAAAGTCCATCTCCATCTTCCAGGAGCAAGATCCCACCAACATCAAATGGAGTGATGGTGGTGCTGAGTATGTTGAGGAGTCCACCGGTGTCTTCACTACCACGGAGAAGGCTGGGGTTCACTTGAAGAGTGGAGCCAAGGGGTCATGATCTCTGCCCCTTCTGCAGATGCCCCCATGTTGTGATGGGTGTGAACCATGACAAGTATGACAAGTCCCTCAAGATTGTCAGCAATGCCTCCTGCACCACCAACTGCTTGCCCCCCTGGCCAAGGTCACCCCTGTGCCCACCTCAGCCTCGCTGCCCACAGTTCCTTTCAAGGTGCACAAATTTGTGCACTGGGCCCCTAGTAATTATAACTCCTTTGAATCTTTGTCTTCTAAATTCAACATCTGGGCTAACTCACAGTCTCTAATTGCTTCTGATTTCCTGATTATCGGTTATACTTTCTCACAACTTTTGATTGATATTGAACATTTTAGATAATATATTGTAGACACTCCAAATTCTGATACTTCCCTGCTGAGGGTTGTCATTGCTGCTATTTTGTTTGCTTGTTTAATTACTTGCCTGGACTAAACCTGTGGAATATGTCTCACTTGTGTGTCACTGCTGATGTCTATACTCAGAGATCTTTTAAGTTGTTGTTTTAATTTTAAGATTGGCTTCCTAAAAGTGGCTGTAACTTATTCTACCATCAGAGTGTAGAGAGCTCTGTATCTGCATAGATTATGGTCAGCCAGTTATTGGTCTTAATCTAAGCAAGGCTTCTACCCTTTCCCAAGGGTGTGTGTGCAGGTTGGGAAGTACATTAAAAGTTCAGCAGTTTTCAGCTATGCTCCAGTTTTACTTTCCATCAGTCCCTCTTGTGTCTTACTTGTGCATGAACACAGCTTCCCAGACCATGTATGTATGGTATGGGGAAAGGCTGCATTCTGTTCAGTCTTCTATGAGCATTTATGCATACTTCCAGTTAGTCAAAGCTGACATAGTTTATCAAGCCCTCCTACGGCTACCTCATTCCCTGGGTGTCCTTGTTAAATTTCTGTCTAGGTCACTGCCTGTTGCTTACCGCAGTCAGAATGACAGCCTCGGGCTAGCTGAGCTGTTGGCCTTCCCTGGTGGCTTGTCATCAAGATCACTACTTTTACTGACAATGCTGCTGAACACAGGTTTTTCACCCAGACTTCACCCCAATGGAGACTCCTCCCAAGTAAAGCTTCTGTTTTTCCTAGCCTTCCCTACCTTAGTAGAATAATTCCGCCATCCAAACTGGAAATAGCCCTAGGCAGGAATTCCACTGCTCCGCCTTGATCTTACCTGAAACTGTTATTTCTCATGAATTAGCACTTCTCACTTTGTTGCATGCTTTTGGTAGATTTCAGAGTTCCCAGATGGTTGTTTTTTTCACAATATGTTTATTATAATTGCTTTTTAGGAAATAATTTGCTGACCTTCTCGTGCTGCCATACTAAAAGTTCTAACTCAGACATGACTTTTCAATATAAGGTCAAGAGCTATCCTATCTCCATGATACTTTTAAGCAAAGCACTGCCACATTTATGAGTTTGTCTTCCTTTAAATGAGATTCTGAGAGGAGGCAATTTCCACTTTCATTACCCAGTTGAATGAGAACAACTCAGTGGCAAAAACAAGTACCAATTAGTGAAATGAAAAGTTCAAGCTGTGAATTTATCCTCAAGGCAAACTGCTATGATATGAAGGGCAGCAATGGGATGTAAAATATACAAGCAAAACAAAATAGACCTGGAGGTTGGACCTTCCTATGTTGTTTATTATAAATTACAGATTGATTGATTAATTGATTGATTTAATAGACATACATAGATAATACTAGAGGCCTGGTGCACAGATTCATACACTGGTGGGATCCCTTGGCCTGGCCTGTGGGGATCGGGCCAAAACCAGCTCTCCAACATCCCCTGAGGGGTCCCAGATTGTGAGAGGGCACAGATCAGGCCAAAGGACCCCATCAGTGCACAATCAGGGCTGGGGAGGGGCTGTGGGAGAGTTCCAGGGCGTGTCCAATCCATCTCGCCCAGTCCTGATTGGCCAGACCCCAACAGCAAGCTAACCTACTGGTCAAAGCATCTTCCCCCTGGTGGTCAGTGTGCATCATAGCAACTGGTCAAATGGTTGATCGAATGTCCTGACACTTTGCATATTAGGTTTTTATAATATAGGATATATTATATATGTATATTTATAATATGTAATTATAGAATTTATTTAGACTACAGCTTGTACTGAATGCAGATCATTGAATTAATTTGAGTAAGTTAATCTAAACATATATGGCAATTTTATTTATTAAATAGTTACCAAATTTAACCCTATTACTTGAGAACATAACACGTTTCAGAATAGTTGTGTGTGTGTTTTTAACATATATGATATTCATGTACCATAATAAAAATGCTGCTGGTAGAAGAACCGAAGATGGCGGCATAGGTTAACGCCGGAGATTGCTGCCTTAAACAACCAATTCAAATTAAGCCTGAAAAAGGGAACGGACAACATCCAGAACCACAGGAGGGCTGGCTGAGTGGAAATTCTACAACTAGGAGTAAAGAGAATATCATATCCAGACTCAGAGGAGGCGCAGTGCTGAAGTGAAATTCTCAGGTGCGTG
>NW_006292573.1:2648100-2669271 GCF_000327345.1 Myotis davidii | reverse complement strand
GGAGGGTAGGGGAAAGGGGAAAGGGCAACCAAAGGACTTACATGCAGGCATAGAGGCCTGACCAATGGACACGGATGGGGGGGGGAGGGGGGAGGATGATGTGGGGACAGGGACACATATGTAATATCTTAATCAATAAAAAATATATTTAAAAAAATGCTGCTGGTAAAAAGTGGAAAAAGTTTCAGGAACATTAAAGATATTTAGCAATTTAATTTTAAAAATCCAAAACAATTAAAAGTTGAGGGGAAAACACAATTTTTAAAATCTATTACTACCAAATATTGCCAAAGATGTACAAAATTATGGAAAGTCTACTCTGGTGGGAAAATAAACTATTATAGCCACTTTGGAGAACAATTCAGTATTATCTAATAAATTTTTTGAAAATTCAATCATACAACCCAGTAATTCCATTTCTTTCAAGGAGACATGTATACAGAAAGGTAAATTAAAATGAATGTACTAGATCTAAATGTAAAACTAAAACAGATAGATTTAAACTATAACAATAAATAGGAAAAACTTAAGTTGTAGAAAGATTTAATATGTTACCATTTATATAATTTTTAAAGTGTTTATGCATAAACATGAGAAGTTAAAATTTAGTGTAATAAAATGAAAGAATATATTTCAAATTCATAATAGAGACTGTCTCTGAGGAATGCACACAGATAATGCAGTAACGGGAAGGAATCGAAAGGGACTTCATATGTCTCAGTAAAGATTTAGGAATTTAGAAAAGAAATGGAAATATTAACCCTTGCTAATTCTCATTGATAATACATGTGCAGTGCCAGGGTGAACCTGAGTGGGGGCGGTGAAGGGTTGAGAAAAGACAGACAAGCCCTAACCGGTTTGGCTCAGTGGAGGCCTGTGGACTGAAGGGTCCCAGGTTCGGTTCCAGTCAAGGGCATGTACCTTGGTTGTGGGCACATCCCCAGTGGGGGGGAGTGCAGGAGGTAGCTGATCGATGTTTCTCTCTCATGGATGTTTCTAACTCTCTGTTCCTCTCCCTTCTTCTCTGTAAAAAATCAATAAAATATATTTAAAAAAAAAAAAAAGACAGACAAGAGAATAAAGCTGGGTCTCAGTGGGACACTGCCCTCTTTGATGGAGAGCTAGTGACAGTGCCACAGACTACAAGAAGTGTCTTTATTTTATAGCCAGATTCCACCAGGCAAAGTAAGGGCGTGGTCAAGATGTTTACAACATTCTCGTGGGTTTCGATCCTACTCAACGACATGCACCTGAACTCTATCAAGCCCACATCACTCAGGCACGTGGGGCCACGTGTTCGGACCATAGGTTCAAGCTTACAACTTATAGCTGTTGGCTATAATTGTGCTGGGAGGACCCTGTCCTCCAAGTTGGGACTTGCAAGTGGCCATGAGAGGACTGTGCCCTCTCATTAGTCCGAGGCTTGAACCTGTCCAAACACTGTAGCCGAGCTCCACAAATACATAGGTGTGGATTATATTTTCCTCGATATTCCTAGTTTTTAAAATATGTAACCTTTTAAAATATGGTAAGATAGTGTCAAAATAAGTGGGCTATAACACAGGACTGTTTAGTGTACCTATCTCCAAAATACCAGCTAACAGTACCAACTAATACATTTCCAAAGCATTGCCTTAAGGAATATAGGTGATAATGGAGTATTCAGTAAGTTCATCTACATCAATTCTTCTATATCACTTATATTAATACATTATTTACATTTAGCATGTAATTACTGGGGTGCTCTAAAGAGAGAGCCAATTAAAGTAAAACTTGATATATAACTTATTCTTTAATAAATATATGCCTTCAAAACCACCTAGGTGAGTTACAGCATTCTTTTACTCCTCTAATACTTTTAAATTGAGTGATGCACTACAGCCAGCATCCTTTCTGACTGGCAATTTGCTTCTAGTGCTACCCCTCTTGGTAGCACCTTTACCCTATCTAACCCTATTCCATAGCAGAACTATAATCCAGAAAAAAAATTCTTTGTGTTCAAAGAACTGGGCAATTTAAACATTTTGGAAAGATTTTGGCTCTAAAGCGTGATTTTTTTTTAACCTGCTCTGAGTCAGGAGACCCGTGTAGACGCTCTGCATTTCTGTTTTGGGAACCTAAGCACATTTGGGCCTTATCAAGGGGGAGGTTGAGGAAGGGGTGGACAGGTAAATTTAATTCCCTTCCAGACATTGAGCTACCTGGGCAAGCCACTTCACATAGCCGTGCCTCAATTTCCCTATCTTTAATACTACCTTATCTATCCAGAAGGATTAGTGTAAAATTAAAAGAGATAACACAGATAAAGTTCTTGGAATGGTATCTAGCATGTTCAAGTCCTTAATAAGTATAAGCTATGATCATTATCATCATCATCATCACTATTTTATTATTATCAATGAGTTTTAACAACCCAAAAGCCTAGTTTTATAAAAATTATTTTAAACATTCACTTATTTATTGCATCTTTCAACAAATGTATCTAACTACTTTAAATTTTTTGTTTTTATGTAAATCAATGATGCACATCCAATGAACAAAATATTTAAATGGCAATTATAATTTAACCACCTCAATTTGTTTGTGGAAAAATAAACAGGACATAAATATGTGAACGCATTGAGTATGAAATTACAGTATTTTACTGGTATGTTTCTAATAAAGTATCTCAAGCTATAAGTAAATACACAATAACATGTATAAAACTGATCCTCACTTCGTGTTCCTTAACCACTCTTTTCACTTTCATTACTAGAATTCTCATGTTACTTCCTATATAAGAATAAATTATCTTCCCCAATTTTC
Organism: Myotis davidii; assembly: GCF_000327345.1. Taxonomy (NCBI): domain Eukaryota; kingdom Metazoa; phylum Chordata; class Mammalia; order Chiroptera; family Vespertilionidae; genus Myotis; species Myotis davidii. Next base: position 2,666,466 of record NW_006292573.1, on the reverse strand, counting down.
AAATAATCTTTCTTTTCTCAAATAACAACTAGATGAGAGGATAATATTCATCTAAGAACACTCAATCTGACCAAGTACAGGAGCCAGAATCTTTCAACACAATTAACAAAGGACTATAATCTATCTCCATGTTATACAGTATATCCTGATTATAATTGTATCACTTGTGTTGTTTCGTTTAGGCTCCATTAGTTGTGTGACAGAGGCATCTTCTACACACTATCTGTCATGTGCTCACCCCGGTTCCAAGTCCTCCTGCAGTTTGGCAGTGCCATTGGACTAGTTCTGGTCAACAGACTGTGCACAGAAATAGCATGTGTCCATTTCAGACTGAAGCATTTAAAAGCCAATATATAAACCTCCTGCTCTCCCTTCACCTGCTGTGGCAACAGTGAAATTCACTTATTGAGATGGCGAAGCCACACTATAAAAACAACCTACGTTTTTATTTCTAAGTCTACTCTTAAAGGAAGGCCATCCCACATAACTGTCGGCTTTTTGTGAGAAAGAAAATTAACTTTTATGTATTTAGCCACAAAAATTTCAGTTTTGTTTTCTTTGTAGAGGATAGTCACAAGACATAGAGACAAACTCAAGCTAGCAGGAGCACAAAGAGAGATTTTATTTATGGTGAGGACTTGTATAGATTGAAATTACAACTGGAAAGTCATCAGTCACAGAAGCGAGATTATCAGAATAATTTCCAAATCAGTTCTTGTTCTTCACATTTATTTCAAGGTTCATACAGGAAATTTAGGAGTGTGATAAGTGGCCTATTCCTACAAGCCAGCAGCTACTGCCATATAATTTATGTTCATAGGGATATAACTTTCATAAACAAGTAGTGTTCCTTGAATATTCTAGATGAATCATAACAAGATTATGGTGGCACAGCCTGGCCAATGTGCCAGTGTTCAGCATTGTCCCAGGCATCAAGAGATCACAGGTTAGACTCCTGGTCAGGGCACAAGCCAGGGTTGCAGGCTCAATCCCCAGTAGGGAGTGTGCAGGAGGCACTGATCAATGTTTCACTCTTATTGAAGTTTCTCTCTTTCTCCCTTCCTCTCTCTAAAATCAATAAAAGGACATTTTTGAAAAGATTATGGTGGCGCATTGCTAAAGAAAACTAAAAGAGAAAGGAAGAAATTAGCAATTTCAGAATATTACATTTCTAAATATTAAAAATTCCAAACTTAAATTCAAGAAATATTCTTTCCCACATAAACCTCTTCCACATTTACATGTGAAATGGGAATTAGTAGCATTAAATGTGATTCAGAGATAAACTGGGAATATATGGAAGAAACCAATTAGTAAATTACATAACTATGAGTTTTCTTACTTATTGTTTTTTCTACCGAGCTACTAAAGGACTTACAGGTATTTTAATATTTCCTACAGAGCACTTAAACACTAAAATTAAAAACAAGTGTGTGTTGTGGCCAGCAATCAATTATTCTATCCTGAAATAGCTATTCAACAAGTATCCTTTTATAATAGCTCCCTGCTAGAAGTCTTTTTTTTATAAGTCTTAATTATGAATTTTTTATAATGTAATAAATGTATGAGAACAAGTACAGCTTTCCTATAGATTTCCAAATGAATATCTGTTGTCATCTTTCTATTATGTTCCATTTTTTTACTCCAATCAAAACTTTCCAAATAGAATCACATTGATTTGTTTTTTCCTCATTTGAAAATTTAATATATTTTGGATAAAAGAAAAAGAGGATTATATCCCAAAGACATAGCATATTCATTTACTGAGACTTTTATGCTATGATGAAATAGGTGTTCTGTTAATTTATACATTAGTTGTAGACTAACCAAATGACACAGATCATGTTTTCTACACATTTAGGTCATTCTACATGATGATTTTTAATTAATTTTAATAATATGATGTCATAAATATTTTGGAAATTCCAATTGTAAGTTTTCAGGAAATAGCTATTTCTTGAATCAAAAACAAACAAACAAAAAACCTCTCCCTGGCTGTGTGGCTCCGTTGGTTGGAGTGTCATCCTGTACACCAAAGGTTGCGAATTCAATCCCAGTCAGGTCACACACCTAGGTTGCAGCTTTGATCCCCAGTTGGTACCCATATAGGAGGTAGCCAATGGACGCTTCTCACTCACATCGCTCTCTCTCTCTATTCTCTCTCCATCCCTCTCTCTAAAATCAATAATCATATCCTCAGGTGAGGATTAAAGGGAAAAAAAAGAAAATTTAAAAACAAAATTAGAAAACCTGAAGCCTTTATTTCTACTGGTCTGTTTTAAAAAGTATAAAACATCAAAAGGTTTAGGGCAGCAGTTCTCAACCTGTGGGTCGCGACCCCTTTGGGGGTCGAACAACCCTTTCATAGGGGTCGCCTAAGACCATCGGAAAACACATATATAATTACATATTGTTTTTGTGAGTAATCACTATGCTTTAATTATGTTCAATTTGTAACAATGAAAATACATCCTGCATATCAGATATTTACATTATGGTTCATAACAGTAGCAAAATTACAGTTATGAAGTAGCAATGAAAATAATTTTATGGTTGGGGGTCACCACAACATGAGGAACTGTATTAAAGCGTCGCAGCATTAGGAAGGTTGAAAACCACTGGGTTAGGGCTTAGAATTTATCCAAGATGGCTACGAGTAGGTGTAAATTACATTCACCTGTTCTCAGACCCAAACTGGATTTGTAGCTAAATTATAGAGCAATCAACCTGAATAGCCAACTGTGAGCTAACTGAACTGATATATTATAACCAAGGATTTACAGAAGAAGCCACATAGAGACTGGTAAGAAGAGCAGAGACACAGAAAGGGCTGGCCTCCATACCCACATGTGTGGCATCTTATAAGCTAGAGGGTTATCTCGGCTGCAAAACTCCCTTCCCGAAGGAGTGTGGGGTCTCAACTCCATGCAGGGATCCCCAGCCATAGCAACAGAGACAGAAAGAGAAGCCCACATATTAGCTGGTGGTGAAAATCAGTGGAGATTCAGTACTCCTGGGAGAGAAGGGAGTCTGCTGGAGAACTTACCACCACCTTCCCAGGGACAAACATTCCTATTTTTATAGTACCAGCCTGGGGAGTGTACTGCCTGGTTGGGGAGTACACTGCTGGTCACCGACTGCTGGTGAGGCCACTCTACCCGCTCAGGTCCTGTGGAGGGGTCTACTGGCTGCACCTAGCAGTCATCTTCGGGGTGCTCTTTTTCTAGGGAAGCTTTTGGCAGAGACTCAGACAGTGACTGACCTGTGTGGCTTTAGAAAGGGAAACAGTCTTCCCCACCTTGAGCGCACAGCAGTCACCACCACCCCCTATTGAATCACTTGGCCAGCCACATGATTCAGAGCACATCTCCTAGGAGGCTTTTGTCCGGGAATCAGATGGGTGAGGGGTGAGTTGTGTGGCTACATCACAGAGGGGCCACTCCTATCTTCCATGTGAGCTCAGCTCACAGTATCTTGGGAAAAGAAAGAAGTGCCAACCTCCCTTCTTACACGCCTGAGGACACAACCCCCAATGGGAGACTGTTTGGATTTACCCTTCAAAGTCCCAGATAACCTGCCCTGATGAGTTCAGTTTCATGGGTGGGGGGGGGGAGCTGCTGGGAACGAGGGCATTCAGAATGTGTGTCCCTGGAAGGCTACTGTCTGGGACCCGGATTAAATGCTTGGCTCTTTCCTGCAGGCATGGCTGTTATCACACCCAATTGGGAGACTCTTTTGATCTGTCCTCCCAAATCTGGTGCTCCACCTGGCTGACCCTGCTCCTGCAGAGGGGATGGCTGGCTGCATCCAACCTGCATCTATAGTGAGTCCCACCTGGGGAAGCCAAAATTGGAGACTCTGGTTCTGGAGTAGGGGCTACTTTCCCCTCAATGAATTCTTGACCACGTGACCCCCAAGTAAAGAACCTACTAGCCCCATCCTCCCAATCTGGTCACCCTGCCCTATCAAGCTTGCAACCTGTGGAAGGCTCTGTGGTTCACAGCCAGCCTAGAACCAATCTACAGTCTTTCTTCAGAAAGCTCTGGAGGAACAACAGGCAACCTCAGCAGGAGGCAGAGTAGCTGACAGGTGAAGGCAGACCACAGGGAGCCTCGAACCTTTTACAGATCTTTCCCCAGCTCAAGCTGACCCTTATACACATATTGGCCCCCCCCCCCACACACACACACACACACACAGACCAAGTAGGCACAGTGACAAACAGTGAATAGTATGGTAATACCAGACAGGTAGCCCAAAGACAGTTACCCACAATGTCTGACATTGACCTGTACCTGAACTCAGCCCAAGTGGACCCAGAACCAACAACACCAGTAGCGGGCTTCAGACCACACCAGAGCTTGACTCAGCTAGCCACACAAACAGCAAACCCAAAGGGGGATTCCAGCAGGCACCAGACCTTGCTTATAACAACCGCACCTTGGAGGGCAGGCCCTGTACAGTGACTCATCCATGATGATCCAAGTTTATCTTTATAGTCAGCCAGGCTGAAGAGTTAACCACTCACAAAAGGGCCAAGAGCATTCAAGACTTAACTACAACAGGAGGGTGCACATAACTCACAAGAGACATTCTGGGAACATAAAGCTCAAGTGATCTGGAAGATTGTGCCACTGATCCCAACAAGACAGCTACATCATAAAGCCATCATAAGAAGTTTGGGATCCCTAGCCAGCATGGCTCAATGGACAGAGTATCAGCCTGTTGACTGAAGGGTCCCGAGTTCAATTCCAGTCAAGGCACATGCCCACGTTGTGGGCTCGATTCCCAGTAGGGGCGTGTAGGAGGCAGCCAATCAATGATTCTCTCTCATTGATGTTTCAATCTCTCTCTCCCTTTCCCCTCCTCTTTGAAATCAATAAAAATAATTTTTTAAAAAAATTCACTTTCCCTTAAAAAAAAAAGTTTGGGAGTCATAGCAGATCAACCTAATATACAAAGATAAAATAAAGAAACAAATAAATCTACCTTAAATAAAAGAACAAATCTCCAGAAAAGAATTAAAGTGAAGCAATGCAGAGTTTAAAACAATGGTTATAAGAATTCTCAAGGACTTTAGGGGAACAATGTATGATCTCAGTAAGAATTTTTTTAAAAAACAGATTTTAAGCAATAAAGAGGACATAGAAACCATAAAAAAAGAATCAGTCAGAAATGAAGAATACAATATCTGAAATGAATAATACACAAGAAGGAATCAACAGCAGGTTAGATGAAGCAGAGGATTGAATCAGCGACTTAGAGCATAACAGTTAGCACCCAAGCAGAGCATCAAAAAGAAAAGAAAATTTTAAAAAAATAAGGAAAGTCTAAAGGACTTTTGGGACAATATCTGCATTATAGGGGAGCCAGAAGGAGAAGAAATGAGCAAGGGACAGAAAATCTGCTTGAAGAAATAATGGCTGAAAACTTTCATAACCTGGCAAAAGAAAATGGCAAACAAGTTCGGGAAGCACAGAGTCCCAATAAAAATGAACCCAAAGAGGCCCACACCAAGACACATCATAATTAAAATGCCAAAAGTTAAAGACAAAGAGAGAATCTTAAAAACAGCAAGAGAAAAGCAATTCTTTACCTACAAAGGAGCTTCCATAAGGCTTACAGTTCATTTCTTAACAAAAACACTTAAGGCAAGAAGAGATTAGAATGAAATATTCAAAGTGGTGAAATGTAAGAACCTACAACCAAGACTACTCTACCAAGCAAGGCTATCATTTTAAATTGAAGTTAAGGGGTGGAGGGGCCAAGATGGCCACATAGGTAAATGCGGTACTCGCATCCACCCACAACCACATCAAAATTACAACTAAAATACAAAATAACCATCATTCAGAACCACCTAAAATCTGGCTGTATTGAAGTCTTACAACTAGAGAAATAAGTAAGAAGGCACATTGAGACTGGTAGGAGGGGCAGAGGCAAAGATGGGGCTGGTCATACACACATGTGTGGTGTGTTTTTAATCAGGAGGAATATCTTATCCTGTGAGGAGTAAAGAGTCCCAGCCACACATCAAACCCTTCAGCTAAGGGTTCCAGTGCTGGGAAGAGAAGTCCCCATAACTTTGGGCTATAAAAACAAGCAGGGATTGTGGCTGAGTGACACAGAGGCAGCTGCAGACCAGGCAATTCCTCTTACAGTGTAGGCATCTGACTTACTTGGACTTACTCCCTCTGAGTTCCAGTGCTGGGGCATCAGCTTGAAAGGATCTAGGACACACAGGGAGGAAATAAATTGTCTGGCATCAGGGTAAGAACTTGGTGGCAGCTTTCACCCAGACAAAAGTACTCATAGAGGTCACTGTTCCTATGTTGAAACCTTCCCTGTCACAGAGCTGGCTGGCAGGCACCATATCTGAGTCTCCATCAACCTGGCTCACACTGGTCAACCCACCCCAGTGGCCCCTAAGACCCCACTCCACGGAATTTGCAGCTCCACCCAAGCTGTTTACAGTGGCTTTTCCATATGAGAGGCCTGTCCTGGATCAAGCTTCAGACTTTCCTAAAATCTCTCAAATAAGCAGCAGCTGGTGTCAGCATACCCCATACCTTGTAATAAGTGGCCCCAGGCCTGGTAGTAGTAGCAGCCTACCTTGGTTCACATTTTGGCCTCTCCTGGGCACTCCAAGCCCAACACAAATAGGAGCCACCTGCAGCTTGTGCCAAGTGGCCCCAGACAGGGCACAGGCAGTGGCTGACTTTACACCTCCCATAAGACCCCAGAAACAGTGCACCCCGTGGACAGCTTAATACCATACTAGATTACAACTCTACCACATTCACAAGTGACATACTCAAGGGGCAGACCTGGTGAGCACCAAAGTCCCACTGAAGCAAATCCTGCTCCCTAGGGGTGTATCCTGAACAGCAGCTCTTTTGCTGTAGTCACAGCTGGTTCTCACAGTCAATTGTCCTGGAGGTCAATTCCTCCCAGTGATGACAACAGCAATCAAGGCTCGACTAAAACAGGACAGTGTACACAGGGGCATACCTTGAGTGCCCAGCTAAGGTGATTGGAGAGACTGGGCCACTGGGCCCTGCAGGACACCTACTACACAAAGCCACTCTACCAATTCCAGGAGACATAGTGGCCCTATCTAATATATAGAAACAAACACAGGTAAGCAGCCAAAATGTAGAGACAAAGAAACATGTCACAAATGAAAGAACAGAAGAAATTTTCAGAAAAAGAACTAAATGAAACGGAAGCAAGCAAACTACTAGATACAGAGTTCAAAACAATGGTTATAAGGATGCTCAAGGATCTTTATGAGTGCTTCAAGAGTCTCAGTGAGAATTTCAAGAAAATTAGTGAGAACATCAAAGACATGAAAAAGGACCCGTCAGAAATGAGGATACACTAACTGAAATGAAGAATAACTTACAAGGAATCAACAGTAGAGTAGAATGTGCCCAGAATCAAATCAGCGATTTGAAATATGAGGAAGCAAAAACACCCAATCAGAAGAGAAAAAAAAAAAAAAGAAACTAAAAACATGAAGATAGTGTAAGGAGACTCTAGGATAACTTCAAGTGTGCCAACATTCACATCATGGGGGTACAAAAAGGAGAGGAGAGTGAGAAAGATATTGAAAACCTATTGGAAGAAATAATGACAGAAAGCCTCCCCTATCTGGTGAAATCTATAGATTTACAAGTCCTGGAAGCCCAGAGAGTTCCAAACAAGATGAACCCAAAGACACTAAGATACATCATAATTAAAATGCTAAAGATTAAAGACAAAGAGGAAATCTTAAAAGCAGCAGGAGAAAAGCAATTACTTTCCTACAAGGATGTGTCCATAGGCTTGTCAGCTGATTTCTCAACAGAAACTTTGCAGGCCAGAAGGGAATGGCAAGAAATATTCAGTGATGAATAGCAAGGACCTACAACTAAGATTACTCTACCCAGCAAAGTTTTTATTTAGAATTGAAGGTCAGATAAAGAGCTTCACAGACAAGAAAAAGCTAAAGGAGTTCATCACCACCAAACCAATATTACATGAAATGTTCAAGAGTCTTCTTTAAGAAGAAGAAAAATAAAAAATAAGAATAATAGAATAGCAATAAGTACATATCTATCAACAATTACTTTAAATGCAAATGAATTAAATGCTCCAATCAAAAAAATATACTGTGACTGAATGAATAACAAAACAAGACTCCTGCAATGCTGTCTAGCTAAGCAACATAAGTCAGAGAAAGATAAATAACAAGGAATCTAATGAACAAAATAAACTGATGAACAAAAAAGAAACAGAGGCATGGATACATGAAACAGACTAACGGCTGTCAGAGGGGAAGGAGATAGGGGAGGGACCAGATGAAAGAAGGTGACGGGATTAACAAAAGAACATACATGCAGAACCCATAGACACAGACAACGGTATGGAGATGGCCAGAAGGAAGGGGTGGGGGCTGGGTGAAGGTGGGCAAGGTGGAGGAAAATAGGGGACATCTGTGATAGTGTCAAGTATAAAAATAAAGTCAAAACAAAATTTAAAAATGGAACTGTCATTTGACCCAGCAATCCAACTTCTTGGAATATATCTTAAGAAACCCAAAACACTAATTCAAAAGAATATATGCAGCCCTGACAGGTGTGGCTCAGTTGGTTGGGTGTCATCCCATGCACCAGAAGGTTGCTGGTTCAATTCTTGGTGGGAGGCATGCAGAGGGCGGCCAATAGTGTTATGCTCTCACGTCCATGTTTTTCTCTCTCTCTCTCAAAATCAATAAAAATATACTTTTTAAAGAATATATGCACCACTATTTACAATAGCCAAGGTCTGGAAACAGCCTAAGTGTGCATCAGTAGATGAGTGGATAAAAAAAAGCTGTGGTATCTATATATATAAAAAGCCAGCGACCAGAACGATCAGAGACCAGAACACCACCATCCCTCGCCCAGCCTGGCCCCACCCCCCAGGGAACTGTTAGGGGCACCCCTAGGCAATGTGATAGGGTGTGAGTTTGATCGGGGGAAGTTAAAGAAATAGGGAAGGTCTTAAGGGTCTGTGGGGTTGGGGTGGTCAGCCTGGAGTAGGTTTGGAGTGTGCTGGGGAAAGAAGAGGAAGACCTGATTGGAAAATGGTTCAGCACAGTACCTTTCTCATTGTGAACTGGGATGGCCAGCCATGGACTGAATAGGCAGTTGTTTGATGAGTGTGCTGGGGACCAACATGTTCATGGCAGTGGCAGTACTCCCAAAACTTCACAGATTCCAAATAGTAAACAGCTATCAAAGCCAAAACAGAAAAATCCTCTCCAACTAGAGGCCCTGGACATTGCAACGTGACTAAAGGAAACACCACTTAAGGAGGAGCTAGAAAAACCAGAAGTATGCAACCAGAGGCTTGTGGGATTGTGAAGGACAACTGGGTGCCTACCACTAGAACTTGAGCCTGTTATTGTGCATGTAAATAGTCAGCCCTATAGTCCTCAGTCTCCCAGTATTTGGACGTGACTTCTGGTGGAAAATTATTTCGATTGAGGTTTGCTGTTCCATTGCAGCGAAGAAGATCAGAATTAAAGGTTTCATTTGTTACCTTGGTTTGAAGTGGAGGAAAATGGGATAGTGACAAATAAGTAACTTTGGAGACAGTGAAGGGCAGTTTGTCCAGACTGTTGAGAGCTCAGAGTTAGAGTTTAATCAGGATAGAAATCCAGCTAATAGCACCTGATGCCTGAAATCTGAGCACTCTACTTTTAGGTTTTCCAGTTCAAGTTTTTGGAGACTGCCTATTAAAGCATTCCTGGTTGGAAAGTGTTTGTATAGAAACCCATAAGTATTAAGTATTTGCTGTGTTTACCATGCTTAGCTCTCTGTAAGGAATATGGAATAATGTTAATTATTCATGTTAATTCATGTTCTCAAGAAGCTTGAATTTTAAAATAAAAAATAAAGAAGAAATATAAATATTAAAAATAAAAAAATAAGAAGCTTGAGTTTTAGGGCAAAATCAAGCAGGGAGGCGAACGGTTAGGGGCTATCAGGCAGGCAGGCGAGTGGTTAGGAGCCAGCAGACCCAGATTGCAAGAGGGAAGTCCAACTGCAGTTCGACATCACCCAAAAGGTCCTGGAATTGAGGACACATTTGTAATACCTTAACTAATAAAGAATTTTAAAACATTTTTTTAAATTAATTTTTTTAAAAAAATTGGATTGCAAAAGGGTGCAGGCTGGGATGAGGGACCCCCCCCTTCTCCTGTGCACAAATTTTGTGCACCAGGCCTCTAGTATTTAAATAATTGAATACTACTCAACCATAATAAAAGAATGAAATCTTACTCTTTGTGACAGCATGATGGACTGGAAGAGTATTATGTTAAGTGAAATAGTCCAGTTAGAAAAAACAAATACCATATGAGCTCACTTATATGTGGAATCTAATGAACAAAATTAACTGGTGAACAAAATAGAAACAGAGGCATGAATACATGGAACAGACTGACAGCTGTCAGAGCAGAGGTGGGTTGGGAGACTGAATGAAAGGAGATGAAGGGATTAAGCAAAAAAAAAGTATATATATATATATCCTACCTAATAAAAGAGTAATATGCAAATTGACCAACACACAAGATGGCTGGCAGGGGAGGGTAGTTGTGGGCAATCAGGCCAGCAGAGGAGGGCAGTTGGAAAGGCCTGAAAGGAAGGGCAGTTGGGGGCAACCATACCAGCAGGGGAGGGCAGTTAAGGGGCAATCAGACTGGCAGGGGAGCAGTTAGGCATCAATCAGGCTGGCAGGGGAGCAGTTAGAGGCAGGCAGGCAGGCTAGCAGTTGGGAGCCAGCAGTCCTGGATTGTGAGGGAGATGTCCGACTGCCCATTTAGGCCCATTCCCGATGGGATCCTGGTGGGATCAGGCCTAAACGGGCAGTTGGACATCCCTCAAGGGGTCCCATATTGGAGAGGGTGAGAGTGAATACATGGAACAGACTGACAGCTGTCAGAGCAGAGGTGGGTTGGGAGACTGAATGAAAGGAGATGAAAGGATTAAGCAAAAAAAAAGTATATATATATATATCCTACCTAATAAAAGAGTAATATGCAAATTGACCAACACACAAGATGGCTGGCAGGGGAGGGTAGTTGTGGGCAATCAGGCCAGCAGAGGAGGGCAGTTGGAAGGGACCAGGCCTGAAAGGAAGGGCAGTTGGGGGCAACCAGACCAGCAGGGGAGGGCAGTTAAGGGGCAATCAGACTGGCAGGGGAGCAGTTAGGCATCAATCAGGCTGGCAGGGGAGCAGTTAGAGGCAGGCAGGCAGGCTAGCAGTTGGGAGCCAGCAGTCCTGGATTGTGAGGGAGATGTCCGACTGCCCATTTAGGCCCATTCCCGATGGGATCCTGGTGGGATCAGGCCTAAACGGGCAGTTGGACATCCCTCAAGGGGTCCCATATTGGAGAGGGTGAGATTGGGCTGAGGGACACCCCCCCATGCACGAATTTCATGCACCGGGCCTCTAGTATACACACACACACACACACACACACACGCACACACACACACACACACACAGACAACAGTTTGGTGATAGCCAGAGGGAAAAGGGGATGCGGGTAGGTGAGGATGGGCAAAGTGGGGGAAAATGGGAACAGAAAGAGACTTTGCTTGGGGCAATGGGTGCATGATGCCATGTGCAGATTATGTTTTATTGAGTTGTACATTTGAAACCTTATGGTTTTGCAAACCAATGTCACCCTAATAAATTAATTTAAAAAAAAAAACAGATATAGGGCTCCAACAGACACCTAGTTTTCTGTCAAGATCAATTCTGCAATCCGCAAATGATTATTTTCTCCTTATATAAAGAGGGCAGTGCAAAATCACAGTTTGTCTAATTAACATCAGTCCCCTGTTTGGCTCTCAATACCACTGCTATTAATTATCACTCTCCTACCAATCACACACTCACTCCTACCACCTCTGCAGGCTCCAATTATATCAAACCAGGTCTTAATCTCACTGCTCTTTTGAGGACCCTGCTCTATTGTAGCTTCCCCCCACCCTCACCCCCCACAACCATCACTTCTAATACTAGTTGTGACCCTAGGACCACAATTTCTCCCATCATCCAAAGAGGAGATATTTCTTCTTCTTAAGGAGAATAGTTCTTTCAATACATTAATGTATATTACAACCATTGTATTTGGCACCAAAAGTATTAGTATTATCTTTTCAGAGTATATTTCCCTCAGATAACCAAGTTATGTCATATTCACAAGGTACTGAACAAGGAGCAATACATGCGACACTATTTTCCCAAGTGCTCTGCTTTCCTCAATATCAACACCCAAAAGAAATCCCATGCCTTCCAAGAACAGTGTTGTTAAATGATGAAGGAACAAGGCTTCCTCCTAGTTTATTGCCTTCATGTTTAAGCAACGAGGTCTAACTCAAACTTCCTTCAAAACAAAACCACCTTGTTATTTTCTTCCAGAGATTAAACCCCCATGCAGTACATTAGCCTACCATAGTTATAAACAAGTCTTTACTATGCCTTTGTTACCTAGTCAACAAAATTTTAATTTAAGACATTTATGAATTATCTCAAATTGGTCTACTTGACAACTAATGTCATTACAATTTTCCAAATACAGAAACCTTGTGTAGCTATTTTTGGCTCACTATTATACACCTGTGGTTTTTGAGGATGGCATGAGGTAGTACATTTTAAGAAATGTGTGCACTGTGTGTAGTAAACAGTAAGTAATCGCTGTCATTAATGTCACCAGTTATTATTATCACAATTATTTCTCCCATTAGTAGTGGTATTCCAGGTATTATAATTTATATCTAAATTAATAACTAATTCTCCTAATTTATTTATGTTTGAAAAAACAAAAGTGTATCTGTATTAATTTCATTTTAAGCTTTATTTCATTTTTCATCTCTATTGTTGAAAGTATTACAGATGTTCCTTTTTTACCTCCAATTGACTCCCTCCACCCAGCTCCTGTTACCTCCCCAGGCCTTCACCACACTACTGTTTGTGACCATGGATTATGCATATATGCATGTAAGTTCTTTATCTAAATGACATAAAAATGTTATTTGTAAAACATTTGCCAAATGTATGATATTATTACCTGAATTATCCTTTAATTAATTATATTATGTATCTATTGTAGTAGGGTGAGTGGTAGCTTCTCAAAAGATATATCCACCTGAAACTGTGAAAGGGACCTTATTTGGAAAAAGCATCTTGCAGAAGAAGCATCGTGTGAGAAAGGTCAAAAGTACAAATTTCCAATTATAAAATAAATAAGTCATAGGGAGGTAATGTATAGCATGGTAACTATATTTAATAACACTGTACTGAATATTTTAAAATAGCTACAAGAGTGGATATTGAAAGCTCTTATCACACACACACACACAAAAATTTGCAATGTATATATATGGTGACTAATGTTAACTGTACTATTGTGGTTTATTATTTGCAACATATACAAATATTAAATAATGTTGTACATAATGAAACTAATATAATGTTATATGCTAACTATAATTCAATTTAAAAATAATTTTTAAATAAATAATAAAAAATATAAATGGAAGATGTCTTGGTGTAGGTAATTTATTTCAACTTCCAGATAATCAATGTGAATCACCTATGGATGTGTTCGGGTGGTGGGAACAGCACCAGGTGTTAGACTGGTGGGGTCAGACCACCTGTGGGTTCTCAGCAGCCTCGGTACTTGAGTTCTGGTTAAGAAAGAATTCAGAGCCAAGACTCAAACTATAAGAGAACATTTATTTCTACAATCACAGAGGAGGAAGAAGTAATTTGTAGAAGAAATGGGCTTATGAAACAAGCTATAGAGGCAAAGGAAGCTTGGGAGTAAGGAAGGTAAGGGCAAAATGCCTCAGGGGAGAGAAAGGGAAAGGAGGAGGGGAAAGGTATGGGTATGTTCCCAGGAGGGAGAGCATGCTGGGTCCTCTGTCTTAATGGTTTTAAAAGTGGAGTTTTGGTGGGGTTTTTTTTGGAGGAGGGGTTCCAGGGGAAGATCTTAATAATATATTTGGCAGCTTTCTAGGTATGTCCTTTCATGGTCAGGGTCTCCACTAAATGATTGGTCAGTGCTAGGGCAGGGGTCATTATGCAATGTGCTGGTCCTGAGAAGAGCGATGGAGTGATGTTGCTGGTCTGATTTTGCTGCTTTTCTGGGCCTGGAGCTGACATGTAACTAAGGCCTGGGTGTTATCTCTAGAGAGGAAAGGTCAGGGGGTCCACACTGCATGATCGTGCTATATGCTAGGGAAGGAAAGGTCACCCTGGGGATGAGGTCCCACCCTAAAATTGTCCTTTTCTAGGCACCCAAGACATTCCACCCTGGTGACCTCCTGTACTTGGCCCTTCGTCCTTGCTCTGTTCACGCCTGTCTAACTGCCTACCACACATGAAAACAGTAGATCGCACACGGTTTTCCTCTGTATTGTTACCTCGGGTTTTTCAGCTCATCTCACATGTATTCCCTTCACAGAACAACCTACCTGCAAAAGGAGTTGATGCAAAGATCCCTTTAACTCCCCTTGATTCCATTTTAGAGACCACCTTAGGTTTAGTTAATTCCACACATGCACAGTGTTCATTTACCAATATTTTTCTATACTTGATGAATTAACTCAAAAACAGCCCCCTTCTCAAGGTTCCTCCTACCTCCATTTTTCCCCAGTTACTTGTTCTCCATTCCTTAATTAACAATCATTTAATTGGGACGAAAAGAATCTTAGCAACCAAAAATGATCATAATCCTCTCAAGGCTACATAATTAACTGAATTTGGTCTGAACCCTTGCCCCAAATTAATATGCCAGTGTCTTTATATTAAAAAGAAGATGTCTGAACACACAGAGAGGCAATAGGCATTCAGATGCACTGGGTAAATAACAGGTGAGGACACAGTGAGAAGGCATCAATCTACAAGCCAAAAAGAAAGGCCTAGAAGAAATCAGGCCTTGGGCTTCTAGGCTCTACAACTGTGAGAAAATGGTAGCCCTAGCCTATTACATATGTGGATGAAAGGGGCCACATGCTAACCTGACAAGCTCAGGGAAGGCTTCATGGTGGTCTTGCAAACTCAGAGACCTAACGTAACCACAAAGGATGGTCTTAAATTAAACTTTAACTAAAAGCAGTTATGGTGGGTAGTTAGGTCCTAGACCAGTATCTCCACTGACAAGGTCAACCTTTACCTTAACTGAACCTATCTGTCTTTTTGCATCTATGATAACATACCCTTGAAATATCTGGGTAACTTGTAACTTCCCTTTTTCTGGACCCTTTGGGGCCCAACCTGATGTGCCTGGGCACCAGGACAGATACCACTAATTCCTTCATTATTATGTTAATTGTTCCTGCACCCACCTAAGTATGTCTACCATTTTATTTTATCCAATCCCAGGGGTTTCCCCCTTTGCTTTCTCCCACCTCTCTAATCTATCACCAGTGGATTTCATGTAACCCGCCTACATCCCTTCCTTTGATTGCAATGCATAAAAATAGATGACAAACCACTATTCTCTGAAGCACTATCCCAATCGTAGGCCTTCCTTCCCCCGAATGCTGGCACCGACTTCCCTCCCTCCACCCCCTCCACCCCAGAGCCTGCCCATCAGTGGCCTGGGCCTCCCTCTGTGGTGCAATCATGGGGTAATGGCCCAAAAATTCTTCACAGGTTTGAATGTTTTCTTACGTTAACACATACCACAGGATAGAAGAGTGCTAGTGAAATACATGAAGTAAGCCAGTCAGAGAAAGACAAGAGGAAAAGGGGCGGTGGGGGGGGCGGGGGCACAAAATAGATTAACCAAAGAACTTACATGGGGGTGTCATAGCGTGGTCCCAGATGGTCGTCCGGATGGTTGTTCCACTGTTTGGACATTCGGTCGAAGAGGGGAAGGCAGAAGAAGGGGATGGGGGCCAATGAGGGGAAAAAGGGGAACATCTGTAATACTTTCAACAATAAAGAAAAATTAAACAAAACAAAGCAGAAAACAGAATTCAACTGAGTAAATTTGAATATCTGATTAGCTTTATAAAGTGATTTAAGAATGAGGCACCATTCCATCTAGCAACTGGAAGGGCCTCCGAAAAGTCCCAGGGGTGGGCAAACTTTTTGACTGGAGGGCTGCAATGGGTTCTTAAACTGGACCGGAGGGCCGCAACAAAAGCATGGATGGAGTGTTTGTGTGAACTAATATAAATTCAAGGTAAACATCATTACATAAAAGGGTACGGTCTTTTTTTTCAATAGTTTTATTCATTTCAAACAGGCCGGATCCAGTCCTCGGGCCGTAGTTTGCCCACGGCTGGAAACAGAAGGTTGTTACAGGAATAAGGGTGGAGCAAGGGAACAAAAGAAAAGGAAGGGTTTGGGGTTTTTTTTTTAACCTCAACCAAGGATATGTTTTTACTGATTTTAGAAAGAGGAAGGGAGAAGAGACAGAAGCATCAATGATGAGAGAGAATCATTGATCAGCTGCCTCTTGCATGTTCCCTGCTGGGGATCAAGCCCGCAACCCAGGCATGTGCCCCTGACCAGAATCGAACCCAGGACCCTTCAGTCCACAGGCCAGTGCTCTATCCTCTGAGCCAAACCAGCTAGGGCAAGGAAAAATTGTGTTTTGGACCAGGACACCTTCTTTTGGGGGGAAAAGGAATGGTAAGGGTTTTTATTAGGCAGATTGGTTGCCTCTTCTTTTGGGGTGGGGAGCTGGGGGAAAGATGGGGTGGAGAAGGGCCCACTTGATAGATTACTTAATTGATGTTGACCAGAAAATTTCAGACTGATTGATTAAGATTATTTTCCAGAGAGATTGAAAGAGCAATATGTCAGGTATTAAATCTAAGTTTGCTATCATGGACCATTTCAGGCCTGTGGTTTGCTTTTTTAGCAAGATTCACAAATACACCATAACTGTCTTCAATATAAAGTCTATACAAATGCCCAGAAGTTCCTTTTAGAAATTTCACAGATTTCCCCACTTAATTCCGTAAACAAGTGTCTTCTCCTTGAGCATTCAAATGCAAAGTAAATAAGAAATGACTCCTTATTTAAGCTTAGTTGTCAGTTTTAATTTATATTTCTGTTACCGGAAAGGGGACCTGGCCCTTGGCGGTCTGCCTCGGACTAGCTGGTAGTGTGAGGGTTATTAACTTCGTGCAGAAAAATTTCACAACAGGAGTCCAGGTGAATTTAAGAGGATGTTTGTTAAAGCTGGGGAAGTGGAACAGGAAAGGGTTGGGGAAATGAGCCTAGGCTGGTCTGCTTTGGCTCACTAAGAAGTCAGAGAAAGGGGGCCTTGGGGACAGGTTCAGAGGTTTTGTCTGTAATGAACTGCCTATGCCCATCGCTGCCCTGGTTGCAAGTCCTGTGGGTCCCTTAGAGTTTAGGAATGTATGCCTGTTGGGGAAGAAGTGGGGCAGGTGTTGGCGTGACCCTGGGAGGGAGAGTGCACTCTGGGTCCTTTGTCTTGACGCTTTTATCTCTCTCTTGCAGGCAGGAATCTTAGGGAAGGTCTCAGGGAGGGTTTCAACAGAATATTCATCAGTTTTCTAGGTGTGCTCTTCCAGGGTCATGGTCAGTGTCAGGGCAGGGGGTCATTAGTCCTGGCAGCTGGTCCTGGTGTCACCCACCTGGTTTTGCTGCTTTTCTGGATCTGTAGCTGAAATACAACTGAGCCCTAGATGTTATCTCTGGAGAGGTGACTTTCTGTATCTGCTGGAAATTGCTCAGCCAGTTTGTTCAGCTATCTGTCTCAATTTCCCTATTCCACTTGTCCCGGCTCATTGGCCTGTCTCACTTCCACACCTGAATTGTCTTCACCTATTTTCCATTTGACCAGATTTAAGCTACATAAATGGACTAAATTATTTTCTGAATTGGGCTGGAAGATAGAATCTCAATTATAACATTGTTTACATTAAAAAGTATGTTGTAAGTTTCAAACAACTAATTTAACATCAGAGTTTTAGACTATGACCTAGTGTAATGTGGGAACTACCTTGTACCTTAGTGTGCATAAGATGTATATATAAATTTACTAAATATAGTATACCTTAAGAATATATTAATTGTGTGTAACATTTGACCAAATCTTTTATTAGAGGGATTCTGGATCCCCCTTTATATTTAGACTAGAGGCCCGGTGCACAAAAATTTGTGCACTCGGTGGGAGGGGGGTCCCTCAGCCTGGCCTGTGCCCTCTCGCAGTCTGGGACCCCTCGGGAGATAACGACCTGCTGGCTTAGGCCTGCTCTCGGGTGGCAGAGGGCAGGCCCAATCCCTAGGTGCAGCCCCTGGTCGGGCTCAGAGCAGGGCCGATTGGGGAGTTGGGGCACC
>NW_006292573.1:2626499-2647110 GCF_000327345.1 Myotis davidii | reverse complement strand
AAGATGGTAGAGAATGAGATTCTGGTTGTTGATAACAAGTGGTTTCAGTGGATTGCTGGGGAGTAAAGCCTGAGTAGAAAAAGAGGTTAAGGGAAGAAAGGAAGTATCGACAGTAATTATAGACAAACTAGAGGCCTGGTGCACAAAAATTTGTGCACGGGCGGGGGGTGGGGAGGGAGGTGTCCCTCAGCCCAGCCTGTACCCTCTCCAATCTGTACCCCTTGGGGGATGTCTGACTGCAATCCAGGACCGCTGGCTCCTAACTGCCCACCTGCCTGCCTGCCTGTAGTCGGACATCCCTCTCTCAATCCAGGACCACTGGCTCCTAACCGCTCACCTGCCTGACTGTCTGATCACCCCTAACCCTTCTGCCTGCCTGCCTAATCGCTCCTAAATGCCTCTGCCTGCCGGCCTCATCACTCCTAACTGCCTCTGCCTGATTGACCCTAACTTGTCCCCCTGCTGGCCTGACCACTCCTAACTTGCCTCCCTGCTGGCCTGATTTCCCCTAACTTGCTCCCCTGCCAGCCTGATCACCCCTAACTGCCTATGTCTTGGCCCTCGGCCTAAGCCACAGTCTGCTGTCCCTCTGCGGGAGGTGACCTGGTGGATCAGGGGAAGGTGCTGTTCCCATTACCCTACTGCTGCTGCCACTGCTGGCCTGAGCCAGGACCCTTTGCAGCCCCCTGCAGCTGCCTGAGCCTGGGACCTACACAGCCACCCAGGGCCCACAGACCCTTCTTGCCACTGCCCCGTGATGGCCTGGGGCCCACAGATCCCTCCCACACCACACCCCAGCAGCCCAGGGCCCACAGATCCCTCCCGCCACCACACCCCAGTGGCCTGGGGCCCACTTTTTAGTCGTCCATCTGATCATGACAGACCCTGGCTCTCTATATATTAGGATACCCCTTAAATCAATACTGTTTAAAATATAGTGCTGTTGGAATCTCTAGATCAGTGGTCGGTAAACTGCGGGCCCTTGAGTGTGGCTCTTCCACAAAATACCACGTGCGGGCGCGCACATACACTGCGATTGAAACTTCATGGCCGTACTCAAGGGGCCAAAGAGCTGCATGTGGCTCGTGAGCCACAGTTTGCCGACCACTGCTCTAGATGAATTATACTTTGCTATTAGTTTTTAGGCTTACCCTTTGTCTTATAATAATACTAGAGGCCCAGTGCATGAAATTCACAATGGGATGGTGGTGTCCCTCAGCCTGACCTGCACCCTCTCTAATATGGCTCCTAACTGCTCACCTGCCTGCCAGCCTGATCCCCCTAACTGCTCTCCCCTGCCAGCCTGATCACCCCTAACTGCCTCTGCCTTGGCCTCACCACCATGGCTTTGTCTGGAAGGACATCTGGTCTAATTAGCATATTGCCCTTTTATTAGTATAGATAGAGTCCTGGTGCATGGGTCGGGGCTGGCTGGTCTGCCTTGAAGGGGATCCCAGATCAGGGTGGGGGTCCACTTGGGTGGTGGGGCTGGCCTATGTGAGGGGCCTGGGGCAGTTTTCAGGCTGGGCATGCCCACATTGGGGTGGGGGTCCCCACTGGGGGTGGTGCTGGCCTGGGCAAGAGGCTGAGGTGGTTTGCAGGCTGGCCATGCCACCACTGGGGTGAGGGTCCCTGCTGGGGGGGTGTAGCCAACTTGGGCAAGGAGGTGATGGCCTTTTGCAGGCTGGCCACACCTCCATTGGGGTGAGGGTCCCTGCTGGGGGGTATGGCCAGCCTGGGTGAGGGCCTGAGGGCCAGTTAGGGGCAGTTTGCAGGCCAGCCAAGCCCCCAGCTTTGTCTAGAAGGACATCCGTAAGGTCTCCCTGTCTAATTAGCATATTACTCTTTTATTAGTATAGATTATTCTCTGATTTATTTTGCTCATTCTTCCATCATCTACTATAGCCTTTGAATTGATCTCTAGGATTTGTTGGTAAGATAAACTACTTACATCACCTAAGTTCAGAAATATTGAGGGCTGAATTTACTTCTCCCTATTTAATGCCTGGATATGTGTTTAGTTTCATGGTTGATCTGTGGCATCCTTAAATACCTGAATTTTCCTCAAAAGGAAGTTATCATTGACAGTAGTTATTGAGAAATAAATTCACCTAGGTGACATATGAACATACCACTCCAGTTGCTGAGAAATTTGCAAAGTAAAACTGAGCCCATTTCAAATGATAGGGAAAAATTACTCTTTATACATTCTTAAAGTCTGTCCTTATTTAGACTTTTTTTTTATTTTTTACAAAAGCCTCCTCCTTAAGGAGAAATCAGAGGGCAGAACACCAGGCAATCAAAATATGGAAAATATATGTTCTTATTTCTTCTACCTGTGATTGTTATTTTAATAGACATGTGCTGCTTTTGTCTCTTTGCTGGAATTTAGTCAGATTTCACTTCTCTGCTGTCACCATGTTGTGTTTTTGAAAGCGCATATTGATTTAATTTCCATGCACCACAGTTTTCAATAGTAGTGGAACTCTTCATTTATCCTCCATGTTTTGCATTAATACAGTTACATCTATAGAAAATGGAACAGCAGCAATGATAATGAAACCTGTCTCTGAATTATCTCAAAAACACACTTGTGTAACTAAGAACAGGAGAAAATTTATGTTCATATTATTGACATTTAAGTACACAGAATGCAAGACTGCCATTATTTACAAGTGGCTTTTACTTTCTCTTTTGAATAAATGTAAAGAAGTTTGTTAATTATATACTGCAAATGTGGAAAAGAGATTCTTTTATCTTTGAATGCCACCTTTTCACATAGTTACCTTTACAGTAAAGAAGTACCTTTTGTACTTCTTTAGAATAAATATATATTCGGTAACATTTTATATACCCTAAATACATCCATTAAAATTCTAAAACTTTATCATCAGAAATTCACTTTCCTATTCTAAGACTTGCACAAGTGTAGAGGTTAAAAGTAGCAATGTTTCTCTATAACTTTTTTCTCAGACTATGCCTCAAATACAACACATAGTCATAGAGCCTTCAATATGCAAGGCACTATTCTAAGGCCTGTTAAAGCACGTGGAGATAATTAAGACATTGTTTCTGTTCTCTGTGGCAGTAACACTGACACTTTACCTTGCTGCCTCTGTAAATTAGTATGTCTGATGCATCCCACACCAACAGGGGAAAAACACGTTGCACTTAGAGATAAACCAAAAATAACAAGTAAACTAACTAGTTACTCAAAATAAATGAGATCTTCAGCACTTCCTATAAGTTACTGACTTCCCATAAGAATAACCACAATCCTCACCTTTGTAATGCTGATGCATCTGAAGGCATGTAATTATATATGTAGAAATGATAATCATAAGATAAAACTGTTTTATAGTTCACCAGGAATGACCTAATAACTTGGTAATTCTGGTAATTGTTTGAGGGTATTATTTCTCTTTAAATGTTTCTTGTGCTTTTTACTTGGTGAATTGGTTCTTCTCAAGTCTGAATCCAGGATTGAATTCCAAAGTAACCTTTCTATATACAGAATAGTTGACCATTCCAATTATGCCAGAAATTCAGATTATTTTTCCTGTGTAACAATGTAACACAGCAATGGGTTCAAAGGAGCCATGCAATAAATAAGTGAAATGGACAGGACGGCCCTCACATTTTTGATTGATAAAAACAAATATCACAAACATATTAACTTAGTATTTAATACAAAAGACTTGAAAATTAATTAAGCCAAAAATTAATTAAAACTGGATGAAATTTTAAAATATATACTAAAGTAATTAGGATGTAATAAAGCAATAGAACTGGAAAATAAAAACCAGGATCTCATATTTTTTTCAGAGATCAATGAGACAAACATCTGTCAAATCTGAGAAAGAGGAGGTAGAAGGCAAATACACAACTAAAGAATGGAGATGGGTTTTTTTAAATATATTTTTATTGATTTCAGAAATGAAGAGAAAAAGAGAGACAGGAAGAGAAAAAGAGAAACATCAATGATGAGAGAGAATCATTGATCAGCTGCCCCCTGCATGCTCCACACTGGGGATCAAGCCCACAGCCCAGGCATGTGCCCTGACCGGGAATCTAACCATGATCTCCTGGTTTATAGGTAGAAGCTCAACCACTGAACCACACTGGTCAGGCCCATTTTTAGAATAATGGTAACAATAATGTAATAAATTTATATGAAATGTTATGCCAATATTTGATAATAGGTGCTTTTAAGGGAAAAAATCAAATAACTAAAATATCAAGAGAGGAAAGTAAGTACAAAAGGGTTATTGAAGAATTTGTAAAATCTGTAGCCCCTGAAGTGAACCAGATGCAGGTGGTTTTACAGGTGAAATTGCATGAGCTTATCAGGGAAAGGAGGAACATTACCTAAAGCAGTGGTTCTCAACCTGTAGGTCGCGACCCCTTTGGCGGTCGAACAACCCTTTCACAGGGGTCGCCTAAGGCCATCCTGCATATCAGGTATTTACATTACAATTCATAACAGTAGCAACATTACAATTATGAAGTAGCAACAAAAATAATTTTATGGTTGGGGGTCACAACATGAGGAACTATGTTTAAAGGGCCAGAAGGTTGAGAACCACTAAAAAGAGACTACAGGAGAAAAGCTACACAGTCCGTTATGGACAGAGATGCTGAAAATACATTTTACAAACATGAACAGGTAGAATTAATATTTAAAATGTCTTTTGTAAATCATGGATAGAATGAAATTACCATAATATTTTTAAAGTATATAAACATAAAGAATAAACATTGGTCTCGATTAAACACATGAGGCTTTTCTGTCTAAAGTCAGAATCAACATCAGGAGGCCACTACCATCATTGCTATTCAACAGTTTCCTTGAGGACCTAGTTGATGTAGAAATAAAAGAAAAAGAAAAGCATTTTTATAATATAGGAGGGAAAGTTTCACAATAATTGTTATTTGTGGATTTTTTAGTTTCTACCAAAAATTTCAAGGGAAACAAGCAGGAAATTAGTCTTTCTGAGGGAAATATAAGTAAATAACTTTAGTATCTTATAAATGCTAAAAACAACCACTTAGAGAATAGAATTATGATAATTTAGTAATTCTCCCATATTTGAAGATTTGATGTTCCAGTACTTGCTGGTGACTTCCAAACGCCCTTTTATAATGAAAGGGCCAGGAAAGTAATACTCCTGAAACTCAGAAAACAATGATGGAATTTGGAATATGAATCACCTAGCTTCCACACTCCTCTAGTAGGATAGCTCTGAGGTATAATGTGTACTGTTTCCCAGAGTTCTTGCCAGGATTGATTCTGAGTTGCCCACAGTGGTAACCTGCTTAATAGTGTACCTTTTACTAGCTTCCTCCCCTTCCCTATCATATTTCCTTATCAGTCCTTCCTAGCATCAACTCTCAGATAACCAATTTACACATAGATTCCTATTTCTTATTGATTGGTCTAATTCCAGAGAATCCAAATTTAAAGCAATTAATACCAGACAATTGGACTTTGAATGGAATTCCAAAAATTGGCTTCCAATTCCACTACACTCACCAGATGGTTACAAGGATTCCATTGCCAAATGGTGAGCAGGGTGGTGGCAACCCATGTTGACTTGTAGAAATAATATTACTAAAATTTACAACTATGTTCAGTTTCAATGAGATACAGAATAAGAGCAATAGTATTTATAAGGATTGTGCAATTAACTTGTTGCTGTTAGCTGTCATTTAAATGCAGTAAGAAGAAAATGACAAGTTCATTTCATCAACTTAGGACACAATGTGCAAAAAAAAAAAAAGTCTTCCATGTCAGTCAGCATTTAAAGAGCTCCTTATATCCTATAGCCAGAAAGCTGACTGTATTGACAATCTAACCTAAGAATTGATTGTAGTTACAAAGAATTCAGAGCTAAAGAAAGTATCCTGGGGATTAAAAATGGCGAAAGAGTAGGTGGATGCTGCCCAGACAAGCTCCCAGGAAAAAGCCGAAATTACAACTGAAATACAGAAAGGCTTCCTGAATAACCAACAGAAAACTCACAGGAGAGAAACCTTATACCCAAGGACCAAGGTGGAGACCGCATAGAAACTAGTAGGAGGGGCGGAGGCGCAAAAGGGCTGGCCAGGCACCCACAGACGGCAGCTGAAGTCCCAGAGAGATATCGCAGCTATGGAGGCGTCCCACTGAGAACTCTGGGATCTAATCCCCAAGCTGGGCTCCCCAGCAGTTAGCACCAAATTGAGGAGGGTACCCACATACCATATAGCTGTCTTCCAGGGAGTGGCAGCTGAAAGTTCTGGCACCCTCTTGAAGGGCCAGTGCACAAATTTCCCTGTGGAGCCACCCACCTCATGCGCTAGCAGAGGGAGGGTGAAGTGGACTGGAGCTGTGAGAGCAGAACCCGGGACTGCAGGCTCCGAGGATAGAGCGTAGAAGGCACACACCCCAAGTTTCCTGGGCTGAATCACTCCCCCACACTGCAGAGAACATCTTTCCCACATAGATATTCGCCTTGCCTGGGCGGGGGAAGACAGTTGCCGCACCCTATTGGAAAACACCTTGCCCTGAGGCCTGATTTCTGGGCCTCATCCTCCGGAAATTCTGTTTCTTTGTTATGGGGCGGGGCTACAACATTCGTAACAAAGAAACAGAATTTCTGGAGGATGAGGCCCAGAAATCAGGATTTTAAAAAGACTCCCAGGTGATTCTAATGTGCAGCCAAGGTTGAGAACCACTGCCCTAGAGGCTTTGAGGCTTTGCCTGATCCAATTAGTCAGAAACAGCCTTTATCACTGTCCTGCACTATAGATTGAGAGGTGTAGAGGATCTGCCTAATACAT
This sequence comes from Myotis davidii, assembly GCF_000327345.1. Taxonomy (NCBI): domain Eukaryota; kingdom Metazoa; phylum Chordata; class Mammalia; order Chiroptera; family Vespertilionidae; genus Myotis; species Myotis davidii. The sequence goes on along the minus strand of NW_006292573.1, from coordinate 2,640,288 downwards.
AGTCACAAATCCAAACGACAACCAAAATGAGGAAACAAAGAAACAACCCCCAAATGAAAGAACTAGAGAATTCTCCAGAAGAAGAGATAACTGAAGCAAAGATAAGAAATTTATCTGGAACAGAGTTCAGGGTAATGATGTTAAAAATGCTCAACAGTCCTCACAAGAAAGGATGAAATACTGCCATTTGCAACAACATGGATGGACCTTGAGAACATTATGCTCAGAACATTAGGATCAGAAAGTTAGTCAGAAAAAGCTAAGAACCATATGATTTCATTCATACGTGAGATATAAAACTGAAACTCGTAAACACAAATAGCTGTGTGGAGGGGAGAGGGTGGGAGGAGAAGGCATTCCTAATATATGGTGTTGGGAGAAGATTTGACTTTGAGTGGTGGACACCATGCAATATACAGATCTTGTAACATAGAAACCCACACCTGAAACCTATATGTTTATATTGACCAATGTCACCCCAATAAATCTAATAAATAACTAAATAAAAATAAAAACTATCTATTTTTAAGTGACAGCTAAATGAAATATAACTTGGATTGACTCTTATTATTGGCATTGGCAGAAAATTAATTGGAACTATCTCTATCCCCTCCCTTCCTCTCTCTCTCTCTCTCTAAAAATCAATAAAAACATATTTTAAAAAAATAAAACTTATTTTCCTAGCTGCTTTGGCTCAGTGGATAGAGTATCAGCCTGCAGACTGAAGGGTCCCAAGTTTGATTCCAGTCAAAGGCATGTGCTGGGTTGCAGGCTTGATCCCATTGTGGGGCGTACGGGAGGCAGCCAATCAATGATACTCTCTCATCATTGCTGTTTCTATCCCTCTCCTTCTCCCTTTCTCTCTGAAATCAATAAAAATGTATTTAAAAAAATAAAAATAAAACTTATCTTTTGCATTTTATAAAGGTGAAAATAATGAAATATTTCCCAAGGTAACACTCATAGTATTTTATAGATAGCATCTGAAACATAAGAAGGAGGACATGAACTAAAAAAAATCTCCAAAAAAAGATTAATTTTCTATTAAACTATTCAAATAAAATAGTAAGAACAATAATCTAGTTATTAAATAGAATGTAACATTCTTGGTGTTTCTTTTATTGTTATGATTAATAATATAACTACATATTACATAGATTATTTTGTATGTATTAGATATTATATTGAAAAATTATCTAAGATATATCCCCCTGAAAGTATGCACTGCATTATGAAAACATAAGAATGCAGAATCCCGTCAAACCTCAGAGGGATGGAAGGGAAAGGTGGGGTAAGAGGAAAGATCAACCAAAGGACTTATATGCATGCATATAGGCCTGACCAATGGACATAGACAACAGGGGGGTGAGGGCATGAGTGGGGAGGATGGGGGGTAATGTGGGGATAAGGACACATATGTAATAACTTAATCAATAAAGAAATTTTTTTAAAAATGCAGAATCCCAAACAAATTTAACTAGCAGCAACCTACACTAAACACAATTGATGATTTCAACTCTTAAAACAACTTCAAGCCAGGCCGGCGTGGCTCAGTGGTTGAGAGTTGACCTATGAATTAGGAGGCCACAGTTCAATTCCTGGTCAGGGCACATGCCCAGGTTGTGGGCTCCATCCCCAGTATGGGGTGTGCAGGAGGCAGATGATACTCTCTCATCATTGATGTCTCTCTCTCTCTCCCTCTCTCTTCCTCTCTGAAATCAATAAAAATATATATTTTTAAAAATTCAAATTTCTCTAGTTTCTCTTGAATTGGTTATTTTGGACCTTATAAGGTTATAATTTATTCAAAAGGGGAAAACAAATGTATGAGATGAGGGGCTTTCAATTATAATTTTAAAATAACTAATTACCAGCTATTTCTGAAAAAAAATAACAAAAGATACATTCGGCAAATAAATGTTATCAGTGTGTAATAACCCATGTAAGATTTAAGTACATGTACAAAATAACATATTTTAGTAACAAAAAGAACACAATTTTAAAAAGAATGTTATTCCCTAGCCAGTTTGGTTCAGTGGATAGAGTGTCGGCCTGCGGACCAATGGGTTCCGGGTTTGATTCCGGTCAAGGGCATGTACCTCGGTTGCAGGCTCCTCCCCGGCTCGGCCCTGATCAGGGCACATGCAGGAGGCAATCAATAGATGTATTTCTCTCACATCGATGTTTCTCTCTGTATCTCCCTCTTTCTCCCACTCTCTCTAAATCAATGGGAATATCCTGAGGTGAGGCTTTACAAAGAGTTTTATATTTCCCAATGAAGCAAAATAGGATTCATAAGAAAAAAAGAACTCTGTTGAATTGCCCCATTTGCCTCATACTTCTTTTATGGTGTAGTATTGATTTTAATCACAGGAATGTAAACATAATAAGAACAATTTATTTTGTTTACTGTTGTATTTCCCGCACCTAGAACAATACCTGATCAGATGCTCAAAAACAGTCCTTCATTGAAGGACTAAATGAATCACAGCTGGAGATGATACAGTATAATCTTTTCAATGCTTAAGTCATCTAGATAGTTGTAATTCAGCCCCAGCCCCCCAAATATACTGGGCTACATTTCAAACCTCAATTTAAAAAACAAATGAAAAGGTCCTCTTTCACATTTACAAAATGAATGAGTTATAGAAGTAAAAGATAATTTTACTTTTCATGTCTCTATTCAAATGCAGTCCCATCATTTTTTCCTTTAAAGTTTAGCATAAGCTCATATAGAAACAGAAACCAGAAAGACCTGAAGTTATGTTCATTCTTGTGACAGATCAAACATAGCATGACTTGTCTTTGAGGAAGAGAAATGAAGTTACAAGGTGCTGCAGCAGTGGTGGATTGTGGGAAGAGAGCAGAAGGACAAAGAGGCAGGAGATTTTTAATCATAGGCTTTAATTTAAATAAAAAATTTCTGCCGAGAACTCCTTTGATAATTGCTTCTAATTTCTCTATCATTTGTCTTTTATGTTTTTAGCTGTGTTCATTATGGAAAAGATTTTAAATTTAAAATAATTGTGCATACTGAATTCTCTATTGCCTCAATTTTCATTTCATTACATTCCTTTAATATTATAATGAACAATGTATTCTTATTCATTCAGTTCATTAAGAAACATTTGACTAGTCAAATACAACTTTAGAAACCTTAGATGCTACTATTTTTGTATTCTATTTTAATGCAGTCTTATAGCTTTTATTGTTTTTATTACGCCAGTATTCAGATTTAATTAATTCTGCCAGCACAATAGCTTGTTAAAATGCCTTGAGACAGTAAACAGTGAGGATGTATGCTGTGCACATATACACAAATGGTTTGATTATTTTAAGTAAAGTGATTGGATGATAATTGCTTAAAATGAGTAAATTCATTCAAAACAGTTAAATCTGCTGTGTGAATAAAAAAAATGACAATTTCAAAATAAAAATATTGGGAGCTCCACATCATGCTACTCGCTCTTAAAAATATTCAAAAACAAACAATTATATTCAGAAGGATTGTAATCCCATTTCTAATCTCAAGGAATCACACCTTAATTCCAGATCGTTTATTGATATTGGCTATCTGCTGTATTAGGATGTAGGTTCAGGCTAACTTAAAAGTGGCTTATACAAGGTAAACATAAGTAGGCTTGAGGGGGAATAGAGGAGGCAACCTGGGGGGCTAGCAACCTGAATCTGTGCCAGTAACCAGTACCCTAATGCACATTCTTGTTTGCCTATAATTAACTCCCTGCACCTTCCTTAGGTAATAATCTGTTTTCCAAAATACTCCCAGTTTACAAGGGGCATAAACCAAGAATTTAACAGCTTAGCTAGAGGGGAGGTCACTGGCACCATCCAGGCCAGGCCTTTAGGTGTAATCTCACTTCTCCCTTCCCAACCCACAGAGAGACTGCAAAGACCGTGAAAAGTCCGAAAGCCTGGTCCATATTTGGGGAGACAAAAAAACCAAGGGGATAAATGGGAAAGACCCTCCACATTTAGTACTCAGGCTTTGGAAATGGACTTTCCTGAGTCACCATATTAGTACATCTGCAAATAAAGGGTTTTTCCTGAATCTCCTGAGTACCCTTGTGTGTTTTTTGGTTGCCTGGTAAATTCTGCAACATGATTTGGTTCCCTGACCAAGAAACACGCAGACAAGTTGCCCCTTTGAGGCACTGTTGCATGAGAGTAGGTGGGTGGGCCCTCTTGATGAAGCCGCTGTGAAGAAGGGAAAGGTGCCACCAGCAGTTGACTAGGTCCCAGTCTTCGCTGGGCTCAGATGAATCCAGCCACCACCACCACCCCTCTGGCTCTATGGACTCCAAGGAAGACAGAAAGCCATTCTAGGACCAGACATCTGATCAGTAAGTTTCCCCGGGGAGCCAGTCCGAGTTCAGGCCTACCTTTAGGCGCAGTAGAGGTGGCTGATCACTGCCTAGGCCAGTGGTTCTCAACCTTCTGGCCCTTTAAATACAGGTCCTTGCCAAAACCGGTTTGGCTCAGTGGATAGAGCGTCGGCCTGCGGACTGAGGGGTCCCGGTTCGATTCCGGTCAAGGGCATGTACCTGGATTGCGGACACATCCCCAGAAGGAGATGTGCAGGAGGCAGCTGATCGATGTTTCTCTCTCATCGATGTTTCTGACTCTCTATCTCTCTCTCCCTTCCTCTGTAAAAATCAATGAAATCTATTTAAAAGAATAAAAATAAAAAAAATAAATATAGTTCCTCATGTTGTGACCCCCAACCATAAAATTATTTTCATTGCTACCTCATAACTGTAATTTTGCTACTGTTATGAATTGTAATGTAAATACCTGATATGCAGGATGGTCTTAGGTGACCCCTGTGAAAGGGTCATTTGACCCCCAAAGGGGTCACGACCCACAGGTTGAGAACCACTGGCCTAGGCAAAATATTTGCCTTGGTTCAGGGACTTTCCCCAGGTGGAAGTCAAAACTCAGACTGACTGGTGTGTGAATGTGAGTGTGAGAGCCTGGGTGAAGCAAAAGTTACCTTGTAGTTGTCCTGTGTCTCTGTTAACTATGAGGGTTTACACGGTTTAACTGTGAAAATAGGAAGTAGTTCTTCTAACCCATTGTCTTAGAATGTACGCTAAAGAATTTTAAGAAGGGCCCAGACCACTGCCTGCAATGCAGATGCCTCTCCGCAAAATCAGGGACCCCAGCTATAACTGAGGATGGGAAACAGAAATGCCAGGCCTGGGCAATACATTCTCCCAAAATAGTCCACTGGGGAGAATGCTGAGATTCTGGAAAGGGGCAGTTCCCAAACCAGGGACAGAAGACATTGCTCTGTGGTGTAAACTTTGTTGTGTGTGCCTGTATGAGAGTGTTTGTTGATGTTTTATGTCTCTTTGTTGTTTGTTTAATTTGTTTAAAGATGGGGCAAGTCCCACTTTGGGGAAGCCCAGTTGTGTGTGGTGAGGCTGAACACATGACAGAGATTGCAGGATATCCCAGCAGCTGCCAAGAATCCTTATTCTTGGGGATTCTTCCTGCTCTCCTCCCAGGCTGCCGGAAACTCTTGGCTAGTGAGATTTTTGTCTATATGTCTATAATGTAATTTTGGCTTCCTATCTTTTAGGAAATTTAGTTTGCTCTTGCCTGGTTTGTGAATATAAGGAATCCTCTGTGTGGGCTTTGTGCCACTCAGAACCAAAGGTCATTTTGCTGTGCTGGGTTAAAATTTTAAGATTCTAAGACTAATTTGAAAGTGTAAAATTTGTGAAGGTTGCACATATGTTAACTCAGGGAAGTTTAAACAAAGGCCAGACCAATAGCTAATTTCAAGCCTGCCTGTAATTAACAAACCATTATCTTCCCCTCCTGAAGCAAAGCAGGAGGGGGAAGGGAATAAAAGGCAGCTTTAAAAACGACTTTTTGATTTTAAAGCAGCAGAATGAGAGGCAGCACTTGCCATACCCGCGCAGGTGCTTTGGAAGGGGCAGGGCAGAGAAATTTGCAGAGCCCCGCACAGAAGTGCACCTATTAAAAGGCACTGGGTACAGGAAACCGGTTTGGCTCAGTGGACAGAGCGTTGGCCTGCGGACCGAAAGGTCCCGGGCTCGATTCCGGTCAAGGGCATGTGCCTGGGTTGCGGGCACATCCCCAGTAGGAGATGTGCAGGAGGCAGCTGATCGATGTTTCTCTCTCATCGATGTTTCTAACTATCTATCTCTCTCCCTTCCTCTCTGTAAAAAATCAATAAAATATATTAAAAAAAAAAAAGGGGGGGACTGAGTGGTTCGTGCCTGCCTGTGACGTCACAAACCCACACAGACTGGCCGAAGCTGAACTGAGGCTGGCTAAGGGGCAGTCACAGCTTTGCCATTTCTGCACCCTTGGGGGCAAGGCAGCAAGGTAATGGGCAAGGCGGTAGGCGTGTCCTCCCAGTGTTTTCTATGCAACATTCAAAGTATATTCTGTACTTCTGTGGCATTATTAGAATATAACAATTTGTTAGCCAGATTGAAAAGGATTAATTCTGTGATCAAGAACAAATCTTTAATGTTAAAACCGATTTAAGCTTTAATAATCTTTAAATTTGGTATTTAAATGAGAGATAACTTGGTGACATCTCCAGGGCCCTGAGGTGACACAAAGATCTACTCTATCTCCTTAAAAAGAAATATTTTTGAACTACATTATACCAACACAATATACTTGACATTACATAAGGAAATAAGCTACGCAGGCTGGGTTGGGCAACAAGGTTAACGCTTCCATGATAATAGGCAGTTCTTGAATGAAGATGGACCACATTCCAAGGATGACTCCCAGGTCCTGGGGACATTCAACTCCCAGGCAGATTAGTATGTTCTTTCCTTGAACAGAAAGGGCAATCATGATTAACAGCATAATTAATATTTCCCATAACTATAACTAGTCCCCAGTGTTCTGTTTTTCCCTCATAACACTGGGAGGAACAGATCTGTAGAAGTACCCTCTAGCTGTGAAGCAGGGGCACTCCTGTTTTTATAAAGGAAAATAAAATGGTACTTTCACATTGAGTTATCCCTGTTACAAAATTGGTCAAGAAAATGCTTTAGGTAATAATTGGCTTTAAAATCTCAAAGTTGTTAAGACATAATAAATAGATGTAACTAAAATGAAGGATTTGTGATAAAGCTTTTCAGTAATAATTATAAATATGTTAATAACAAAAGTCCAGTCACTCAAGAGGAGATTGACTCTGCTCTCTGTTGGAAGACAGGGGCAGTCTTCCTTCTCCCTGTAAAAGTAGAGAAGCCTAAAAGAGAACAAAGGCAGACAAGAAATGAGATCCTTGTCCTGCCTTCCCTTCCCTATGCAACCAGGGGACAATCTGAAGGAACAGCCAAGATGGTTATCTACAATCCCAGCCTCCCCTCATCCAACTGGCTCTGGGGCCTCTGCACCACCAGAAGCCAGCTTTTCTAAGTTGTGAAAGGAGTTGTAATAAAAAATTTAAAAAAAGAGTTAAAACCTCTGCTGGTAGACCCACATGGCTTAGCTGACCAGCTAGACCCAATTTTGGGCCCACAAGTGTGTACATAGACCTGAGTTAATGTCTATCTTGGGAATACTATTCTCAGGAAAAGAAGGGGGAATGATTTGAAGGTTCACTATGGCCATCTGGGAAAGGGAGCACCTGGCTGGCCCTGGCGTGCTTCCAGCAGATGTAAAATTTCCAAACCCGGGAGCCCCATGGGACCTTAACAACAAGGCCCATAGGGGACACATGGGAGATCTCCCAGGAACTAATAATTAATGGTATTAGGGAAGCAGTTCCCTGGTCTCAGAACCTAAATAAAGCCTTCAATATTCAGCAGGGCAAAGAAGAAGGGCCTTCCGAATTTTACCAAGACTAAAAGATCAAATGAGAAAGTACTCTGGGCCAGACCCTGCGGACTTGTTGGGCCAAAAAATATTTAAAAATTACATTTTGTCACCAATAGTTGGCCTGACATCTCAAGAAAACTCAAAGTTGGAGAACCATAGGGACAGGAGTGCAGAGGAGCTGTTAAAAAGGCTCAGAAGGCCTATGTACACAAAGATAAGAAAGGCAGAAACTGAAAGCTAACATAATGTTCACAACTGTAGAACAAGTGGCCCAGAGAAGGCCTGGCCCGGAGGGCCAGAAACGGAAGCCACAGCAGTATCACCCAAACCTTAGCATGTTATCTCTAAGGAAAAATGTGGCAGTTTTGAATCTAAGCAGATAGAGGTCTGGGAACAGGTTGCAGGGCCTGCTCCCTTCTCCCCGCACCCTTTTCTCCAGCCTCCGAGGCCTATACATAATTTTCCCAAAGTCTTTGATAACTTAAAGGCTTTAGAGTATTGCTGGGTTAAATGATAGATAAATATTTTGAAATAACAGGATACTGAAACATTAATTAATCTGAGTTTGTCTCCTCTAGAGAATCTAGAGGATGAAGTTGAATCTGTTAATGAATAAGTCTTTTATTTTATTTAAAATCTCTCTTAAAATATATATGTATTGCTAATTTGAGGAATATTAATTGTTTATATGTCACCTAAAAATTAAGGTTAAGAATTCTAGCTAATTGGAAGGAAAAGTATGGCTTTGGTGCAATAGAGAAGGCATAAGGTTTGGAAATGCATTTTGAAGGAGAAAGAAGGTGTTTTCTAAAGTTGGTTATTTCTGAAAGCTTTAAGAACGTCTATGAAAGTTATAGAAAGTTTGTAGAAAAAAAAACTTGAAAGGAAATTGATTAAATGACACAGACCAGTAAGCCAGGTCAAGCAGAACAGGGAAACTGAGATAGTAAAACAGCAGTTTGCAGCCATCTAGAAAATCCTATCTTCCCTAAACCAAGGACACTTAAGAGTAAATGATTTGAATTTTGCTGCCCTAAACAGAGGGTAAATAGCTAAGTCAATGTACTCAGAGAGACTGATAGCAGAAATCCAATTAGTGTCATTTGCTGTCCATGCCCAAGGACAAAAGAAGTTAGAAAATAAGCCTTATTTTAGTTAGTTCTTTTCTAGTAAAATAATTATTTTATATTAATCAGGTATTTAATTTTAAAAAGAAAGCCCTAACCAGTTTGGCTCAGTGGATTGAGCATCAGCCTGCAGACTGAAGGGTCCCAGGTTCTATTCCTGTCAAGGGCATATACCTTGGTTGCGGGCACATCCCCAGTAGGGGGTATGCAGGAGGCAGCTGATCGATGTTTCTCTCTCATCGATGTTTCTAACTCTCTATCCCTCTCCCTTCCTCTCTGTAAAAAAACAATAAAAATATATTTAAAAAAAAAAAAGAAAAGACCATCCTTCTTGAATTTTAAGAAACTTTCTCTTGATCTAGAATTGGCTTTAGATCCTCCCAATAGCATCTGAAATGCCTCAAATATTTGTTTGCTCTCTCCTGAAGGAAAATTTTATACTGCAGGTACCTAGGAACCTTTGTCAAATACAGCTATAACTAATGGTTATTGGTTATAATATTATAGAATACTAGAGGCCTGGTGCATGGGTGGGGGCTGACTGGTTTGCCCTGAAGAGAGTCCTGGATCAGGGTCGGGGTCCTGCTGGGGGGCTTGGCCAGCCTGGGTGAGGGGCTGGTGGCTGTTTGCAGGCTGGCCACACCCCCTTTAGGGTAGGGGTCCCCGCTGGGGTGCCTGGCCAGCCTGGGTGAGGGGCTGGTGGCTGTTTGCAGGCTGGCCAAGCCCCCCAGCAGGGACCCTCACCCCATGAGGGTGTGGCCATCCTGGGTGTGGGGCTAATGGCTGTTTGCCGGCTGGCCACACCCCCTTTAGGGTAGGGGTCCCCGCTGGGGTGCCTGGCCAGCCTGGGTGAGGGGCTGGTGGCTGTTTGCAGGCTGGCCAAGCCCCCCAGCAGGGACCCTCACCCCATGAGGGTGTGGCCATCCTGGGTGTGGGGCTAATGGCTGTTTGCCGGCTGGCCACACCCCCTTTAGGGTAGGGGTCCCCGCTGGGGTGCCTGGCCAGCCTGGGTGAGGGGCTGGTGGCTGTTTGCAGGCTGGCCAAGCCCCCCAGCAGGGACCCTCACCCCATGAGGGTGTGGCCATCCTGGGTGTGGGGCTAATGGCTGTTTGCAGGCTGGCCACACCCCCCAGCCACCCAAGCTCCCAGTGGAGGCTGGCTGGAAGCAGCTATCTGGGATTTATTTATCTCCTATAATTGAAACTTTGTTGCCTTGAGTGGAGGCCACAGCCAGCCAGGGCCAGCGGGAAGCTTGGCTTCCTCCATCGCCAGGGCAACCAAGCCTCCTGCTTGCTTCAGCTCCATGGCTGCCAGCTGCCATCTTGGTTGGATGAATTTGCATATAGTCGCTCTGATTGGGTGGTAGGCGTGGCTAGGGGCAGAGCAGAGGTGTGGTCCATTTGCATGTTTCTCTTTTATTAGATTAGATTGGATTTTACAGAAAGTACAGCCTTCCATGTCATCTGCATTATAATGAAATCCATAATGGTGTCATTTTAAATTTCTTCTTATCATTTGGAGATAGTTACTGTTTTTTATAATACATTTGAAAAAATATTACATCTTCTGAAGAGTCCATGGAAACAACGGCAGAGAAAATCAGATCTTAAAGCAAGTTAGTGTATTTTTCTCCCTATATTATCCCTCCAAAATTTGGCAACTCTTAATAAGTGAATCACAGCAATTAATTTCTTTGCATAAATTCAATAAGACCGGTTTCCAATGTTGGCTTTATTGACCAAAAACTTTGACTGGAGTGTCATGTTTTAAAAAGTCATGTCTGGACTTGAAGCCAATAAGAGTGCCATGGAGAAAGCCTGGTATCTTGCTTGGTAGCCCTGAAAATGGATGGCGCTGGAGCATCAGGCGCATACCCTGCCATCACTGGTGGTTGGTCAGAGTGGAAAGGGAGCAGCGATAGTGCCTCTGCATCCCTGCTGAAGCCCCACACCCTCTAGGCCACAAGGAGTAGGAGGACTGCTGAGATGGGCCTTGAAGCCTAGGGCACAGGCTTGGGTGGAGCCGCTGCAGGTACAGATCTTGGTGAGGAATTCACCTAACTCAGCAGATACTGCAGGCAGGCCTGACGGCAGCTGGATGGCTTAGCTTCTCTGCCCTAAGGGGCACATTGAGACTCACTCATGAAATTCCAGCAAAGGTGGTCAGTTACCATTCTTGTTGTGTTTATGCAAACAATCAGGCCAAATTGAATGCAATAGATAAATTGATCTTAATTTGGCTCTTTAATAAAAATTAGGGTGATTTTAAGGAGAAAAATTTTATTTCAATAGGAAATTATTAAAACTGAAATGTTTTCTTTTTCCTTCCACCAGATCATTTGTTGTAATTCTTGCTGTTCTAATTGCTCAATAATACTAAACTTTATAATACAGTTTGTCTCCACCAGGTCACAAGCCCACCACATTCTGTGCCCAGGCCTCATAGTCCCTCTGACAGAGAGCAAGGATTTCTTGTCTCTGAGAGAAAACTTCATCCCTCCTCAGCACTGAAGCAGTTAAGAGGAGCCCACCAACGTCCACTTTCCCTGAAAGAATTCAGAGCCAAGATCCTTGAGGGGATGTGTTAGGCAGTTAGACAGACATGAACAAAGCCAGGATGATGGGCCAACTAGAGGTGAAATAGGTGGGACCCTGAGACGTGCTTCTCACCATTCCAACTGCTCTGAAGCCAAAATGAAGAAACCTGTGTAGATTCCCTCTCCCTTTCTCTAAGAAAGCCAACAGGTTTTAGAACAGCTAATAGAGAGAATCAGTAATCCCTAAAGCCCCAGATATTACTCCAGATCAGATCTCTGGACTTGCCATACAATCCCTTGGGTGATGAAGATGAAAAAGACTCAACATGCTGAATACCCTACTCCCTAGCTTTGAGTCTTCTATTGAATCCCCAAGGCTGAAAATCAGCTTGAGGATCAAGAGGGGGGTATGAGAGGAATATAGGGGGAAACCTGGGGGGGGGGATAGCAACCTGAATCTCTGCCAGTAACCAGTATCCTAATGCACATTCTTGTTTGCCTATAATTAACTCCCTGCACCTTCCTTAGGTAATAATCTGTTTTCCAAAATACTCCCAGTTTACAAGGGGCATAAACCAAGAATTTAACAGCTTAGCCAGAGGGGAGGTCACTGGCACCACCCAGGCAGGCCTTTGGGTGTAATCTCACTTCCCCCTTCCCAACCCACAGAGGGACTGCAAAGCCCGCGAAAAGTCCGAAAGCCTGGTCCATATTTGGGGAGACAAAAAAACCAAGGGTATAAATGGGAGAGACCCCCCCACATTCAATACTCAAGCTTTGGAAACAGACTCCCTTAAGTCACTGGACTAGTACATCTGCAAATGAAGGGTTTTTCCTGAATCTTCTGAGTACCTGTTGTGTGTTTTTCAGTTGCCTGGTAAATTCTGCAACAGGCTGATACATCAGATCTTCTGTTTAAAGTCAGGCTTTTTTGAAGATGGCGGCATAGGTAAACACCTGAACTTGCTGCCATGCACAACCACATTAAAACTACAACTAAAAGACAAAATGAATATCATCCAGAATAATGGGAAGGCTGGCTGAGTGGAAATTCTACAACTAGAAGGAAAAAGAAAAGCGCATTGAGTCCGGTAGGAGGTGCAGAGGTGTGGAAGTGTGGAGATAGGGAGGCACAGGTGAAAGGGGCTGGCAGCTGGGTACACTGTTGTCTTTTTCAATCGGGAGGGAGATACAAGCTCCCGACTGCTCTGAACTCCAGTTCCTGGATGAGAATCTGGTTACCCAGACTCATATGGAGAGAAACTGGACTGTCTGGCATTGGGGCGGAACATGAGGAAGGCTTTCTTGCAGAGGTGCTTACAGTGATCATTGTTCCTACATGGGGCCACGGAACACAGAGACCCAGGGACCTAACCGGGGCAGGGCGGATGGGCAGCCATTGCTGTTTGCTCTGCCCTGGTGATTCCCTGAGACCCCACCCCACCCAATTTACAACTCCACCCAAGCTGTGCGCAGAGGCTTTTGCATACAAATGGCCTGGCCTTTCTCTGATTAAAAACCTGTCAAACTGCAGCTTGGTCAAAGAACCCCAGAGCTTCCAAAAGAAGGCCTAAGGCTTGTCAGCAGCCTGCATTGCTTCACAGCTGTGCCTCATCTGGGCACCTCCAAACCCCAAACAAAGAGGAGGAATCTACAGATCTCTCTGTAGCTCCTGCTGGGTGGCCTTAGGCAGTGGCTGACTTTGCACCTCCTTGAAGATCTAAGAGCCAGTGCACCCAGTGGTCAGATTGAGACCATCCAGATTACAGCTCTTCACATCCATAAGAGACAGACTCAGGGGGCAGACTCAGAACACCAAAGCCCCACTGAAGCAAGTCCTGCCCCATAAGGGTGTCTCCAGCACAGAAGTTCTCCCATTGTAGACACAATTGGTCCTCACAGCCAATTGGCCTGGAGGTCAATTCCTTCAAGTGACATCAACAGCAACCTAGGCTTAACTATAACAAGACTGCACACAGCCCACAAAGGGGTGCACCAAAACTGTCCACCTCAGGTAATTGGGAAGGCTGAGCCATTGGGCCCTATAGGACACCTAGCACACAAAGCCACTCTATCGACACAGCGAAGCAACCAAAATGCAGAGACAAAGAAACAGATCACAAATGAAAGAAATGGAGGAAAACAAACTACTGGATATAGAGTTCAAAACTACGGTTATAAGGTTAATCAAGAATTTTCTAGAAACCTCCGTGAAATTTAGTGAGACCCTCAAGGATATGAAAAAGGACCAATTAGAAATTAAGCTTACACTGTCTGAAATAAAGAC
>NW_006292573.1:2620276-2626102 GCF_000327345.1 Myotis davidii | reverse complement strand
AAGAAGAGGAAGAAGAAGAAAAAGGTAAAGATAAAAATTATGAACAACAAAGTGACAACAAATAAATACCTATCAACAAGTGAACCAAAAAATTAAGTCAGAACAAACTTGTGAATATAATAGAAGCAGGGGCATAGAAAGGGAGTGAACTGACAATTCTCGGGGGGAAAGGGGTTTGGGGGGTGTGGGAAGAGACTGGACAAAAATCATACACCTATGGATGAGGATAGTAAGGGGGGTAAGGGCATGAGGTGGGGTGGGAGCCGGGTGGAGGGACGCTATGGGGGGGAAAAAGGAGGAACAAATGTAATAATCTGAACAATAAAGATTTATTTTAAAAAATAATAAAGTCAGGCTTTTTCTTACTTGTTGTTTCTACCACCCATATAGTGTTACACTTTCCCTTTAAAAACATAAACTGGAAGTTGCACATAGCACTTCCTTTCACATCCCAGAGGAGGACTTTGATCATATACCTACAGCTAACTGCAAGGGAGCTGCCAAGCAGTCTTTATTCTAAATAACCATGGCCCAACTAAACGTGTGAGAGTAAGTAGCTATTCTGCCATAAGAAGTGAATAATATAAAAGCTCACAAATTTATAAAATTACTTTATATTTAAAATTTTCATTTTTCAGTTATATAAATAAGAAGTTAGGGCCTGTGTGTTAAGTGGTCATAACCAAATTCCAAGAAAGAAGTAATAAAGAGGGAACACTTGATTTTCTTTCAATATGGCTTTGAATATTTACAAAATAATGCTAGTCCATTGGAGTCAACTTTACTAAAACATGCCATCCACAAAAATTATAATTAAAATATAGTTATAGGGTTGTATATTTTTTGCATTGCTTCTATGTGTTGGATGCTGATGATCACCCAGCATTCTCATTCTTTCTTCCTTGCTCCTCTCCTCCTTCCCAAATAATCCCAATTTAATCCAAGTATTCACATAGAAAATTCTCTCTCTCTCTCTCACACACACACACACACACACACACACACACAACAATCACAAATAACCTTATAGCGGTCACATCTCAATTATAAAGGGAACCACCAGCCTGTGTGAAGCTGACATTGCTGACAGCAGGGAAGAAAGGCTGGAAGAATTTGGATCTTTGATGACAAGGGTGAGCTGCTGAATCGATCCTCCTTGATTGCCATCCCTTGAAGGTAATAACTTTTCTTATTTTTAAACTGGATTGTTTATTTTTTGATCATTCGTTTCATAAAGCATCCTAACCAATATATATTCTTAAATGCTTATGAAAACATTGAGCAATGTGATTTCTAGAGTTCAGAAAAGCTATTTACAACTCTGTAAAGTAAAATTTTAACCAAAAATTGTCAAACTTTCATAAAACAATTTCATATCTATTCTGAGTAAGTTTAGATAGGACTAAAATGATACAATTTAAGTTTCAGATTGATCAAATCAAAACATTTTCATTTTTTTAAAGCATAGATTTCCATAAGAAGTCCCTGGAATCTGCATAATTTCTCATCTAACATTGTATCAATGTGACCCTCTGAGGGTCAGTTGTTTTTTAAATCAAGGACAGATGCCTGTTTGTAGCACTAGGAAACTGTTTTCCTGCTAAGGTGTGTCCACTGATGTACACAGTTAACTTTTTTTTTTTGCTTTAGGCTCATTTTTCCCATAAGAAGAATCCAGTAAGTTTATCTATTTTCACAGGCAAGTAGTGAGTTCTGCATTATTCAAATGGAACTTCAAATGTTCTCACTTTGTAATAGAAATTGTCTTAAAGGGTCTTAAAATAAATTCTATTGCAAATGCATTTAAAATGAATGTGTTCTAAATGACTGAAAGAAGAAACTTGTACATTTTTTACTGTTTTTTTCTAAGCCTTTTTTCTTTTATTTCATTACTATTCATGACTTATTTACCATTTATTACGCTTTGTATCTCAAGACACATCATTATAATTGTCAGTCCCATTAAAGGTTTTGAAAGATTGTGAAAGAGATAGATTTTGAGACCTCTGAATAAGAAGTGAAGTAATATTAACATGTGATTGAATGGCAGCTGCTTGAGTAAAACAGATGATTCAATGCTTTCTAAGTGGAACACATTCTAGACTGAGATAATGCTAACAGAACTAAATAATACCTCCTGAAACAATAAAAGAGGCACATACAGACTACTTATAACTTCATAAAGAAAATAATACTAAGCTTATAGCAATTCATTATAAATAGATTCCCTACATATCAAAAGCAAAAGATAGATAGCATTGATATATTCTAGAAAATCATATACCACAAGCTAGAAAATCATAGAACTGAAGTGTAGTCTCAGATTGAAGCAAAAGAAAAAGTTGATATTACAGTATTTTAGTTTTATAAAAGATAAACAAGAGAAATTTCAGATATTGAAATAGAAAATTATAAATTTAAACACATGGAAAGGTTATTTTTCTCTTGAGTAAAAGTGTAAATAAATTAGGAAACATTAATACACTTCACATCATTTAAAGTGCTTTCAGAAATCATCATGATAAAATGCCAGTATTACAGTTGGTTAAGAACATAAAACCAGAATGCTGGATTTTAAGTCTTGGCTCTACCATTTAATGACTGGGTGCCTATAGACAAATAAATGAGCTTCTCTGGTCTTCAATGTCACCTGTAAGATGGGAATGATGATAATAGTAAAGAGATAATAGGATTGTTACAAGGATTAAAGAGTAATATAGGAAGGTATTTAAAACAGCACATAGACTCACAAAATGTAAACTATTATTAGTAACTTTATATACATGAAAATTGTCAATTCACTTTATATGTGTAAGAAATGTCAATTAAAAGCATACCAGCTATGCTTTTCTGTTTCAACTATTTTTTAATTTCCTTATTTTTAATCTTTATTGTTGAAAGGATTGCAGGGGTCCCCTTCCCCCCCCCCCCCCACTGAACCCATTTGGCCTGCACCCGCCCCCTGAGAATTCTATTAGATAGATTTATTGAGAGCAAAATTCAAACCTGCATCTGTTTTCTTACCAAAGATTTCACCCACTATAGATTTTTAAAATAATAGCTACACTGGTTATATTCACAAAATATAAATAGCTCAACTAGCTAAAAAGTTTTTTTAACTACATTTATTACTTAATATATTCAAACCAATTATTTGGAACTTTATCAAAGATAAAAATAATAATGTTTACTACATCTTTTCAACTAGTATATGGGTATTTTGTTTTCACTTAGATTGTTTTGAAACAACTATTTCTCTTTTACTTAAGTAAATAAGGAATCTATTGAGTTTGTGATTTAAACATTTGATTCTGCTCCCCAAATCACAAGTGTTGAGATACCGCAATATTTCCATAACACCTACTACTTCTTTAAAACTGGAAGAGCCTCAGAAAATGTTGGACAACCCCCTTTTTTCATATGTGAAGAAACTGATGCTCTCAAAATGATCCATGAGCAGAGAGAAGCCAAAGGTGATGGCTTTAGCCAAACTGAAAATTCAGATCTCTGTTCACCACATCCCACTGCCTAGTATTTGCAGAGTCCCTGTCCTTAAGTTATGGCCGGCTGACTAGAAAACTTGCTTCTCTGTACAACAGAAATGGATTTAACTCTAAAGACATTGTTATAGGTTTTTATAAAGTTCTATTGAGTCCTAAAGAAGGTCATGTCCTCAATTCCACTAAAGATATGGTGCTATTAATATACTCTCCCCACCCCCAAAAGAAAGGTGATCTCCATAGCCCTATTTAAGTTTGTGATGAAATCATTATGTTACCCTGATTAAAGAAATTGCTCTACTTTGGTCAGTCTGCCCCAGCTATTATCTGAGAACATCTCATCAAAAAGTGCTGGATGACATGTTCTAACAAGAAAAGATGCAGTTGTGAGCTATTAGAAGATGTCGGTTGAGCCTTTATTTACAGTGAAAAAACAAACTGCAATAAGATATTCTTGAATGCTGACATATTTCTTAGAAGACTCACAATTTTAAGCTTTTAATCAGAATATTTGTATAATTTACCTTCATTTTGCTTTACACACAGTGACAATTAGATAATAATCTTTTCATAACAGTCAAGAAGAGAAGTAAGCATCTACCTAATAAATCTTAGCTGTGTAGATACCAAACCCTAGAATTCTGTAGGAAATTTCACTTATTTTTTAATTGCTATTTTTAAGCTGAACTTTGTGATTAATTGCCTTAATCTCCAATTGTCTTTGTTGATATAAATTCAATCACAGAAAAGCCAGTGATTAAGAAGCCCTTAAAATGAAAATTTTTATACCTCCTTGACTGCAATTTTAAAAGTACATTTTTTGCTACTTCTACAGATCCATTTGTATTACTCTAATTATTGAAAATAATACACACACATTTAAATAAAAATTGGAAGAATATGAATGTTCAAAGAATCTTAATATGGACACTTAACTCTTGTCACTCCCCTTTCTTTGCCATACTGGACAGGTGGTATACAATTCCTTCTCTCATGGAATGCTTTAAAGATTATATCCTCTGGTTCAAGAAAAGGTAAATAATCTATTTATTTATTGGTAATGATTCAGATTCCAGTTTTAATAAATGTCAAATGTGAAACATAGAGACAAAGTTAGAGCTTAAGAAAACATGTGAAGAGGAGATCCCTCTAAACAAAGTAAGAAAGATATAAGAGTCCAGAGCCGTGAAGACATTCACCCGTTACCTCTGGAAGAATTCCTGAGAGGAAGCCCTGAGACCTAAGACAGAAATAGCTTTGTGATCCATCTAACAAGCTTGGACCAAAGGTACAAATTGGCCTTTGAGCTGATTGCTGAGATAATCAACAATAATCAGTATTGACTGATGATTAATGGCTTGTAATTCTCTTCCTACCTCCAAACCGAAGTACAATCCTCAATGAGGCTTGGGAAGGAGAAGCTTTGTTTCATTGTTCAGTGAGTGGTCAGACTGTACCAGAGGATAGAATATAACCTGGTCAAGTTTAAACGGCAGATAAGTGACACCCAGCGAAGAGACTAGTGCAATATTCAAGATTGCCAAGAACAGATAATATACACACCAGACTCAAGTGGTACAGCATTTACTTAAAGCAAGACCGGAGACAGTGTACAGAAGATCCAATCCCTCACAATTCATGGGTCCACCATGGTCAGCCGATCCATTCTGTATCCTTCACAAGCAATATGACTGCATGCACCCCACTTCTAGCTATAATATAAGGACCTCAACCCCTCTCCAGTGGGGTCTGAAATACAGAAACATGGAGACATGTCTTAGGGCCATTTACACATGCCCTTAGGCAGAAAAGTTTTAGTCTGAAACAGGAAAAGATGCCCCCATTGCACCCCTACAATTTCTTAACATCCTTACCACTTCTCACAACTTCTACTTGTCACTTCTAGATTTACTTCTAGTCACTTTTATTTCTCACTACTTTTCACTAAATTCTCCCTACTTCTCCTTGACATCTTTTGTTAGCAAGTATGTGATGGTGAAAACTATAACTCAAAAAGATATTTGTGTTTGTGCAAAAAAGCCACTAATTATGAATGACCACATAGTCTAATAATATTTTACGTAGTATCAGTGACTCTTTTGTACTATATCCTTTTTGTATTCTTTCTTCCTCATTCTATTTCTTTTAACCTACTGACTTTCCAGAATGTACCCACATGAACAGAGCTATGTACCTACTACGCACACAAATGTGCACGCGCGCACGCGCGCGCACACACACACACACACACATACACACAGAACCAGTTTGTCCATTTTGACATAGTAATTTACAGCGACTATTTTTATGGAGAAAAATATTTTAG
>NW_006292573.1:2613365-2619432 GCF_000327345.1 Myotis davidii | reverse complement strand
GTTTCCTGGAAGGCTCAGTACGCTTGGAACACATCTGAGGTGCAGAGAAGATTTCAGCCTAATGGGAACCTATGCAAAATAATTTGTTAAATGAAACATCAAAGATATACAGCTATCCTTTAACGAATAAATTGTCTTATAACTAAGAAATTCAATGTGTCAATATGGGAGAATAAAAACATTCTATAAAGTCAAAAACAAATTGGCAAGACAAAGGCTGCAAAATAAAACAGGAAAGGAAGAAGGCAAAGAGCCTAAGGAAACAGAACCACAGATTGGCAATGTAAGAATGGGATCGGTGAAAGGAGAAAATCACCTGCAAGAAGCAAGCTCACCTAAAGACTGATTATCAATAAGCTTTGGAACAAGCGACAAGTAGGGAAGCAACAGCGAACAAGTAGGGAAGCTGTTTAAGAAAGAGGAAAAAGCCCTAGCCGACTTGGCTCAGTGAATAGAGCGTCGACCTGCGGACTGAAGGGTCGTGGGTTCGATTCTGGTCAAGGGCATATGCCTGGGTTGTGGGCTCGATCCCCAGTAGGGGGCATTCAGGAGGCAGCAGATCAATGATTCTCTCTCATCATTGATGTTTCTACCTCTCCCTCTCCCTCTCCCTTCCTCCCTGAAATCAATAAAAATATATATTAAAAAAAGAAAGAGGAAAAAGACTCTTACGTAGTCTTCTTAAGCAGAAAGTATATATACGAAAGATTTCCTCTGTCAGTCCATGCAGTAGAAAAGGCACTCATGAAGTTAACTAAACTATCAGTTTTAGAGTTCTGAGTCTTCCAAACGAAAGAGTAGATAGCATGACAAGTGTTATGAATGTTTTAGTTCCTTGGCAACCACTGGATTAAACAAGCTAAACAAGTATAATTTTCCTGCAAGCCTTTATTTTTCAGAGTTTAAATATGTTAACATACACGGTGTGGGAACCACACCAATGACAGCACAGAGGCTTGTTATTTGCGCACTGGGATGTTCAAGGATGTCCTGGCATGAGCCTAAACAGGATGTTCAAGCACTCTGAGCCTGAGAATCAGGCCAAGGTACCATGTGCGGGTGCAAGGACACACGGTGCACTGTGCCCTTCTGTAACCCAAATGACTGATGTCACTGTTGGCAACTAGCCTTCTTTGTCTCTGGAGTAATATACAGGTTACTCCAGAGAGAAGCTAGAGAGCTTAGGGAGAGAGAGCAGCTGGGCAGAGCTAGTGAGAAGAAGAGAGAAGCAGAGACGCTACACAGAGAAAGTAGCTCCTACTAGTATGTGTGTGGGAGAGGCTAGGGAGCTCGATGGAGCTGAGACTGCCACGATGTAACGCTCATAGAGAGCTCAGAGATAGCTACCATGTTAACCAGCCAGTGTGCTGGGCAGGGGAGACAGGAGAAGCTGCTGAGCTGAGAGCTCGGGTACTGCTATGATGTGAGGCGGTGAGTCTGGGGCAGCATGTGGCTGCTCAGATACTAACTGTGGGTACAGAGATCAGTGCAATTATGTGAGAAAGATATGTAATCACCAGCCATGTCCAGCTGCTTGCCGATACTGGGATTGCTGTAAAGGGAAGTTTTGCTTGTATAGAACTGTTGTGCCACTGGCTTCTGCAGTAAAGACTCATTCTTATACACCCACAACTTTTCATGGCTCCTCCATCAAAAGACCTGGCATCCTAGGAGATCCAGTCCCAGGCTGGGGATCTCAGATCTGATACCTGTAACTAGTGAGCAGAGGATAAAGGAGGAACTTGGACTAAGTTCCCAACAGTTAGTACAGTGAGCAGGGTTCGAGAATGAACCAGCCCTGGAGTAGTCGGGAAGAATTTAGAAGAATGTATGGACTCAGAGCAGCAGTGCTGAGCAGTGTTCCTTGTGTCTCTGATATTCAGTAAATCTTAAACAGAAATATATAATGGTTCCCAAATTTAAGCCACAGAAATATTTGCTAAAATTATTTCTAGAGATTAAAGATGAAAGCACGATAAAATACCAAAAAATATACTAAAACACAAATAAAAACAATTTGAAAAAGTGGCATTAGAAGATAGTAAATGAAATTAAGTACAAGCATTTGATTAAATTTTATTTAAAATGTCAAGATTTTGAGTGCTGGACACATGGTTAGTGTAGAATTGATAGGGAAGGGGACACAATAAGAATAGAACCACAGCCCAGTGTGGCTCAGTTGCTGAGCATCGATCCATGCACCAAGAGGTTGCCATTTCTATTCCTGGTCAGGGCACATGCACAGGTTTCTGGCTGAATCCCCAGCAGAGGGCATGCAGTAGACAGCTGACTGATTTCTCTCTCATTAATGTTTCTCTCTCATTGATGTTTCTCTCTCATTGATGTTTCTCTCTCATTGATGTTTCTCTCTCTCTCTCTCTCTCTCTCTCTCTCTCTCTCATCATTGATGTTTCTCTCTCTCTCTCCCCCTCCCTTCCTCTCTGAAGTCAATAAAAATATATTTTAAAAAAAGAATAGATAAGAGATTTTTTTCTTACAGACCCTGGGGAGCTGTGGAGGATGTGTTGTAAGAAGAAAAGCAGAGTCCTAAAGGTAATCGACCTTGAAGTTCAAGTGGCTCTATCACTCAGAAAGAAGATATCTCTTGAGAGCAGATCAAGGATAGGACATGCCTGGAAGCAGACCAAGCTGGGGGCCAATCTTTACAAGGACAATTATAGAAAACAGACCAGAGGAACTTATATAGTTTTAGGTTCTTTCCCACCCTCTAACCCTTTATAACAGCTGGCTTCCGATGAGATGTTAAAGTGGTTTTTCAGGGAACTATACCTGCCACTCTCTAGGATTGCCGGCCTCTGAATAAAAGCACCTCAAAGATTCAACCTTGTCTCTACTTATTGTCTCTGATAGTGACGGGCAGCACAGACATCGTTTGTTCCAGTTTCAGAAGAATGTCTGTTCTTCACAAGGCTCCGGAAAGAAGAAAGGCATAGTGTGCCAATTAGAAAAAGTAATGGGCTTTACTGCTGTTAAAGGTACCAAAGCACTAAGACACATGTAGACAAATGGAGGCCACATGGCTCCTTGACATCCTTCAGATTAAAATCTGGATTAAGAGTCCCAAGTTTCAGTAGACAAGACCTGGAAAAACAAACAAAAGATAGAAAGGTCTCAATTCCAAAACTTGCCAAAAGATTGTAATTTTCATATCCCCAAGTCAGATACTTTATAAAATGTTCTCCACTATGTTTAGGCATTGTTGCTTTGTACAACATAGATGTTTCAGTATCATAGTGCAAAAGCTAAGTTATGAAGGCCTCAAACTTTTCAATTACCATCTAAAGACAGGATCTTACTTTAATGAGCATATAATCAAAGTAATTTGTGGTTATAGGTCAGATATTTTTACCTTAAACCCAGGTTTTTACTTCAGCATCTTAGTGGATGGTGAACAGGGAAATTTGAGGGGGAAGGATGAAGAGTTGATGAGTTCAGTTTTGCCACGTGGGACATTTAGGTGGAAGTTTTTACTAAGCAGTTGCACATTTACATCTGAAGTTCAGAAATAAGTTGGGCTAAAGATAAATATTTGGGATTCATTAACAAATGATGGGAACTGTAGCCAAAGAAGTAGTGAAGATCATTCAGATGAGCTATTCAGAAGGACAATAAAGAATGATATAAACTTCCAGAGTCAAATTATGAAGAAGGGTGAAATATTTGGCTGCTATTTCATGTGAAATCACAAGTGATAGCAGTCTCACCAAAATAAACATAAAAGGGTGGAGAGTGATGTAAGTAAAAAAGTGAAGGGAATAGTAGAGGTGACAATACCATTTCTTAATAATGTAGCAGGGTATTAGTTATTATCACAAAAGTAACCTGTAGATGTAATAAAGTGATAAATAACTCTGAAACACACCTAGGATTTATAATCATATAATTTAGTATTATGTATGAACCACCAAAAAAACTGCAAGCAAAAATATTTAAGAGCTTGCCTCTAGGAAGCCAAAGGCCTGTTGAACGGAAATGCTGTTACTTGGACCACAACATTTTCTAAATTGTCTTATTATTGTTACATGTCCATGCCCCCCATTTATAATTTATTTTAAGTTTTTGATGAGGGCACTTAGGTGGCATTTCTTCCAGAAAGCCTTTCCTATACCTGACCACCCACGTGACTTTTCTCTGTGCTACTGTAGCACACCTACAGTAGCATACCTCCAAGATGGCACTAATTTTATTGTACACATATACCCATGTATTCATCTCCTCCACCAGACACAGGTTTTCTTGGAGGAGAAACTAAAATTTTTTAAACTAATTTTTCATTGATTTCAGAGAGGAAGGGAGAGGAAGAGAGAGATAGAAACCTCAATGATGAGAGAGAATCATTGATTGGCCTCCTGCACATACCCTACTATGGATGAGCCCACAACCCGGGCATGTGCCCTGACTGGGAATCAAACTGTGGCCTCCTGGTTCATAGGTTAATGCTCAACCACTGAGCCACACCGGTCAGGCAGGAACTAAATTTAATTTATTACTTACCCTCATCACTTGGTATACTATCTGGTGCAGAGTAGATAATGGTTATATGTTCACTTAATGAATAAACAATCAATAATATTGTGTAATATATATTAAAGTCAATATATCAGTCTATTTATGGGAATTAATATAGCCATTCGTATGATATTTAATTCCTCCATAACCTCATTGCATCTTTTAACCTTCTATGACAGTAGAATGGGATATAGATAATATAAAGCTACATATTTCAAAACCACCATTATTTAGCAGATACTGCAAGGAAATTTTAACTATAAAGTAATATTCAAAATTCTTCCCAGCTAGAATTTAAACATAAATCAAAAGTTGGTTCTAAGTCTATCTGGTTTTAAATCAAGTTCAAAAATGTTAATATTCCTCACTATCTCACAGCATGCCACTATCAGCCTTAATTTGGTATTATTTCATAGAAATGTTGCAATTACAATTTAGTCCACATTGATCGGCAAAAGTTAAAGGGCAAAATTAATTAATGGAAGTAGTAAAGGGCAAAAATTAATATGATGACACATCTAAAATGCTGGGAGAGTAGAGAGGCACTGTTATTTTGAGATTATCCACATTGATTTTCAAAAGAACAGAAGGGAAATCTGTGTATAAAGCTGAATTTCAATATGCTAAATTGTATGTCAGCATTTTAAAAAATAATTACTAAAAACGACAACCACTTTATAGATTTGAAACTTCTGACTAATAGACCTAACGATAACTAATGACATTATAAATAAGCTATAAAAAAATGTACAGTAGCCGCATTAAAACTATACCTTCCAAGTTGATGTGTGGATTTATACCAAACACAAATATAAAAAGTATGACTTATTTGTTATCAAAATGCATAAAAAGTTTCTGATACCATATTAAGTATATACATTTTTTTAATTGCAAAGATTTTTCTGGTGATATTTATTTTAAATACTTCAGAAACAGTATACTATTCAAACAATTTAACACATATAGAATATATGAGGACTTCAATAGTTGGTGACAATGAATAGTCTTATCTTTTGGAGGGTTTGTGTGACTTTTGGACTCTCAACATAAACCAAATCCAGACATGAAATCAGAATATTACATTTGCTATATAAACCTCCCTCACATCTCACTTGCTTGTAAGAATAAATTTCAGAGTTAGCCCTGGCCAGGCGTTTTGAACTCCATTTTAAATAGAAAGAAGATGAAAGATTAGAATGAGAAGCCTTACATCACAGTTATTAAGAAGTAGAATGGAGTCTAGGATTTGAGTCTTCCGATGTTCAATGGTCTTTCTTCTAACTAAGGACTGGTTTCTAGCCCTTTTCAGCTACTAAAACACACATATCCTATCAAGTCTCACTTATGAGTTATTTTGTAAAATACTGAAACCTGTAATGAGCCAATTCCAAACTAAGTAATTTTTAAAGCATCTCACACTCCCCTGTCCCAAGAAACAACTCGCCACAAGTAAATGGGAGAAATGATAAAAGATTCATATAAGCCGAAACCGGTTTGGCTCAGTGGATAGAGCGTCGGCCTGCAGACTGAAAGGTCC
>NW_006292573.1:2609091-2613349 GCF_000327345.1 Myotis davidii | reverse complement strand
TTCGATTCCAGTCAAGGGCATGTACCTGGGTTGCGGGCACATCCCCAGTAGGAGTTGTGCAAGAGGCAGCTGATCGATGTTTCTCTCTCATCCATGTTTCTGACTCTCTGTCTCTCTCCCTTCCTCTCTGTGAAAAATCAATAAAATATATATATATTTTTTAAAAGATTCATATAAAACTTACAGTAGTATTCCATATTTGCCCAATAGGGCAGTTAGGAGTGAGTTAGTTCTAATAGATTGGGAAAAAAGTTTAAGAAACATTTTAATAAACTAAATATTTTAATAAGCTTCAATATTTTATAAGCTACATTCAGAAGGCTGCCTACTATATTTTTATGTATAAAATAATATTTTGAACAATTTGAGAAAACACAAGTGTAACTCTGTTACTGTAAAATTTAATGAGCTTTTTTAAAAATTGTTTTATTGCTTAAAGTATTACAAAGGGTATTACATATTAATGAGCTTTTCTACATACGTTTATCATTTGGTCAGGGCACATGCCCAGGTTGTGGGCTCGATCCTCAGTGTGGGGGTGCAGGAGGCAGCCAATCAGTGATTCTCCCTCATCATTGATATTTCTGTCTCTCTCTCTCCCCTTCCTTTCCTCCTGAAATCAACAAAAATATATTTAGAAAAACAAAACAACCTCTCTTGGCTTCAATTCCCTCTAGCTAATGCCTGTTCTACCACTTCTTTTTAGCAAAACTGCTTAATAAATTGCCTATACTATCTCAAATTCTCCTTTTTCTATTAATTATCATCCAAGAGACTTCCATCTCCACCATTCTAATGAAACTGTTCATCAATGACCTCCATATGGCTAAATCCAATCAATATTCTGTCTTGGTCCTAGTTGGCTCATCAGCAGCTTTTTACATAATTGATTACCAACACTCCTTTCCTTGGCTTCCAGGTCACTGCTTACTCCTGATTTTCCTCTACTCTCAGTTGCTCCTTGTTTATTCCTCCTCTTCTCTCTAATTTCTTTTTAATTTAAAATTTTATTAAATTTATCGGGGTTACATTGGTTAATAAGATCATGTAGGATTCAAGTGTACATTTCTATGATACATGATCTGTATATTGCATTGTGTGCCCAATGCCCAAAGCCAAATCAGCTTCCAACACCTTGTATTTGGCCCCTTTAACCTTAATTAACCCCATCTCCCTTCCCTCTGGTAACCACCACACTTTGTCTGTGTCTATGAGTTTCAGTTTTATATCCAATATATGAGTGAAATCATATGGTTCTTAGCTTTTTCTGACTGACTTATTTCACTTAGCATAATATTCTCAAAGTCCATCCATGGTGTTGCAAATGGCAGTACTTCATCATTTCTTATGGCTAAGTAGTATTCCAGAGTATATAAGCACCACATCTTTATCTAGACCTCTATTGAAGGACATTTTGTTTGTCTCCATGTCTTGGCCATCATGAATAATGCTGCAATGAACATAGGGGTGCATATATTTTTTTCAAATAAATGTTGTTGAATTTTGGTGGTAGATATCCAGAAGAGGGATTGCTGGGTCATATGGTAGCTCTGTTTTTAATTTTTTGAGGAATCAGCATACTGTGTTCCATAGTAGCTGTACCAGTCTACATTTCCACCATCAGTGAATTAAGATGTTCAACTTCACTAGCTATTAGGGAAATGCAAATCAAAACTACAATGAGATGCCACCTCACACCTGTTAGATGGCTATTATCAATAAGATAGGCGCTCACACCTGTTAGAATGGCTATTATCAATAAGATAGGCAACAACAAGTATTGGAGAGGTTGTAGAGAAAAAAGAATCCTCAACTTCATAACATGGGAATCCACTGGACTTAGTCCTTGGTCCTCTTCTCTACATGCTTAGTCTTTGTTATCTCTTCTAGCCTTATTAGCTTTAAATATCTTTTATTTAGGCTGATAACTCACAAATTTATAGCTCTAACCCAGATCTATTTTCTGAACTCCAGACTCACATATCCAATTGTCCACTTGACATTTCCACTTGGATGTCAGCTAGATATTTTAAACTTAACCTAATCAAAACCAGTGTTCTGATGTTTTGTCTAAACCTGGTCCACCTGAAGTCTCTCACTTCTCAGTAAACCAAAAGTCTGATTTCCCATTGTTCAGACCAAAGGTTTATTAATCAATGCTGACTACTTTCTTTCTTTCTTTCCCCATAAAATCTTATGTTTAGCCCATCAGGCAAATCTATAAGCTCTACCTTCTAAATGCCTATAAAACACAACCTGTTCTCACTGCCTCCATTGTTAGTGATCTAATCCAAGATTCCCATAATCTTTCACCAGGATTTTATGTGAAACAGGCCTTCTAACTGGTCTATTGGCTTCCGACTCTGATATCCAATAGTTTTATTCTCAGTAGGATAGCAGTGTTAGATTATATTCTTCATCCACTCAAAATCATCAACAATGGCCCCATCCATGCACCAATCTCACTCATATTTAAGTCAGTCTTTACAATGACCTACAAGCCTACATAATGTCCTGCTTTCCATTATATCTCTGATTTTGTCTTCCAATCTCCTTAATGTTTCTGTTTAGCTATACAGTTCCCTCCCAATTCTTGCTGTTCTTTAAACATGCCAAATACTTTAATTTTATGATCTTGCAAGGGCTGTTCCTCTGCCTGGAATGCTCTTCCCCAAGATACCAACATGGCTCCTTCTCTTAATTCCTTGATGTCGGCTCAAATACTACTTTCTCTGTTATTGGCAAGATTCTAAAAAGACCCCAAGATTTCTGACCCCTAGCGTATACACTCCCTTGAATGTGGGTGAACTTCTGAATATAATCAAATATCACTTGAGTTTAAGTTACTAAGTAGTTGACTGTCAGTTAATCAGAAGGATGATTATTCAGATTATGATCAGGGTAGGTGATGGAGGTTGTCTTAAACAGAGAAGCTTTTTAAATAAGGTGAAGTGTCAGAGAAATACTCTAGCTTGCCTCAAAGACACAAGCCACTATGCTGTGAATCGCTATAGGGAGGTGGGGGCACATGCCAATGAAATGCAGGTGGCCTCTAGGAGCTGAGAGTCACCTCAGCCATAAGCTAGCAAGAAACAGGGACCTCACTTTGACAACCACAAGGAGCTGAATTCTACCAACAAATTGAATGACCTTAGAAGATGATCCTAAGCTCCAGATGATAACCATGAGAACCAGAACACCTTGACTTCAGCCTTGTGAAGCTGTGAGCAGAGAACCCAGGTAGCGTGTGCCTGGACCAGCCATGGGCAAACTACGGCCCGTGGGCTGGATCTGGCCCGTTTGAAATGAATAAAACTATTGAAAAAAAAGACCGTACCCTTTTATGTAATGATGTTTGCTTTGAATTTATATTAGTTCACACAAACACTCCATCCATGCTTTTGCTCCGGCCCTCCGGTCCAGTTTAAGAACCCATTGTAGCCCTCGAGTCAAAAAGTTTGCCCACCCCTGGCCTGGACTCTTGACTTGATCCACAGAAGAAGTAAAATAATAAACTTGTGTTATTTTAAGCCTCTAAATTTATAGTAATATTTTGACAGCAATATAAAACATATGATCAGTAGTCTCTACTGGTTAACCTATTGGAAATTAGAACTACTTTAGTTTGTACTCCTTGTCCCCTTAACTCTCCTTCATGATATTTTTTATGTTGCTAATATATTTTGTTTATTGTTTTTCATCAAATGGAATATAAGTTTCACAAGAGCAAAGATTTTTATCTGCTTTGTTCAATTTGTTCAACTACAGTTCCTAGCATACATATATTAGTAATCCCATAAATATTTGTTGAGTGAATAAAATTATTAGATACATGATTTTTAAAAATAAATAACCAAATTAATCATTGATTTAACTTATAAGACTATGTATACAAAACCTTGGCTGAATTTAAAGTTTAGTTAATATAGCATGTTAGTATTTCATTTATCTCTAGATATTTAAAATATTTTTTTTTCTTGCCTAGCTAGCATGGCTCAGTGGTTGAGTGTTGACTTATGAACTAGGAAATCATGCTTTGATTCCTGGTCAGGGCACATGCCCTTGTTGCGGGCTCATCATGATTTTGGGGGCTTACTATTTGCTATTACTCTTCTAAGTATCTTTCTTGCAAGTAAATCATTTTATCCTCATAAAAACATTATTATCCCCATTTTAAACTTAGTGAACCTAAAACACAAGAGTTTTAACAATTTACACAAGGTGGTTACATAGCCAGAAAGTGACAGACTCAGATTCA
>NW_006292573.1:2608405-2608984 GCF_000327345.1 Myotis davidii | reverse complement strand
TCATTCCCTAAACTTTGAGGTTTTGACCTCATTATGTTTTGAACATCTGAATATACATAACATTTGTATATTTCCATAACCAAAACATAGATAAATTGAAAAGACCAATAAAAAACTGTCAATGATATTTGAACAGATGATAAATGGTCAATGTTATTACATAGAAAGCCCTTAGAAATTAATAAGAAAAGCACAATATTTATTTTTTTTAATTTTTTATTACAAAGGGTATTACATATGTGCCCATTTTTTCCCCCCCGCCCTAGACAGTCCCCTAGCCTCCCCTATCCCCCAGTGTTAAGTATGTATATTTTTTATTTCAGAGGGGGGGAGAGAGGAACATCCATGATGAGAGGGAATCATGGATCGGCCACCTCCTGCACGCCCCCTACTGGGCATGGAGCCCGCAACCCGGGCATGTGCCCTGGCCCAGAATCGAACCCGGGCCCCTTCAGTCCACAGGCCGACGCTATCCACTGAGCCAACCAGCTAGGGCTATTAAAATGCATTTCATTTTCAAAACTGAGCTATCAGCTGTTAAAGTGTTTATACACTTTTGGAGATTCCCTGTATTTTAGA
>NW_006292573.1:2594814-2606550 GCF_000327345.1 Myotis davidii | reverse complement strand
TTTACCTGGTTTTGGTATTAGGGTGATGCTGGCTTCATAGAATGAGCTTGGAAGTGTTCCTTCCTCTTGAATTTTTTGTAGTAGTCTGAGGAGGATAGGTTTCAGTTCTTCCTTGAATGTTTGGTAAAACTCCCTTGTGAAGCCGTCTGGTCCTGGGCTAGAAAAGCACAATATTTATTAAAAAATGGACAAAACACACAATAAATGGATTACAGAAGAAGAAATTTAAAATGTGACTAACACTTGAAAAATATATTCAATATGTTAGGTAGATAAAGAAATATACATTGAAGCAAGTTTTAGATATTTTTTTCTCTCTTACATTTAATGTTTAGTAAGGGTTCAATAAGACAGGTCTTTTATAGCTTATCAGCGTAAGCATATATTAGTATAATCTTAATGAAATAGAATTCAACAATATGTGGCAACTTATGAAGGGCCCCAAATAATTCTTACCCTAAAAATAATCTATTAAAAAGAAATAATTAGAGGTGGAGAAATATATCTATGTGTAAAGATGTACATCTTAAGTCATTTTAATGATAAAAAATTAGCAATAATGTAAATGCGAAGCAATGATTAATGGACAATATTTTCATTGTTAATTCATAAATTAATATATATACTTGTAATAGTAATTTTCAAAAAACAAAATAGTGATGGAGAAATGCTCATGGTAGAATACTGAATGAGAAAAGGTGTACATATAATCACAAGATGATCCAAATTATTTTAAATATACTAATAGTATTTGTATATTCATGCATAGAAAAAGGCCTGATTTTTTAAAATATATGGTGGCTGCAATATGGCAGCGGAAGGAGAAGGCCTGGAGTCTGGCTGAGTAAAACCACCAATTCTTTTTTTTTTAATTTCTTTATTGATTAAGGTGTTACGTATGTGTCCTCATCCCCCCATTACCTCCCAAACCCCCCACTCATGCCTTCACCCCCCTGTTGTCTGTGTCCATTGGTTAGGCCTATATGCTTGCATATAAGTCCTTTGGTTGATCTCTCCCCCTTACCCCCACCCTCCCCTACCTTCCCTCCAAGGCGCAACAGTCCAATCAATGCCTCTCCATCTCTGGAAAGGCCTGATTTTTAAAAAATTATGCAAAATGTTAACTAATGTTACCTCTGGGTTTTTGTTCAATAGGTGATTTATTTTCTTCTTTATAATACACTGGAAAAATTTTTACAGCAAATCTGCACTTAGCTGAAATCAGAAGTAAAAATTTAAGATATTTTATAATTTATTAATAAAATATACACTCTGACTCTTACCTGCTGCCCTGCAGTAAGACAGTGGCTGCCTGCCTAGTAGAAGACCACACCATAATACTACACCATAAAAGCAAGACTAGAAAGTTCCACTCAGAAATAACCTCCAAAGCAGGGGTGGGGAACGTCCGGCCCATGGGCCATATAAGGCCTGCAAAATCATTTAGTCTGGCCCTGCCAAGGCATTAGGTGTGAGTTAATTAAATGTTTGACCAAATATAGCAGGCTAATTTTTAAGTTGATAATTTGGTATGGCCCCTGAATGATGTTATAAGTATCTAAATGGCCCCTTGACAGAAAAAAGGTTCCCCAGATCTGCTCCAAAGGTTGAAGCTTCCTATCCAACAACCCAGAATCCGTTTTATATTATGGAGATTTTTCCAAAATATGGACTATTTTTTTCTTTTAATACAAACATATTACTTAGAAACCCTTAGATTTCTCTCAATTCCTATTAAGAATTAAATAATTTCCAGCAATTATTCTTAAAACCTCTGAGAGCACATTAAAATATGTAATTGTTGTATTATTAAGATTTTTTGTGATTGTAGTCAAGATACATTTATTACTAGGTGTGTTTCCCTAAGAAGCTTGTTATTATTTTCCCTGAATCCATCTTAAAGCAGAAAAATAAATACTACATTTCATGGGAGTGTGAGATGCACATTTAACATCTCTGAAGTGTGGATGCATCTCAATTTCTGTCATGTCACAAACAAATTCACAGCATGTTGTTTTCTTTCTTCGTGGCCTATAAAATATTGATGCACACCCTACAATGGACAATGCATTCAATTCAATTAAACATCTGACCCCTTCGCCTCTTTAATCTGATCACTTCAAATCAATAATGTTAAACTGTGATGATCTAAACACCAACTGCCAAATTCTAAAACTTAAGAAAATCCTTGAAGCCCTACCTGGGTTGGCTCAGTGGATAGAGCGTCGCCTGCAGACTGAAGCATCCCAGGTTCGATTCCGGTCAAGGGCACATGCCTGGGTTGCGGGCTTGGTCCCCAGTCGGGGGCGTGCAAGAGGCTGCTGAGCAATGATTCTCTCTCATCATTGATGTTTCAACTCTCTCCTTTTCCCTTCCTCTCTGAAATCAATAAAAAATATATTTTAAAAAAAGAAAAAAAATCCTTGAAGTTTAGAGCTCTTCTCTCAAAAATGGCAAACCACTTATCTTGACAAATAAGAATTGGTTTCTGGTGCAAAAGACAGGCAGGACACATACAGATGTGTTGTTTCATGAAGTCTGTGCAAGGAAAAGTACCCATGCAGCTGTATAAACATGTTACATGATCTTTTCCAGTTTGCCATGAATGATATGTAAATAAACTGGTGACACCTCTGCCCAGAGACATTGCATATGTGCCAAGGCTACCTCTGGCTGGGAGTCTGGAGACGGACAGGGAGCTCACTCAAAACTCAGGCTGTAAAACGATCTAAGCTCCATACTCAACAGGGAGAGTTACAGACAGCTTTCCTGACAAGTCGTTTAAGCATCTCTGGCATTTGGCTCAGAAACTGGGGGAGGGCTGTTGCCTTATTCCTGAGAAGGACAGCCAGCCTGCTGTGCCTCTGGGTCCCTGATAATCACACTTGAAAGAACTCTTCAACCGATGGAGCATCGTTTTAAAAAATTGTATCTGTAATTAATGCCAATACTACTTCATTGTTTTGCTTTTCTCCAAACCAATTATGTTTCTACTGGGACAAACACTCATTTCAAACAGACCTGTTCGAGAAGAGCAGGCGATTATACCTGCTTAGTTGTGATTAGTGGTTCTGTCACATAGGAAAAGAAAAAATTGTTTCATTTGGCTAGTGATATCTGTCAGAGATAATCTGGGGGGGGCGGGGGGCGGAGACACAGACAGAGAAACATAAAAATAAAGAGAAAAGGAAATATAGTAACAAAGCCCATCAACAAGGGTAGCAGGAGCGGGGCTTCCATGACAGCAATTACAGGGGTGACCAGGCAGCAATCACCAGGTGAAACATCTTTGCAATTGCCGGGTGGTTCCACTGGAATGTCATCCCATGCACCAAAAGTTTGAGGGCTCGATTCCAGGTCAGGGCACATACCCAAGTTGTGGGTTCAATCTCCAGTTGGGGCGTGTGTGGGAGGCAACAGATCCATGTTTCTCTCTCCCTTCTTTTCTCTAAAATCAATAAAAATATATCCTCGGGTGAGGGTTTAAAAAATAGACAAAACATCTTTATAGCTGAGAGATTCATACATTCACCCGCATCAATAACTTTCATAGGCCCATACTATATTCACAATAAATTTACAAATAAATCACAGTAAATATTTGTATCATACATCACCCCATCTAATCTCTGGTCATACCACTCTTAATCTTAATACTAACATTCTTAAAAAACATGGAATCGCCCAACCAGCGTGGCTCAGTGGTTGAGCATCGACCTATGATCCAGGAGGTCATGGTTCAATTCCCAGTCAGGGCACATGCCCGGGTTGCAGGTTCAATCCCCAGTAGGGGGTGTGAAGGAGGCAGCTGATAAATGATTCTCTCTCATCATTGATGTTTCTATCTCTCTCTCCCTCTCCCTTCCTCTCTGAAATCAATGAAAAAATAGTTTAAAAAATTTAAAACATGGAATCATTATGGTGTATTTGTGGTAGAAAATAGATATGTTAATGCCATGTTCCCTTAAAGAGCATTTTGCTTGTTAGTTTACTTAATGTTCCTTTTCCTCAACTAGGAAGTAAACTCAATAAAGGCAGAGGGGTTTTGCTTGTTTGTTTTGTCTCCTTTATCCAATGCTGCATTCTCAGAGCCAAGAGTAGTCTCTGGCATATTACATCTTCCTGATGCATATCTGTTGAATAAATGAAAAAGTGCTCATATCATTTAGGGACTTCATATAATTCACTATATCTTTATAACATTAATGATAAAACATATAATATTCCTTAAGACTGAGTAAGTACAGCAAATTTAGAAATTTGTCGCCCAGTATCATGTCAGCTGAAGTGTATTTCAACTTGATAATTAAATAGAAGTATTTTTTCCAAATATTCTAGCACTAATACTTGAAAATAGTGAAAGTCAGATACACTCCTTCATGGCCCGTCAGACAACTCGTAGGAAGTAAATGAGAACACAAGGTATAGGAGGACATAAGGAAATCTGATTTCTACTTTTCTGTGCTATAAAAACAATATATAATATACTTAATACTGCTCTCATATTTCATTTGTAGCCAGGGATGCAGGCTAGCCAGGTCTGGTGGCTGGATACCAGTAGAGGCCAGCAGAGAGCCACTTGAGAGAAAATGTGTAGAAGAGGAAGCTTTAGCTCCCAGCTGAGAGCAGGGTCCTTAGCCAGATCTACAGTGTGACAATGAAGACGCAGCCCATTTGGAAAACCAGTCCACAGGGTAGCCGGCAAGCATTGCGTTCCCAAATGCATTGATGTATGAAGCCAAGAAGCAAGGCAGATGGCAGGAAACAACACCAGAATAGTCAGAATAATCCAGATTCTGACTCAGCACAGCTCCCAGGAGCCATTGATTCAGACAGAGATCACTGGTCAGATGAAGTCTTACATTCATTCCAACTCCAAGATTTTGGACCCCAAGATCACGAACAAATATGTTTTGGAGTACAATCCTTTTGCAAATATTATCAAACAAAAACTCCAAAAGAATATAAAATTGTTAGCATTAAGAGGAGAAAATCAGCCCTTGCCGGTTTGGCTCAGTGGGTAGAGCATCAGCCTGCAGACTGAAAGGTCCCAGGTTCAATTCCAGTCAAGGGCATGTACCTGGGTTGCGGGCACATCCCCAATAGGAGGTGTGCAGGAGGCAGCTGATCAATGTTTCTCTCTCATCGATGTTTCCAACTCTCTATCCCTCTCCCTTCCTCTCTGTAAAAAATCAACAAACAATATATTTTAAAGAGGAGAAAATCAGCCCTTGCCGGTTTGGCTCAGTGGGTAGAGCATCAGCCTGCAGACTGAAAGGTCCCAGGTTCAATCCAGCCAAGGGCATGTACCTGGGTTGCGGGCACAACCCCAATAGGAGGTGTGCAGGAGGCAGCTGATCAATATTTCTCTCTCATCGATGTTTCCAACGCTCTATCCCTCTCCCTTCCTCTCTGTAAAAAATCAACAAAAAATATATTTTAAAGAGGAGAAAATCATATCTGAGTGAAGAGTAGCAAACATGGACTCTACCATGTTGCAAGCGGTCCCTGGAATTCTCTAAAAGTTGAGACTTCTCAAATGGAATATTGGTGCGAAGCTTAGTGAACAGCAGCAGGGTCAGTCAGTAACCTCAGGTCCCAGTGTGAGGACCCAACCCTGACGACAACCAGGATGAAAAGCGGCCTGTCCAAGAACAGGATCCGCACTCCTTTCCTGTGTCTCCTGGTGGTGTGAGCTCAGGTGAGCCATGTAGCCTCTCCAGGTCAGTTTCCTCGCTTCTAAAATAAAATAATGCCTGTCTCTATTGGCTCAGAGAGGAATTCACAGGAGAAAGCATGCCTTGTTAACTTTATACAAATATAGGGCTGTTGTTTTTTTCATTACCAGTTTGAGTAGTAGGAAGAGCAGGAAGGTATCTAGGAAACAACAACAAAAAAAGCATATAGAAAATAAACCTTTGACAGGTTCAGAATTTTCTTAGTAATGAATCCACTTCTTCTACCAGTCCAGGCCGGTATAGGTCTGCTTCTCCTTGTATAAGTCCTCAGTCTTACGGGGGCCCGTATTAAATGCTGAGCATGTTCACATCAGGGCGTAGTATTTGCCTCCTAGGAACAGTCTTCTCCTTGCTAAATGTGTGTAACGATGTTCCAAGCCAGACAGAAGTAGAAGACACTTTGCTGCCATCTCCTAAAGGAAAGTATTCCCAGGGCCACAGAAATGAAGAAGAAATGTGAGCTGTTTGCAGCCAGAACATTTTGGCTCTGGCTCCTAATAATAATAGTCATAAACAGTCATTACCATGAAGAGATGGAACATGTTAGAAAAACTCAAATACAGCTGCCTCAGCTTTGTGTTCAGTTTAGTCCCATTCCCACACTGTGATTTTTCTGGATGGACAGCAAGAGAGAACTGGGTGCATGCGAATGAGTTAGTAAATGTTGACTGAAAAATTAAGATTTTTGTCATTCTTTAAATCAGACCAAGGGGGAGATGGTTGGGACATAGAGAAGAAGGGTTTGTTAATTCTTTCCATTTTAATTTAGGATGAGATGCCTAACTGGAGAATTCAGAAGGGACATTGAAGAGTCACAAATGACAACAGAGGCACCAGAACAGGGTCTTCCCAAATGAATTGATGATTTATAGAATCTTTGGAGCTATAAGAGAAAGTGGAGAGTTCAACGTCCTCATTTCCTATATAAGGAAACTAAGGCCAAGAGAAGTGGTGTGACTTGCTCAAATTCTCCCAGGTGCTCACCAGGCCAGATATATTATTAATCTAGAATACCAACTGCCTAATAGCTAGTGTCCTGATCAGTCGCCAATTCCATAGTAAAAGCACAGAAAGTATTGATGAAAAATGAAACAGAATGGGCAAAATGAGCTTCCTTTAAAGTTACAAAACATGGGTCCTTATATTCCGATAGTCATCCTCTGCATTGCTAATAGGAAATGATACACACTTATACCTCAGGAAGTGCGTGAACAAACTATGCCCATGCACGTGATCAGCTCGTAGTCACAGAGAATGAGATGAATTCTTCCTTACTTCTGTCTAATGTGTTAAATGCCAAGAAAATGCTAAATTGTTATTCTGAAAAGTCTTGCCCTGTATGTCTCTCTGCCATTGCTAAGACTTCACCTGTGTCCAGATATTCCATTTAAATATATATATGAATGAGAGGGAGTTCATCCAGAAATAGGAATCCCATTTCTTTGAATTTCAAAATATTTTGAGCAAAAGTGATACAGACAGAGCATATATGTGGAGACTTAAAACATATTTTTATTATGTTCTGTAATATTGATTACACGGCTATCTCAAATCAAATAAATGGTTGATGCAGACAAAAGGAAATCTTGGAAAATTCTACCTTTTCCAATTTTGTTAAGAGTTTGTGCAGTTGCTGAAACCGGTTTGGCTCAGTGGATAGAGCGTCGGCCTGCGGACTGAGGGGTCCCAGGTTCGATTCCGGTCAAGGGCATGTACCTGGGTTGCAGGCACATCCCCGGTGGGGGGTGTGCAGGAGGCAGCTGATCGATGTCTCTCTCTCATCGATGTTTCTAACTCTCTATCTCTCTCCCTTCCTCTCTGTAAAAAATCAATAAAATATATTTTAAAAAAAAGAGTTTGTGCAGTTATACATTTGGTTTTAATTTGGAAAAATTACTTAAGTAAAGCACAACCCACAAAATGAAAGAGTCTCTGTACATGAAATTTAAAACATTAGAAGAATATTCTTACAAATTTCAACTGCCCTCTGCACACTTGAGCTAGTAAAATATATTTCCTTTATCTCACATATATAAATTCAATAAAATGCCCTTTTATATCAAAAGAGTGCTCATTGCCAGACAGACACTCGAAATTTATTAGAAAAACCAAGATGTCTCTCTACTCTGAAAACCTGGGTAAGCAATCCCACACCTTCATCACTATTATTGAGCATTTTTGTCACTAGATGTCGCTGCTGCCGTTTGAATGAGATTTTTTCCCCTGTATCCATAAAAAAAAGAAGGTTCTTATAATCTGAGGAACTGTTTTTTATTGTTGTTCGGGGTTTTGGTGAGTGGATGACATTTTACATAGCAATGCATGCAGATCATTTAAAGATGAAGAAAGAACTGGAAAGGCGACGTCACTTGCCTCAGGAGCCATAGGAAGAAAGCCAGAATTGGAAAACTGCTTCATGTTTACACTTTCTAGGCTTTTAAAAAGCAA
Source organism: Myotis davidii (assembly GCF_000327345.1). Lineage (NCBI taxonomy): Eukaryota > Metazoa > Chordata > Mammalia > Chiroptera > Vespertilionidae > Myotis > Myotis davidii. Next base: position 2,598,364 of record NW_006292573.1, on the reverse strand, counting down.
AAGTGTTCCAGGTGGAAGCAATGAAGGCAATTATTTTTTTTATACCCAAACCCATTGAGTAGTGCCTATTACACATTAAGTTACTCTTATTTTGCTTTCTCCCTGATGGTCTTCTTGGAAACTGGATACAAATGAAGCATGACTCTCCCAGGCCACACTTGAAAGACGGAGAGAAAATGACAAAAGGCCGTCGTGTAAGCCCAGGTGATTTCTTCCCTGGGAGCCTCCTCCACGGCGAAGGGTGGGCAGCAAGTCCAGGAGCGTCTCCCCCATAAAGTTACTAACACCAGACAAACGCACACAGCACACAGTCTTATACAGAAAGCATCTCCAGCCCAGTTTTCCTGCCAGCAGACCAGACGGGGTTGCCTTCCGAAGGCCGCGGCTAAGCAGGACGCAGAGGTGGCGGTGAGCGCAACCCTGGACCGCTTTCACAGGCTGAGCTGAGAACGGAAAGGGGTGGCTGAGGGAAATGTGAAGGCAAATTCCCTGAGAGGCAACCGAGTGCCGCGGATGAAGCATCCAGCTATTCCTGCTCCCAAGGGAAAACCCCAAATTCACCACTTCTTGGGTGGATTGGCAGGCGGGAGATAGAGTGAGCTCTCTCTCACACTCACTCAGAGTTGGCCGACCCTTTTTTCAGCCCCGCCTTAAGGAGAAAAAGGACGGGGCCTGGAGGAAGGGACTGCCTTGAAAAGAATGGGAAAAGGCGCCAGCATCGCGGCCAGCCTTGGGAAAAGCGCCACCGATGAGCATTTTTTGCTGCGTTTAGTGGCCCTCATTAGCAGCCTGAACACGTAGGGGGAGGCTAACATCGCCTGCTAATATAATGCGGGCGAGTAATGATAGACTTGGGAGTGGAGTGGAAGCGCTAGTTTTACATAAAACAACACGAAACATTTCTGAAGACTTAAGTTCTTAGGCGGGAGGGTGGAGTTAGTTTGGGGCGGGCCCTCACTTGGGTGGGGGCGGGGGGTGCCTGTGCTGGACATCGGTTTTAGAGGTGTTTTTTGTCTTGGTTTGGTTTTTGTATATACATTTATTTCGACCATCTCAAAAATAATTTCCACAACATGACAAGAACTTCTTAGGCCAGGGTTCTGAGGTCACGGCAGGGAGGGAGGACGGAAGCAGCATCTTTGGGGTGTCTTCTTTAAGCTCCTGCACCGGGACTGAGAACTGGCAAGTAAGGAGGCTCTGAAATTCAATGTAAAAATGGTCACCTCCACAGCCCTCCTGCTGCGTCCTTTCTCTTCCCCTTAGAACAGTGGTTCTCAACCTTCTGGCCCTTTAAATACAGTTCCTCATGTTGTGACCCAACCATAAAATTATTTTCGTTGCTACTTCGTAACTGTAATGTTGCTACTGTTATGAATCATAATGTAAAGATCTGATATGCAGGATGGTCTTAGACGACCCCTGTGAAAGGAACGATGGGCCGCCAAAGGGGTCGCGACCCACAGGTTGAGAACCGCTTACTTAGAAGGAGACAGACAGGGGAAAGGATAAAGACAGAGATAAGGGTGCCAGAAGGCAGACAAGGGAAGAGGGCTGGAGGAAGTGAGAAATTGAGGATGGTAAGGAAGAGAAGGAGGGAAAATAGCAGGAATAAAATTGGGTACTTGATGCCCAATTATTTATCAGGGTTGTTTTTTTTCCCCAAAACATTCAACTTGCTTGTCCCCTCCTCGGCTTTCTAGCGAACTTGCGACTTGAACAGTGTTCTGGGTACATTAGAGCAAGGACAGGGGGGTGTGGAGCCGGGCCTGGACGGCGGGCGCGCAGCTGTGGAAGGTCTGCTACTCGGGATCAACCAGACCCTGAGCGCACCGAGTAGCTCGGTACCTCTCTTCTTCCCACGGCCCCTGACCCTCGCTGAGCATCTCCTGTCCCCACGATTTGCGTGAGAATGGTCCGGCAGGATCTGGACGTGAGGGTGGCTCTTTCTGCCAGAGGAGCCTATGGGTGACATCAGACAAAAGTGCCAAAAGACCAGTAGGCCCTTGGGCCGGATCCCCAATCCAGCCTCCCTGCCCCGCACACTGTTAGTTTTTTAGAAACTCAGGGACTCTGTGTAACAGAGACCTGAGATCTCACCTTCCCCTTAATGCCTTTACCTCTGTACGTCAAGCAGTTCATTTGGGAAAAATCAAAAGACCCGCTGGGCTTGAAGAATTGATTAGAGAGAGCTGGGATCGCAGGCCTTCGAGTTGCAGGGATGGTTGGTTGCAGGGGCAGGGGGAGAAGGAGGGAAGCGTGGACTCCGGGGAAGTCCGGGGCGGGGAAGCCCCCCATAAGCAACTAGCCTCAGAGGAACCCCGGCTTTGTTTTCTGCAAGAAAGCCCTAAAAAGCACTGGGATATGGTGGTCCCGGCAACAGCCATTGCTTCACAAGACCCCAATTCAGCCTCTGCTAGGTGCGTTTTGGCTGAGAGTGGATTATCTCCCCAGACCCAAATGATACCTGACCTGCTTCCCTAACTCGCCCTGGATCTTTGCTGGGAGAGCACCGCGCTGCCAGGGACTTGGCGCTTCTGTCAGTTGTGTAGAGCAATTACTAAGAAAATATTGTGACGAGGTTGTAGGGCGTCTGGGGCGGTGAGGGGGTGCGGAGGAGGGAGTTAGTTGGGAGAGCAATTTGCAAAAGAATATTAACTTTGATTCCCGAGATCACCGCCGAAGCCCCGCGGGCGTTGGGCGAGCTGCAGAGTTCATCCTCTAGGTGGCGGGCGTGGGTCCCACAACCGTCAGGCGGCTGCTGACTCCCAAACACAAGATTAAGCTTCTTGCTGGTTAAAAATAATAACAGTGATAATATAGAGGTATGGGGCTTTTTCCCCCTTTGGATATTTATTTGTTGCAGGGAAAAGTCATTGATTTTTCCTAAGCAAACTGTGTTTCTCCTTCACTTGGTGGAAAATAAAAACTGTTTGAATAAATAAGTTATTTCTGAACATTTTGTTGTCAAAGTGTTAAATGTTCCCGTCATTTTTATTCAAACACTAACATGATTACAGCCAATTATATATTCACCAGTGTTCTTTATTTTAGAGTAATTGTACTTGTCACTAATAAAACAGAAGCATAATGGATCGCTACTGTTCTGGATTTTCAAGCAATTTTGTGTAATTTGATTGAATTATACATCTTATCTGCTACTTTTTTATTTTTATATTTGGGGATCCTATTTTCTTGAAAATTGCAGCTCTATGCTTGTTTTGTTGTTTCTCCAGTAATGTACACTTCGGTAACACTGATAAATAGAAAGAGTCCCTTAGACATGTCGAAAATCAGCCTTCTTTCCCCACCCCTATCCTCACCCTTCCCTGTTCTTCAGAGGGGAAGACCTGAACTCGGGGTGCCAGGCAGTCTGAGCCACTGGGTGAGCTCACCCAAAAAGCCCAAAGCCAAGACACATTCTCCATTCACTCCAAAGACAGCCCCCTCACTGCCTGGAGTCTTTGGGGTTTTGTCTCTTTCCTGTAATGATGCTGTTGGGTGTCTGGGGCTTCAAACATGCCAAGACAAGCCAACCATGGGTTTTGTGCAA
>NW_006292573.1:2594249-2594768 GCF_000327345.1 Myotis davidii | reverse complement strand
AAAGAGAATACACAGAGCAGTCAAAAGATAAACTGTATATATTACTCCAATTACACAACCCCCAAACGTCCTACCTACTCAACCACCCACTCCCCAAAATAACAATTATCTGTTACTCTCTTGTTCTTCTTGGTTTTAGATAGACATAGAAAACTGGGATCAATAGTTTCTCCCTTAAAAAAAAAAAAAAGACAATTTCAATGAAAAGATAGCGGGGGAAAAAGACACACATCTACCTAGTGTTCACATATCTGAGCAAATTAAGAAATAAACATGACAGTAAACAGACAGGACGTAAGATTTTAAGGAACCATCTCCTCAGCTGAAGGGACGAGGTTGAGCAATTCTTTTCCGGATGATGCAATCCCTCCAGTTCCTAAGACAGGACTCAAAGGCCCTGCTAGGAGCTGCAGCTGCGAGATGGAGCCAAAGGCTCTGACTAGTGGCTTGTGTATGACCCAATATTTACCAATAACAACAACAACAAAATCAAGTGAAACCAAGGCAGGGGATTTTGAA
>NW_006292573.1:2593165-2594115 GCF_000327345.1 Myotis davidii | reverse complement strand
GATGAGTTGGCTCCATTTGCCTGCCCTGGGGAGCAATCCTGGGGCAAAATCCAGTACTAATTGATCCCAACCAGCCACACTATCAGCTGAAAATGTTCGGTTCGAGGGGACAAAGAATGAGGAATGTGTGCTAAGCATTTTTTTTTCCCCAAGTAAAACGCGGTATGTCATCAATAGCGCGTATACACATATAATTAAGGAAAGAGTATTACTTCAAATTAATGAGGAAAATAATGTCCCCTGTGCGATTCCAGACTTCTTTAAAATCTAGTGTCTCACACCCTCTCTTTTGTGTTTCGAACTTCTTCCAGGAAAACCTGCGGCCCCGCTTAGGGTGTTCCCAGCCGGAGAGAAGAAACTCATTACAATTAGGGGCCATTCTCTCGTCGTCTGGGGTGTTCACTCTCCGGCGAAAGGTAAGGTAGGTCTGCACGGCGCGGCGGGAGCGGCGTGGGCCTGCTGGCGGCCGCGGAGGCAGGAGCGGGGAAGCCCCCAGCGAGCTCGGCGCCCTCCGCTCCGAGAGGGCGCGCAGCAGCCGCCTCCAGCCTCGCAGGCCCTCTCCAAGGAGCCGGCTTTTCAGCGCTTCCATTTCCTCGGGGCCTCATCTATCTTATCTAACAAGTTCACGCTCCAGGAGAAGAGAAAAGGGTGAGAATAAAAGGAAACCCCTTCACTGTAGTGATTCATCGTTCACAGGCACGGAAGCCCTACTCGCCGACCGGGCTTTCTTCTCCAAGGTTACTTTCTCTCCTGCGCGCCCTAGTACAAAGCCAGAAGGGAGATACTCACACTGGTAAACAAGACTCTATCTAGGATTGCTTTTTAAATAAGAGGGATCCCACCACCACCACTTTTGTTGTCGATTATGAAATGGAGGGTTCGGATGGTTTTGTTTTCACATAATAACGGTAACTGGTTCCTGACGCCATGCCCAATCTAGCATCCTGGCG
>NW_006292573.1:2586983-2593106 GCF_000327345.1 Myotis davidii | reverse complement strand
TCTTTCCAACGGGCAGGAGAGAAATGGGGGTATAACTGCTCTCCCCTACTGGGTTCAAAGCCCCTTATGTGTAATTGAATATTCGAATTGACTTCACCTGCACGCACCCCAGTCTATTGCCTCTGATGTGTGCTTTATACAAATAATAAGCTTAAAACCTTTAACTGGTCTCTAATTTTTTTTTTCTCGTGTTCGCCGTGGCAGATGACCTCTTAGCCCCAAATTATTGATCTGTGTGCATGCTTCCGGTGTGATGTGCCAACACGAGACATCTCGGCTGAAAAGGTAACTTTAACGGTGAAAAATCCGGAAATGAAATCTAAGAGCAAGCCCTCCAGCTTGATTGCGCTCGGCAGGCGCCGGCGACAAAGGAGCGCGGGCTGGCGCGCACGGGTGTGCGCCGGGAGGAGCGGGGACCCCTGGACACTGCTTGACGGAACCGTTGCGGTTTCAGCCTCCAGGGGTGAACTCGGGAGAGAGGAGATCACGACCTTTTGGCAAACGATGCTCTCAGGGATATTCTACTGCTTCGATTTGGAGGGGGAAGGGAAAGACCTCCAGGAAAGGCATTTCAAGAGTTAGGAGGCAGGTGGGTGCGAGATAGGCACAAGTAAAACTGGTTCGTCGGTTTGTTCCCCCAGGATTTTAGAAAGGAAGCAAATGTATTTGGTTAATAAATAGTTTACTTTCTCTCATATGACTTTCCCCAGGCAAAGGGAGACGTTGGGATGAATGGTTCTCTGCGTGCCTGCTGGTCTGCTCACCCCATGCAGTTTTCTTTCTTCTCATTCCTTCACAGACCATCAGAGGGTGAGAGCATTTTCTAAAATTCACTCGTGGATCCGCTATATGGGCCGGTCAGATGGACTTATAAGAATTGAGAAGGCTGCTGGTTCAGAACTGACCGCCTAATGGCCAAGGAGTCACACTGGTCCATCTTCCCTCACTACACAGGAGTTTGGGGACTTTTTGGAAGGGTGTTTAAAAACAGGGGAGACTCGATGCCCCACCTTCTCTGAACAGTGCAACAACACTTCCCAAAGTAAATTATTCAGGCTCCTATGGGAGATCAAATTGTAGCTCCAACTAATTATGGAGAACAGTGATGGGACAGTTAGAAGCTCAGCATTTTGAAGCCTGTACGCTTTTCTTTCAACTTGACATATATTTAAAAGTAACCTTTCCCTTCTTTTGGTGTGTCGCTGATGGAAAATCCAAGGTAGCATTGTCTTGTGTGCTGACTTTTGCCAAGTCTCACTTTCTCCCTTTCAGATACACTGAAGGATTAAAACTAAGGACCTGAGCCCTAACCTCCTTCATTCTCATTTACCATCACCCCTCCAAATCTTTGTCTTTCGCATTTCCTGACCATTGTGAAGAAGCTGTGCCCTTTCCTTGGGCAACCAGAGGGGGGAAAAGGAATTGGCCTTTAGTGCCTGATTGTCCTGAAGGTGTGGAACCCTTTCTCCAAATTGAATGGGGTAAAGGAATGGAACAGGCTTGCCCTCACATAATCAGGGTCTCAACTTTTTCCACAAATTATCCATCCTTGAAGGTCCCGAGTATACTGGCAAATAACCAAATAATCGGAAACAAGGAAAAGGGTAGTGGGCATTTTATATTTACAAAAAATGTGCAGAGCAGTCTGACTGAGAGACTTTTCTAAAGTCCTTTGGCCCTGGGGTGGTCATAGTCCATCGTGGATCTCTGCACCTGTCTCTCTGTGGAGAAATATTGGGAAGAAGTTTCTCCCCACTGTGTTTTGTTGCAGGTCTCAGGACCACTCATTTCCGTGATTATGTACTTGCCTTGAGAGAGCCTGGGACCTCTGGCCGAGTCAAAGAAACCTGCCTGAGTCCTAGTCTCAGGGAGTCTCTATCTATCTAGTTCGTCTTTCTTTTCTTCCTTCCTTCCTTCCTTCCTTCCTTCCTTCCTTCCTTCCTTCCTTCCTTCCTTTCTTTCTGAGACCTTGGACTTACTTGCTTCCAAAGTGGTTCCCTAGCTAATATAAGTTAAACATTTCAACTCTCAAATAGGAGGCTCTCCCTTAGATTTTTTTTTCTTGAGGTTCTCAAGGAAAATTGCCATTGCCACAATGTTATGATGGAAGGATGCTGAAGTGACAGGCCTAGTAGACGCTTGTCTTAATCATCGGCTTCTTAATTTAGTTTTATATATATATATATATATATGCCCCCCCCCGGGGATGTTGAGGGTGCGCGCGTGCAGAGTGCAGCCGCCTGACAACCTGCAGCTCCCTAATGAGTGATGAGGCAGGGCTGCTGCAGAAAAGTAACACTTCCCTGGTGTGAAGACCTCTTACTGAGAAGTTTAGTTCACTACTGTTCTCGCAAACCTAATCTTATAACCTGTAACCAAAACCCACAGAACAAGGATACAACACGCTAAAGAGTAATTTATGATCACTAAATGTTAGCACCATTACCTGCTGTTAGGAAGGGATTACAGAGACGTTGGCTCAAATGGGGGCGACCTTTCTTGTTACAGGATCTCTGGAAATACCTGGGTGCCTCTGCATGGGTTCCACTCGCTCCCACACGTCACCGGGTCAGGGACTCCCTGAGCATCTGCAGGAAGAGAGCTTGAGCTAGAGCTGGACGCTGGGCTCCCCTTCAGGGATACCCTATCCAGGGAGCTGAGTGCAGGGTGGGTTTTAGGTAGGAATGACTTGCCCTCCTTTAACAAGCAGGTAACAAGGAAAAAAGAAGGGAAGCACGGAAAGCTGGAAATAGGCCCCAAGGAAGACAATGCATCACGGCCAAATAGAAAAAGTAACGCCGTGCACCCTACTGGGATGCAATAGGCTGTGGAGCCTTGGTTATTCTTTACAACTAGAAACGGAATAATCTAACTCATTTCCCAAGCAATTCTTCCCTTGGAACTGCTCACTGAGTCTGTCTTTCCTTTTGGTGGGGTGGGGGGAGGCGGTAGCCAGAGAAGGAAAAGTTCACCACTATATATACCAGAAAATTACATTGGCTCTGACCTATGCTTTGATTCATTAACAAGGTGCATTTGTAGATGTATGTGTGTGAGCTCAAAATTAAGCTGCTGATGAAAAAAAATATTAGAATGATATAGAATTTGTTTCAGATCTGAGACCACTAGGTGCCCTTTGTCTTTTGACAACAATCACCCTGACTGAGTGAGGTGGAAATACAAAGTCAGGGCTTTGTGTGTTTAGGAAAGAAGCCCGAAGTGGACAGTCCCTCAAATGGGCAGTCCCTCAAATCCAGTTTGCACCCAAACTGTTCAGTAAGATAGACAAAGCTTCATCCAGGGACTTTCAACTTGCAAAATACTCTGTCCAAGAACCCCCTCCCCCTCCATTTCATCTAGTAGCAGTTCTAAAAAGAAGCCATTGCTGAGACAAATGTGGGCTGCTGGGTAAACAGTGCATGTTTTGTTCAACAAGCCTACCCCCACACCTATATATGGCACTCTATCTCACTACAAAGTCCAATTAAAATTATTAACAGGAACTCAAGCTCACTTCACCCAAAATTGCAAATGACCTTTTTCATTAGGGAGCCCAGATCTTTAATATGATCATAGTAAACTATAATCTATGTATTCCTACACAAATATCCTATTTTGGGAGACTTGCATTCATGCAATCCTTAAAATAATATAACACATTCTTAATATGCATGCAAAACATTTTTTCCAGTCCATATAAGCTCCTGGCACATAAAATCAGGTTAGTACAGCTCTCATTGGCAGACTCCAGTTCTTGCTGTTTGAAAGTAAACAGAAGAAAAACTTATTTCCACCTGCTAAAATTTCACGCAGGATTACAAAAACAACGCACACCCAGCTTTGACCTAAGAAACACCTTCAAACATTAAAAATTCATCAGTCAGGGCTGGTGGTTGATTCAAGGAATGCTCCTCCACTTTGCTGCTGAGCTTGGATTGGAATAAAATGCCCAATGTTAACAAACAATGCCCACGTTTGGCACTTTGTGTATTAAATTGATCAAACAGATTTTAGGAAGCACAATGCACAATTTGTACAGACCTGATTGAGTTAATATAATATCAGCAAATTTTACATCGAAATGATTCTGTTTCTTTTCTTTGTGTTTAAAACCAGCACAGATTACAAATTTTAATGATCTGAAAATGTTTGGTATACAAAATCATGCTTATTTCAGTATTAGCAAAAACACAAGAAATTTTTCAACACAAACACCCAGCTGTGTCTATTTTAAAAGCAGTTCAATGACAGCTTGCACTTATGAGCATGCAATCAGCTAATTTCGCTTTTTTTTTTCTTCTGTGTTAATCAACACTTTCCTTCCTGCATATCAGAGTACAAATAGTATAGTTACTCCACATCAGTAAATGTTTACGTAACCTGTCCTTTCCCAAGAATCCGGTTACACCGAATCATTTCACGCTAGACCGACTACGAAAACGTACCGGGCGTCCACCTCAGAGGGAGCCCTTGTGTGCCATTATAAGTGGCGCTGGGAAGGGGGGCTGTGGGAGGGGGAGAGAAACGGGGAGTAGGTGGAGGAATGGAGAGAGGGAGAGAAACGGAGGAGAAGGGGTGGGGGAGTGAGGAGGGAGGTGGCAGAGGGGAGGAGGGAGGAAAGCCAGTTGAGGAAAAGTAGGAATAACAAGCCCGAGGAGGGGAGAAGAGTGGGAGGAGGAAAAGTGAGCAGGAAAACCAAGGCCCAGAGATCTCTCCAGCCTGGTCCAAAAAGCCCACTAGCTCACCGGGCTCCTGTACGACATCTGAGCTTAGAAGTCAATGTTGGGGGCCCTGTCACTATCAATGTTGATAGCTGAAACCTCACGTGTAAATATCGTTTGTTTTAAAGTAAGAAAATATGTAGAAATCGGGGTTGGGGAAAAATACATACATACAGCGGAAGGATAGTTAAGGTTAGTACAATGCCCAAAGCTCCTTTATGGCATTCCTAATAGAAACATATTTAGAAATCACTACCAATTTTGTAACTGTCTATTTTTCCCTTCAGAGTTGATTCCCTCAGAATTTCAAGGTGAGGGTGGGGTGCCAAGAGTGGAGACTCCCCATGACCCTGAACGTTCATTAATTGCATTCTTTACATTAGAACTGAAATTTCACACCACATCGTTTTATTCTTCCTTCGTTTTCTTAAATACCACATCTGCCAGATTATCTGAGAGCTCCTCAAAGTGATGTTTACACTTTATGGTTCTTTACCTTACAGAGGAGGGGGAAAAAAGGTGCTTATTCATTTATACTTCCCCTCCACCTCCCTCTTCTCTCAGCCTACATCCTCCGTAGAAGGGGTATGTTTCGTGCCCATGTGGGATGAAACAGCCTTTGATCAGTGTGCTCCGAACCAAATTCCAATCCCTGGGAAATGCCGGGCCTTAGCCCTGCCCCTGGCCACGGGATCCTTTTAAAGCCCCCGAATCACCATCTCCCCTCTCACTTCAGCCCTCAGCCGCACCTCCCAGCCCCAGTGCCCAAGAGGCTGGGATGGTGGGGTGCACACTCCCGAAGCTCCTTGGCGCCTTCCAGCAGCATGAAGAGGGGGAAAGGGCTGCTCCAGCACGCGGTTATTTGGGGGTGAAGGCTCGCCCCAATGAAAAGCATGTCAGAAAAGGAAAGAGAAGAGTGAAAATAGGGAGGCTTTAAAAAACCGGAAAGAAATAGACGCCCATCCTTATTTCCCCTCCAATGTCAACAAGCGAAATGAAAACATTTCCAGGGTGATCGCAAGCGCCTACTCGCTTCCCAGCCGGATCAGAAGCGGAGGAGACGCTGGAGCGGCGAGGAGACGGCGACGAGTCACCCGGCGCGTGAGCGACGGCCCGGAGCCGGACGGAAGGGGAAGGAAGAGACGCACGAGCAGAGCGTGTGTTACCTGGTTTATTTCGAGATGGGCATTGCGTTCTCTCTGCACATCCCGCCCTGCGGAAGGCCATCCTAGGCGCCCGCCATCTAAGGAGGACTAATATACAAAATCAAAAGATTCTCAATCTGTACTAGTTTACACAAAATGTTGAATTGGAAGTTGACTTTGTGCACTCCTTTACCAGGGAGTGGGGGGCTGACCTGGTTAATCCAAACCACAGCACTGACAAATGATTACTCCAGTCA
>NW_006292573.1:2585125-2585452 GCF_000327345.1 Myotis davidii | reverse complement strand
GGCGGCAAGGACGGGGAGGGGGGCAAGGAGGGCGAGAAGAAGAACGGCAAGTACGAGAAGCCGCCCTTCAGCTACAACGCGCTCATCATGATGGCCATCCGGCAGAGCCCCGAGAAGCGGCTCACGCTCAACGGCATCTACGAGTTCATCATGAAGAACTTCCCCTACTACCGGGAGAACAAGCAGGGCTGGCAGAACTCCATCCGCCACAACCTGTCGCTCAACAAGTGCTTCGTGAAGGTGCCGCGCCACTACGACGACCCGGGCAAGGGCAACTACTGGATGCTGGACCCGTCGAGCGACGACGTGTTCATCGGGGCACCACGG
>NW_006292573.1:2568883-2584692 GCF_000327345.1 Myotis davidii | reverse complement strand
CAGTTACTTTTTCCCCCACGTCCCGCACCCGTCCATGACCTCGCAGAGCAGCACGTCCATGGGCGCCCGGGCCGCGTCCTCGTCCACGTCGCCGCAGGCGCCCTCCACCCTGCCCTGCGAGTCCCTAAGACCCTCGCTGCCGAGCTTCACGACGGGACTGTCCGGGGGACTGTCCGATTATTTCACACATCAGAACCAGGGGTCTTCCTCCAACCCTTTAATACATTAACGTCCCCGGGACCAGACTGTAAGTGAACGTTTTACACACATTTGCATTGTAAATGATAATTACGTTTGTTCAGTCTTTAGGGTTGTTGATTATTCTAACAAGGTGTGGAGTGTCAGCGAGGTGCAATGTGGGGAGCATACATTGTAGAATATGAAGTTTGGAAGTCAAAATTTTAGTAGAACGTGTATCTAAATAGTGACTGCTTTGCCATTTCATTCAAACCTGACAAGTCTCAGAGCCGCCAGATGTCCATGTGTGCAGTATTATAAGTTATCATGGACCTACATGGTGGACGCAGACCTTGAGAACAACCTAAATTATGGGGAGAGTTTTTAAATGTTAAACTGTAATTTGTATTTAAGAAGCATTCGTAGTAAAGGTGCCCAAGAAATTATTTTGGCCGTTTATTGTTTTGTCCTTTTCTTTTTAAAAACTGTTTTTTTCCTTTTGTTTACTTTTAGACCAAAGATTGGGTTCTAGAAAATGCACTTGGTATACTAAGTATTAAAAAAAAAAAAAGAAAGTTGTTTCAGTTGGCAGCACTGCCCATTCAAATGAATTGGAAGGGGACAAAATTAATGATTGCCTTCAGTTTGTGTTGTGTATATTTTGATGTATGTGGTCACTAACAGGTCACTTTTATTTTTTCTAAATGTAGTGAAATGTTAATACCTATTGTACTTATAGGTAAACCTTGCAAATATGTAACCTGTGTTGCGCAAATGCCGCATAAATTTGAGTGATTGTTAATGTTGTCTTAAAATTTGATTGTGATACTGTGGTCATATGCCCGTGTTTGTCACTTACAAAAATGTTTACTATGAACACACAGAAATAAAAAATAGGCTAAATTCATATATAACTTGATACTTTTGTCTCTTTTATTAAGTAGAGCTAAGTTCTAGAGAATTTAAAGGCTTTTTCAGCCAAATAAAATTTAAAAGCTCTTTTCATTTGAACTGAGACTTTAAATGAAAAGAGTATTTTTTTTCCATTATAGAATCAAATTTTACAAAGGAGCAGGCTATTTAATAAACACTAGCTTTAAACAAAATATAGCTTTTCAGCTGATATTTTTAAGTTTCTGTAGATGTACTCAAAAAGAGATAATTTAATGTGCATAGTTATTTACCCTGTGTTTATTTTCAAATCAGTCAATAGAATGCTTACTTTTTATATATTTTGTTTCAGGTATCTTGTTTATACCACTTGGCAAACTATAAATAAATGTATGTGGTTAGATCTAAGTGAATATAATGCACACAATATGTAATATATATAGACACACAGAGCCCTTCAGTTCAGGTAAAATTTGCGCTATGAATGCTGCAAATATTTTTGTTTAAATATTTGTATTTATACTAAGTCAGCATTTATTTTGGTCGTTGTTTACTCACAATGAAAGAGTTCTAATAAAGATGTGCTGAAGTTGCAATATAGATTTTGCTGAAGTGCTCACCTGTTGTAATGACTTGCAGACCAATGTTTACATTTTATTTTTAAATTATAACAATTTAAAATTCTAGAAGTTCAGAAGCAGTAAAATGCCTCTTTCTCATTTTCTTTCATTTTTGCAATGTAGAGGTATTTATTTGATTCCCTTTTAGATAAGTCTGTATAATCTAGGGATTTGTTTCTTTTGTTTACAGTCATAATTTTAACTTGTAACACACATATGCATGCATACATATGCATATACATACAAATCTGAAACAACATGAAATGATTTTTGAATTGTTTCAGCAGTCCAATTGCAATGAGTCCAGAAAATAATTATAAAACCTAAGTAAAAGGTTTAGTAACTAATTGGATCCTGTGGTGAGTCCATGGAGGACAAGTTGTTCATTTGTTACAATTGTATAGTCTGAAATGTGTTCTGCAGTAATGCAATAAGCTGGCGACTTCTTACAATGGGCCCAATGAAAAATAATCTGTCCCCAAGATGTTATCGGCAAACACTTAGAGAGTTGCTTAGGGGGGAAAAAATAAAGCCTACGAGAGAAGCAAGAGTGACTCAAATAGATTTGAAATAGAAATACAGCACAGTTAATATTGGAATATGGGGATGGATGGGTTTCGAATGGGGAGGTAGAAGAAGGAAGTGAGAGAGAAGGGAGAAAGGGGAAAAAAAGGATCTTTAAAGAAAAAAAAAATCCCCACAACCAAAGGAAAGAATGAGTAAGAAAGGGAGGTGTCTAAGAAAGACAGAAAGATAAGGGCCAGGATAATTAAAAGAGTTGGAACCAAATATGTACAAATAGGAAATGGACCTAATAGACTAAGACGGCTAGTTTAATTATCTCCTTTAAGCAGACTGGGCATGATTTTATTTTTTTTCATATGACAGCAATTTTACCAAAGGTCCAAGTTGCTTGAAATTTATCCGTTCTTCAGAATGAAGCATGAAAGAAAATCCCACAAATAAATTGTTTTAGAAGCCAAATTTATGGCTGGTATTAAAAATAGTGGTAGAGTCCAAGTGAATGAGGTTAGGCAGAGGAGATCCCCACTGATGCATTTGTGAACAGAAACAGCTGAAGGAAAAGCATGTGTTTAGACCGACAAAGGTGATAATGTGTTTGCTTTTATTGGGGGTTTTATTTGTGGAATGATAATGTACTGGTACCGAAGAAATATAGTCTTTTGCCAATCAAAAGTTGGAGAGTTGGACTCTTATACTGAGTTAAAAGGACATAGATCTGGAAGAAAGATTCCCTCCTTGAGTATTTTTTTTAGCCATATTAAATATCTATATTTTTGTGATAAGGGTTTATTTGCATGATGGAGAAATAGAATTTCAATGGCAAACATTATAGTTTGAAGTCAAGATTAAAACTGACTTGTTTGAATTCATAGGAACTAAGGACTAGGGTGGAAATTCTACTTGGATACATGTCCAAGTTACATATATAATGGGGGATAGAGAAATTTGTGAAGGCCTCCTGCTGCCCAATATGAACATTTCATTTATCTCAGTCTATCCTATCATCCTTCAAGTTATCTTCTTCAAAAATACATGACAATGTAGCGTGGCATTTAGATTTTTTTTTGCAATAAATTGATTGTAATACGGTGTTAATATTTATTTTCACCAATCTTTGCCAGTTAAAATCACCTTATACTAGGAGAAAAATTTCAGAACTTTTGAACTGTTTCTTCTTTCCTAGTTACAACTGTTTTCAATGAGATGAAATTGTTCTTTTTGAGATTTTGGAGCTAAAAATGATCACAACTTATAACTTGAAATTCTAAATTACGTTTTATTCCTAGGTTTAAAGTATTTTACTTGAATTTATCTGGTATAAAGTTACTATAAGTTACTAATATATAAAACATTAAGAACATGGCTTAGTTAGAGCAGGAAAGGCTTCTTCCAAATATGTTTCAAGATTTAATACAAATATCTTTATAGTTTCATGTGATTTCTATGACTTGCATAAAATCAACAGTAGATAGGCAAAAAGTGAATCTTGTTGTGTGTTGATTATATATGTTTAAGTTGCATACTTCACCCACATAGGTGGATAAATTGAATATATTCAGAATTCTAAATATGTAAATGTAATTTTTAAAAAGTGTATTTTCTACAGTATTGCTGAGGAGCTGAGATATTAATGTTATGACTAGCTAAAGTGTCTGGTTGTGTTTGGGGACAAAATGCCTGTTGGAGAAATAGGCTAGTAAGAGGTGAAGGTGAAGATCATTAGAGGTTTCAGAGCTGGCTGGGATGGGATGCTGGGGTTGTGTAACTGTGCCTAGAGGGCGGGGTTCCTGTACATTCCTACTTCACCAGATAACCTGCCCCCAACACCACTCCAGCTTCTGCCAGACAGATGGAACTCTCCAACATGATAATCTGCACAGCCACTCCAACAAGCAGGGTAGGTGAAACTCGCATTAAAATTCTACCCTCTTTTTTTTTTTCCCCTACGTGAAGCCAGATCCTGAAGATATGGAGAGAATAAGGGTCATCTAGATTCTCCTTTAAGTCATACTCGCCTGTCTGCATTCTCTCTAAAAGCTACCTACCTGTAAGAGTTCAAAGACACTGTCTTTCTCAGTACTTCATTTTCCTTTTTTGTTGTTGTTTTGTTTTGGTGTGCTTTTTCTTCTTCTTTTTTTTTCTTTCTTTTAAGGCTTTCTTTTCTCATCCCAACCATTCCCTATCCCTTCTCCAGGGCCACCCCTCCCCCAACCACCAGCAGTTAAAATAATCCACCTCTTAGTTTTGGCCCCTAAACCGACCTTTTCCCCACTGTAGCGATCAATTCGCCAGGACTTAGTCCTGAGGGTGTAGCTCCGAGGAATATGTGATGTATTGTTTGAGTCTATTTTCTTCGTTCCGATTTGTATCTGTTTTTTCCCTCCACCCAAGACTGCCCGAAGTTGTCTGAGGATGCGGAAGAAAAGATTTGCGGCCTGGGAGCGCTCCTAACCCCCAGATCGGTAAGTAAAAGTGATTTTCAGAAGGGTGGAGGGCTACCCCTGACCACTTTTGATTGAGGCTTAAACCACGACTTTGAGGTCCCTGGCAAAAGTGCTCCTGTTTTGTTTTGTTTTTATTTCCTTAGAGGAGTGTGCTATCAAGGAATTAGCTGAGGAAATGCATGCTTTTTCCATGTCTGCAGAAAGTCACTTTGCGTCCCTAAGTAAAGAGGGTGGAGACATGGCAAAGAGGGACGAAGAGAAACCAGGCGAATTTATATGGAGAAGGGTTAGTAGGAGACTGAAATAGGTCCCAAAGTGCAAAGTCATTCATGTCGTGGAAATAGGATTTCTGAGTCTAACCGCAACTGCGAGAATATCCTAACTGGACTTTCTTAACGTTTAAACCCGTAGGTATTTGCTCTCCTGTTTGAGACAAAGCTCTATGCTCTAGAGCCAAAGACTTACCTCATTAGAAAGTTCTGTTTTCTTTTCTTTTTTTGGGGGGGGGGCTCTTTTCCTCCCCATTTTCACACTAACATTGCCAGCCTCCCCTAGAGCTGGCCATCCACCCTCAGCTTTGTGGCCTGGGTTAGTCAAGCCCCCCCCCCCCCACCCACACACACACACACACACACACACACACACACACACACCGCGGATTTAGCAGAGCTGCTCCAGGTAGAGTGCAGCGCACCGGGTGCGAGGCTGCCTTTCTGCCGGTTCGAAGGACGAGGGAAATGAGCACCGTTCAGGGCTTGACTGTGTCCCTGCTGGGAATAGCTCCGTTCCCGGCTTTGGGAATCTCAGACAAATAATTGATTCCTAATGCACACTTAGGGCGCAGAGGTGTAAGCTCCGGGGCCTGGCTGTCCCGGGAGTGGCTCCGAGCGCCCCAGACACAGGTCGGTTCCGCCAGAAGCGAACTGGGGGGCTTCGCCGCGATTTCCCATTAGCCTTCTCGGAACCTCCTGGGGATGAAGTTGGAGAGAGAGGCACGATGGTGGGAATTGAAGTCCTAACAGCAGGGATCCAGCGCTTTTTGTTTTGTTTTGTTTTTCTCCCCTCGGGTTGTGGAATCTGTTAAAAAGACTAGAAGCGCTGGGTCCGGCGGCGTTGGCCGGCCGCGCGCACCCGGGGAGGAGAGGCGCTCTGGGGGCCCGCGGCGGATCCCGGCGCTGCGCGGGAGCAGCAAGGTGAGGGCGCTCTTGCCCAGGACAAGCGGAGCTCTGGTTCCCTGCTCACGCTGGCGGAGGCCGGGAAAATGACTCCAGAGCCGGCTGGTGCGCTTCCCCACCTTTTTCCTTTCTCCCCCCGCCTCCCCCGTGTTCTCCCCTTCCTTCCCCTACCCCATAAAAGTTGATTCTTTTGTTTACCTGGTGCTGTTTCAGATCTCAGCACTTACTTGCTAGTTGATAACACTGTTTTCTCTGTAATAGACATCTTTTCTCCTTTACACTCCTCGCTCTTCTATTTCGCTTTCTACCTCTTATTCCTTTTCTACCCGAGCGTGTGGGCCAAGGTGAAGGCTTTTTGTTTTTGTCTTTTTAAACAGGAAAGAGGTAGCCTTGGGGTGGGAACTCCCTTAAGTACTAAGGGAGGCCCTGGGTTGGGGAGAGGGAGGCAGGAGGTTGGGTGGGCAGAGCATCCCTGAGTGTGCGGGAGAGCATCAGGCTGCGGTCTCCAGCCATGGAAGGACTAGGGGAAGGAAAGGACAATGCAGAATAGAGCTCGTCCACTTCTGCCTGTCCCTCCCTCCATCCCCGTGTAAGACCCAGTTTCCATGCTTCAACATCATCCTCACCTGGCCTTCTGTCAAACTTGAGGTAGGCAGAAATTTTGAAATTGTAATCATAAAAGGTTTTCAAAATAATAACAAATAACTCTCAAAATTATTTTTGTGGGCGTGAGAGGGGAGATAAAAATGCCCCGAGTCCTTTCCGAGGTCCGGTGCCTGAGTGTATAATCCTCTTTCATGGTCTTTGGCCTTTCCGAAGAGCTTCACGGGAGGAAAGCACATTGCATATTGCTGAGATTTGGAGATTCGTGTCCAAGTGAAAAGCGTGTTCAGGTTGGATATTCATTTTTGCCTGAGTTTAATTTGCCTGCTCAGGTAGTACTTCCAGAATCAGGTCGTAGTCTTCAGTTTTATTCCCTCTTTTCTTGTCTCGTTCTTTAAATCAGAATGCGGGTGGAAAATGCAAACATAGTCCTTGTTGATTCCCTTGGTCAGGAAGACTAAACGCTGTGGTGGGTTTAGTTAGGGGGAGTTGTTCTCAGGTCCTCATTTTTTCACTGCTCTGAAATAGTGACCTGATCATTGTTTTTTTGAAGTTAAATTTTCTGTTAAATTATCCCTAAACAATAACTTGATATTTTCCCTTTGGGTCCGGTTGCCCTGAATTCTTTTCCCTATATAGGAAGGAGAGGAATCAAAGAGATTGCTTGGTCACATAAAAATGTAAAGATAATAAAAATCAATATTTATGTGCTGGTGATGTTATGTAAGAGAAATCACTTTCACCAAAGAAGATGAATTTTATAAATAATTTTAGAGGCCTGTGCTTAAGAAGGACCACACTAATTCAAGGATGACTGTAAATAAGCATCTTTGTTGATTAAGAAAAAAATATGAACACAGTATTTTCATTACTCTACGAAACCTAAATGCTCAAACTCATCATATACCGGTGCTTGCTAATCTAAATTAATTCTGTCATCCAGGGATATTCTCAAAAAGGAAATTTAACTTTAAGCAAAATCTGAAATGTTTTAGATGTGAATTTCTAGAAATCCAAAGTATATTTATTTCTTTGAGTCAGACACTTGTTTGTTTTGCAATCATTATATGAAACAATTTTGGAATAGCGCAGATGCACCCTGCCCCCCTCCCCTTGTTTCAGATTGCTTGCATATGCAGGCACAGGCATGAGAGCTTCCAGGATATATTAAGGAAATGACTTTTTTCTCATTTGTTTTAACAAAAGCCCAAAGAATCTTTAAAACCAAAGGTAGTAGGATCGTTCAAAAATCTTTTAAAATAATGAGCACTATTGTGTGTTTTTCCTATTAAAATGTGCTGAATGAATGAATAATTAGAGGCTATGATGCAGGTTGAAAAATTCAGAACAAGAATAAGGTGATAATTTTGTTATTTAATACTTTTATAATTTTTATAATTAGTAATGTAGTTTTAAAGTTGGCAACGCTTTCTTAGAAAATAGTAGGTACTCTTCCCAACCCATCAAAAGTACTTCAGACTGAACGAAAGCATCAGGTAGAACTGGCATTAGGGCTTGTTACTTATTTTTTTTTTATTCCAGTAGTAGTATTAATGGAGTTGAAAATATACTTTTAATTATACATTTTGAGCTTATTGTAGGTTGGAAGACTAAAATTGATCATTCATACATCGATAGTGTTGCCTATTATTGCATTGATTTGTGTTTATTTATATAGAGGCTTTTGGTTATTTACTTACATATTTCAGCATCTGCCTCTTGATTATTATCACAGGTTGGTTTTAATGAAAGCGTATATATAGGAAACACGCTTGATATATCAGTTTTAAGTAAACCTAATAGTGAATTATGTCAACCCAAAGAGTTTATGAAATTACTTACTCATACTTGCTTTTTTAGTAATTAACCGTTTCTGATTAAAACCTCGACTACTTGAAAACTTCCGTTCTTCTCTTTACATATTGTATTGATGTGTTTCAATAAATAGAAACACGGGTAACTTTATGGTGTCAGATATGATAGAATGAAACTGGTGAATGTCTTGTCCTTTTCTGTTGGCACAACTAAGTTACCCTCATAACAGTAAGGTGGCCTCTGTGTTCACTAATGCCCTAGGTGAAAAATCAAGGAGCAGCAGGATCTGAATATAGCAATGGCCTTGTTTTAAAAATATCTATTGACTTTAAGTTATGCCAGGGATACTTATACTATGCAGGATATTTGAGTTCTCCAGTACATATTAAATGCATACACTCATTTATTCTATTATTTAGTGTATGTGTACCATTCTGTCTTATAAAGATTGGCATTTCTTGGACTAATATATCACATGTAAATGTTATGTAGCAGGGTTCATTTGAACAAATACAACGCTAAAGACCATGGGTGTTCTTTACATGTACAATGTAACAGGGGGAGATTGTGATGCATTTGCCTGCTTCTCTTATTGTCATTACAAAATGTGGAAAGATGACTTGGAAATTGGAAAATAAAAGTAGCTTAATTTATCGAGGGCTATTTACTCCTCATTTTATAGGGTTTTTTTGTGGTGGTGGTTGTTGTTTGGAGGATGAATTTTTTCTTGCTAAAATTTTGGAATACATCTACCAAATATGGTTTATAGTCCAATTCTTCATCTATTGAGCTCTCCCATCCCCTCCAGTATTTGTGAGATATATTGGGGAGAAAATTAACCGAATTATTTCTTGAGGATGAAAGGGTCTTGGGAGATGGAAAAGGTATCTCCCCAACCTGTCGAGTTTTCCTGAAATTGCTTAACCTCAGCATCTGCACTGGGAGGTGGAGCCTCACAGTCCTAGGGCTGCAGGCAGGAGGTGGCTGAGCTGGGACCTGAAGCTTTTGCGGAAGGTTGAAAGGAGAAGTGGAGGGAGAGCTTTGAGTTTGTTTATTTGGTTTATTTTTCTGTCCTGTGCCAAGCCCTTGAAATTAACACAGGAACATGGCTCTTTAGGACCAAGCACTCCTGGCATTCTTTCGAGACTGAGATTCCAGAGCATCAGATGAACAGGACGTATAGCTAGGGCGTGCTCACCCAGCCCTCCCTCTGTCTTTTTATGGACGCACCAGCTCTTCCTCACGTGCATGGGGTAGTGGACAGTGTTGACTTGAATTGCGCTCGCTTGCTCCAAGCCTCTCCTGTGAATGAACCCGAAAACACTCGACAGGTCGTGAATAATCGTTTTAATGAGTGTGCAAAGCGTGCGACGGGGTGCACCGAGCTGTCGGGTTAAACAAACAACTTGTACCCTGACCAAATCTGATTGTTAAAGTGCAAAGTGATGTCAGTACCATTTCCATTGCCCTTCGGAAAACCACAGATCTGACACTCAGGAGTCCAATTTTTCTCATTAAAAATATTTTCCAACCGTATATGTGATCTTCTTTAATATTAATCTGAGCCAAACAGAACCTCATTTGGAAACCAGAGAAATTATCATGTTACTACTTCAAAAACAAATCAAAACAAGAAATCAGAACAGATACTAAAAGTCTGAGAATTTCTCTTTGATAGCTCACACGTCATTGCTGATCAATATTGTAAAAATCTTACCTTTATGTTTATATTTATTTTATATAACTCACTAGGGGCAAATACCAAGTTAACTGAATCTAATCAACTGGGATTGATCATTTGGTCCTGTACTAATACAATCTCTGAACCTGTAAGGACTTTTTATATTGAAAATGTAACTAAAATATTTGCTGTTTATGTTAGCTTGTGAAAACATGAATGAATAAGTAGTTCCCACATTTATGCTTTCAAGGAAAACAATTTGGAGGAAAGCAATGGGAAAGGAACCCTGATGGGCCATCCTCTAAAACAATAACAAAAAGCACAAGCAGAAGTGAGTTCTTCAGAAATCAGTCTCCCTCACTTTTTCTGCACAACTGCACTGGAGAAATGTTTCTTTTCCATCCAGTTAAAAGATCTACTTGGATTCAGCCACTGCTGCTCCTTATATTGTTCATTAAAAAAAAACAACAAAAAATGTTCACAATTTCAAACATCAAAAACCACATAAAGGAAAAAAATAAAACCTCAAAAGATTTTTTTAAAAAATATCCCTTTACAA
The DNA here is from genome assembly GCF_000327345.1 of Myotis davidii. Taxonomy (NCBI): domain Eukaryota; kingdom Metazoa; phylum Chordata; class Mammalia; order Chiroptera; family Vespertilionidae; genus Myotis; species Myotis davidii. The sequence goes on along the minus strand of NW_006292573.1, from coordinate 2,574,202 downwards.
TCCCCCCGCCCCTAAAAAACTGTGGAGAAATGTGTAAAATGTTTCCTCTGCCAGCACCTTCTATAAATTCACAAATCAAACAGAACAGCCAAATAAAAAGATGATTGAAAATCAGTGTATTAGTTCCAAATAACTAGTTTCTTTAACCAAAAAACAATATAGGAAAGTTAAGGGTTAATATTTTTATTGGATTAAGTTTTATGGATTTTGTTTTACTTTAGTAAAAACTGAAAACATATCCTATCCTATAGTCTGAAGGTTGTCCTCTAATAATTATAATCAGCTTTAAAAATGAAATATTAGGATATGCTACACTTCAATATGAAAAGTCAGTAGCATTTGATCACTCAGCTCTTACTGGCCATATTGCTATATACATCTGTCACTCTTTTTAACCATCTATTTTACATATGATTGTCAATATACAACCAATGGAAATTGAATGAATGAATCTATATAAAACATAACCAAGATATTTGATGGAGTAAGCAATTTCTTATTGAAGTCATAGTTTTGTTATTATGGTTTCTAGTTTTTATACATCTGTGTCAGTTTAGCCACTATTGGATAACATAGAAAGTATTGGAATTCAGTTTCCATCATCAAAATTTGGAAAAGACAACCAGCAGTTTAGTATAGTGATTTTTGTGTATTTTAACTGTTACCTAGTGAATGTCTGTATCAGAATATCAATTCAGAATAGCCTTTATTTTCTAGGAGATTTGACAAAAAGTGACTATCAAAAAACAGGGGCTTGAACTTTTTATTGCTTTAAATATTTCGGGGCATACAACAAACCATGCAGTTATTCCTTAAACAGATTTCTTCTCTGTGGGATGACTGAGTTGAGGAATTTTAGGAGCCAGTGAAAGAGCCACATCCATTTCTGTTTTAGATGCACAAAAAGCAAAGCTTTATATTGTTCATTTTTTTGTTGTTGTTGTTGTTGTTGTTGTTGTGTGTGTGTGTGTGTGTGTGTGTAAAGAACTATACCATTAAAACATTAATTATATTTGAAAGAGAGCAGAGAGCTTGTTGTGGAATTGCACTATTGAACTTATATTCCATAAAACCTGTCTGTGGAGAGGGCTGAAATTGTATATCTGTCTTAAATGATGCACCCCCTTCAGTGAGGTGCAGAACAACAGCAAAGAGATGAAGGCAGCAAACATGGAGGGGAATAATAGATATTTGGATGGGCGTAAGCAGAGGGAATCCACGTGCAAATGTAATTCACATGAAGAACAAGCATGGCGTCTTTGTTCTATGTCAACAAAAACAAATATAATTTTTTTCTCTACAAAGCAAATCACAGAATGATCTTAGCTGAATTTGGTGGATGGGAAATGATCTTAGCTGAATTTGAGTAACTAAGCTTATTTCAATTATCATATTTCTGATCCCCAAGTCCTGTTTTATTTCACAGCTGCCAAATTTTATATCCAAAGTTTAGATTCTTTTCCTCCCAAATCCTACATTGGTATGAATCACCCCTGATCATTTTTAGTTTTGGGCTTAATTACTAGTTTTCAGCTTTAAATTACCGATAAACTAATTAATTTGACTAATGTTCCTAAACTTCTGTTGAATAGTATAATAGATGCAATAACAACACAAATAAAATCTGCAGCAATGACAAAAATAAAATGTTAATAACAATGCAAACAATAATAGCAGAAAAAATTTTAAAATAATTTCTCTGGCTGAATAGAATGAGGAGGAAATTTGTGTTTCACAGCTGCAGTTAGGTATTTCTCTCATTTCTTATTTCACTGGTTAGATGGATGACCCACTCTGGCCCAACTCAAGTGTTCTGAGACTCCCTTGGTTTAATATGGTTGGTCTTTTTAATCGCACAGAGTACATTTGTTCCACTTCTCTTCATTGATATGGGTAAGTTCCCCCCCAACATCATTCAGAAGCAAATCAACTCGCGGAGGAGACTGGGAGCAGAGGCAGACATGTGGCTGAAGTTCTGCTGGTGAATGGGCAAGCTGTCATATTTGGGATCCTGTAATCAGAGCTGAGGAGTCTGAAATGGGCAAAGTGCTTTAGTTATGAGATGTCTGTGAGCCTAAGAGAAGAGTAGCCGTGAGGAACTCAGCCATAGGACAGGACACAAAAAGTAAGAATTAGGTTCCCCTGAATTCTTTTGGTTCCTTTAAGGATGGAGGGTTGGAAAGGGGACAATGAAGTGGAGAAGTGGAGGGAGGAGTCCGGGTTGAAGATGTAATTGGTAGTGATCTAGCTAGTAAAGCTAAGCCCATCTCCTCCGGAGGAGGGAGAGCTGCTTTTGTCAATTGTAAACCTGACAAGGTTTATTGGTCCAGGTGTGAGAACAGCCACCAGTTCCTGAGGCTAGGCTGGAAAGAAGCTGCCAGTGACTGTGTCTGCAGGAATCTCTCTATACTCGCAGCCCCATGTTCTGAGCTCCCAGTGTCATCTACCCCCGCCCCCACAAAGGGGGAAAAAAAGCAGTTGGGAGGGAATTAGACTCAATGTTTGTCAGGCAGATGTTGCGGGTTGTTCCATAACTGCTTTCATTTGTGGAGGGGAAAGAAAGCTGGTTAGGAGAGGAAGGGTAGTGATAGGAGAGCAGAGAAATTCCTTGGCAACCCAGCTACTAGGGCCAAATGGATAAGGACCTTAGCTATAGAAGGGTAATTTGGGAGAAAGGAAGGGTAACCATTCAATATTTTTGTGTTTTGTCTTATTGTAAATTAATGTAGCCCTAAAAATGTATGAAAAAAAGAGACCTGCATGTCTTGTTAAAAATCAAATTACAAAAAGAAGGGCCTATCAATGCCCTGTTCTGTCCTCTAGAAAACTTTTTTCTTTAGATATTGTCTACACACACACACACACACACACACACACACACACTCCATAACTAAAACAGTAGTTGAAGGAAGAAAGGGAGGGAAAAAAGAAGGACACAGCTTCCTGCTGGTTGTTCCTACATCCACCTTTTCACCCCTATCAGCAGGGAGGCTGAACAATTCATTTTCATTTCTGTCTAGTCTTTTCACTTAAAAAGGTATGAAATATTACAGTTTATGAGAATAGTATTTTACTGAAGATTAGCAAAGAACAAGGAACTTCCATTTCTAGAGGTAAATTCACTGAATATAGTCTGCAATGGGAGAAAGGCAGCTTTGGCTGCAACTGTATATTGCTTTGCTCTTCAATGGTGCCCCAGGTTTTCTCCCTGCACCAATAATAGTAAAGTTCATTTCAACTCTTCTGGAAGTACAGCTCTGCAACTTGAACTCAAACTGGAGCTTTCCATATAAAATCCAAATCTAATACAAATAATACCCTAAGAAGAAGTTTGTTATTGTGATTGTTTTTTGTTTGCACTGTTCCTTTGATTAATAGAAAAGTATCATTTGTTTCAATAAGATAAAAGAAATCAACACTGCCAGTAAAAGTACAATCTTGTTATATACAGCCTCCCCCCCGCCCCGCCCCGCCACGGCTTTTAAGAATTGATTTTCAAATACTTTGGTTTTAATTGTATATAACTGAGAACCCTTGGGTCATTGGAGACATGCCCAACTAAAAGAAACCAAGTTAGTACTTTTGTAATGGGAATACAGGACAGAAAGTAAAGAAACAATAAAAGTAGTTATTTCACAAAGTCATGCAGACATCACGTGCCCAGTTTATGCGCCTATTTAAGAAAATTAATAGACTTCTATATTCCAATATCTTAAAAATCATTTAGCCAACACAAACCAGATATTTAAATGTTTATGCATATATGCACCATGCTTCATATAGTTCAAATATGTATGCTAGTTTATTTTATAGAAACTAAGACTAAACAAATATTAGCATTTCTAAGTTAACTTCCAATAACTGGGGTTTATTTGTGATCTGTAAACACTAAAGGAAACCAGAACCATTACATTTTGTTTAGATTTCATGATGAAGCAAACACAGATTTCTATCTTGGGATGGGCAACAGTAAGGAATTTAGGGGTGAGTGAAATTAAGACCTACACACATTTTTAGTAAACCAAGATGTAGTAATTTCATTTTTTAAACTCTAACATCTTACTATTAAATAAAAGAAATATACAGTTTCAAAGACAGGAGAGTTAATGACGTTTCAGAGAGGGAATGGCTGCAAATGATGCTAACATTTTTCCCCCCAACAAAGAATTTTCAAGGCAGATACAGCCAGATCTGTTGCACAAGTGGCAAAGCAAATATTTTAGAAGTGGGTTTGGGGAGATGTAATGGGCTGACCCCGAATGTTTATGAAGATGAAGACTCCTTTGAATAGGTTTGGGTGACAGTCAACCCTGCTCCTTAATAAGTGGGGGGAGGAAGGCGTGGGGGTGTGCATGTCCCAGCGTCCTAAGTGTTGCTGATGGAGAGAGAGGGCTTGTGTAGAACAGGAGGGGTTCCACACCACGAGGAGAACTGCAAAAGGCTATTGGTCCTATCAGGTCTACTCTCTTTTAAGTACACATTTCAAACGCGTATCCTTCCCGCGAGGCTCTCATTTGCAGTTACGACTTCACAGCCAGCGGCCAGCTTGTATTATAGTTCAACACATGCGTGTTGCAAAGAAAACAATGGACAGGGGAAATAAAAGTGAGTCTTTATCAATAACATTCTCATTGGCAGTTGGAGGACACGGAGGAGGGAGGCTTCAGAACAGGACAGTGGGGAAGGAGCAGCACAGTGCTCCCTGAGTGGGATTTGGGAAGGTGCTAAAAAGCTCTTCAGAAATTGGGATTAATAGAGCAGTTTCCATACAATGCTGCCGGAAATCGCGCGCCGTTTGAATAAAAATGAAGGAATTTATGCATATTCTAATTTTCTCGGTTTGGCTGCTATTTTGGAGGAAGAGACTTCTTTTGCTGATGGTGGAACTTTTTTTGTTCTGCACAGGAAACGTGTGTATGTGAACACAAATATTTTTCTCCCCCTCTCCGTGGCTCTCCTCCACCCCGCCACCCCTCTGTGTCATCAGAGGTTGTTGGGGTCCCCGGTTCTGTGGCCACAGGTCCCAAGGTCCCTCCCCAATCCCAGGATAACGGGGGGGTGATGGGGGCCACGCGGTGCAGGGAGAGAAAACGAGGGCTCCTCTGAGTCACGAGACCTTGGGGGTGAACAGGAGTTTCCATTCCATGTTTGGACATTCACAAAGTCGAGCGCGGAGTCAGACGATGACTGTGATGAACACTGATTTCAAAAGCTACTGCCTCTCGCCACCAAATTCCCGGGGCGACCAGGCAGAGGCGCCCGCAAAGGGGGCTGACAAACACGCGCAGATCTGTGGCCCCTCGGCGCGGGGTCCCCCCA
>NW_006292573.1:2558402-2568167 GCF_000327345.1 Myotis davidii | reverse complement strand
CAGAAAGCTGCAGGGAAGTGACAGGGCCTCGCGGGCGCGGAAATCCCCGAGAAGCTCCTGTGGCCTCGGGGTCTCTCCCGCGCACCCCGGAGCCTGACTTCCGGTCTCCCGGGGGGCCCTGGGCCAGTCGCGTGGCTGAGGGCTACCTGGGGCGCTGGTGTCTGTGTCTCCCAGGAGGCTGATGGGCCCTTTACCTGTTCCCTTTATTTCTCTTTAGTTTGAATTTCCTTTCCTGTCTTCACTTTCTTAAACGTGGGAGGGAGGCAGGGGGGAAGGGCGTGGGGGGCTAGGAGTTGAGAGTTAAGGCGCACCGAAGACAAATCTTTTTTTCCTTCTTCTTCTTTCTATTTTTCAGATCACCTGCCTCTCTTTGAATTCCTTGCACAAATTCACGTCAACAACGTAGTCCTTTCTTAAGACTCGGCCAGCGTCTGAACTTAGTAGGCATGCAATAAATGTTAAAAGAACCACTGAGTAAATGTTTGCCTCTGTGGGCACATGGTGCATAGAGCTAGTGGGTAACCTTAAAAATTAGCTGACTTCTGACTTGTGGTGTTTTGTTGAAGTTGGTTGAGAGGTTAATAACCAAATGGGTTTTACAGGCATTTTGATGTTTTTTGGGGGGAACGCCCCCAAACTGGGAGGAAGTCAGAATTGCTGGAAATGTTTTCTTTCGTGTTTTTCTTAGGTATTGGGTAAAATGTGATTTTTAGAATTTGGGAGTTTATCAGCTCCTCTGTGGCTTTTCTTTTCCATTTGCTTTCTTTTTAAAGTTTTACTTTCTGAGGCAAGAGGTCAAGGCCTTGTGAAGTTAGCCTAATCTCTTGCAGCCAACTCCAGGCAGAAACTAAGATATCTCTTTTGCTTTCAAGCTATATTATAGTTTAACCCTTGCCAATCCTAATTCCCTTGTATCACCTGCATCATTCCACTGTTCTTGTTCGTTGCAATAGCATTTTTTAAAAATGCCATAAGAACTTTTTTTAACAAGGAGCGAAATTTTATAGGTGTGAAGTTGTGAGACTAGATTCAGTCAACATATATAAATGCATATTCTACTGAGCACTAGTTGTATAACTCATAGCCTAGTCCCTAGAGCATTTACTATCCCACTTATGTGGATTGTAGCAGTGAAAATATACAACCAATAAGGTAACAATCATGAAAATAATTTGAAAGGCTATAATTGCAAATCAAAGTTAAACTGTATTTATTAGCATCATTATGAAGAGGCATTAGAGGGATATAAATAAGATTCGTTCTTATCCTCTGGGAACTTACAATCTACTTGGGCATAAATAATGTAAATGTAAATTGATAGAAACAGCTACTAAGTAATATTCAGTGTCTGGCATATGGAAAACATTCAGCAAATAATTGTCTCACATATTAATTTGCAGCCATGCCATTCTCTTAACAGAAATATGATACTGATAAGAAATAAAGGGAGGATTAATTAGGAAAACTTTCATGGAGGAAATTAATTTGTCCTTAATGTGTCACATAAGAAGACTACAATATGCAAGCTGTTTGTATTTGGGGGCTGGTTAAAGGTGGCATACATAGAGAATGAGAAAGATGTTTGATGAGATGGAGTTTGGTGGTAATTTGTAGTAAACCTTAAAGACCAGAGGGGATTGTATTTGATAGCAGAGACGGATCTTCTGTGCAGAGTTTGGCATGATTAAAATTGAGATTTATGTTTTAAAAATTCTAGCCAGCAACTAAATATAATGAAAACTGAGGGAGAAAGAGTAGGAAAAAAAGATTTTGGTGCAGTTCTGGAATGGGACATTACTAGAGAGTGGCTATAGACAGAGCCATCATTAGGACTTTTCTCCCCAATTATCATACAATGGAAATTACATTGAGATGATAAAGTCAGTAATGGGACTTGAATAGAACAAAGCCACAGGACCAGTGAAATCAGTACTACCTCAATTCTTCATTCTGGTGGTGGTAGGGAATATTGTGTTGACTGATGGTGAGTTGAGGTTAGTCATTTACCCATTATTTATTTATATTGACCCGTTATTCAGTAGTTCTGAACTGGGTATGATTTTGACACCTCCCCCCTCCCCCCCACCAAGGGACATATTTGGCAATGTTCGGTGACATTTTTAGTTGTTAACAACTTTGGGGCCACTACTGGCACCTAGTTAGTAGAGGCCAGGGACAGATATTGCTAAACATCTTAAAATGCACAGGAGAGCCCCACCACCTCTCCCCCCTCCCCCCAACAATAAATCTTCTGGTCCCAAAATTGTCAGTAGTGCCCAGGTGGAGAAACCTTCAGTTATGGATATGAAGCATGAGCTCTAACTCTGGAGAGCTAGACAATGAGACCCAGAACCTAACTTCCATGTAGTATCAATTTCAACTGAAGAAATGTTTTGTTTGTTTAGTGAGTCAAATGTAGCTCTGAAAAATGCTGAGGCTTTAGAAACAGGACAATCAGAAGGATACCTGCTTGGATTTTCTACTTTTAATGAAATGGAGTTAGAAATTTTCCTTAAGGATTTGTCATCTAAATATTATTTATTAAGTTAGCAAAATGTGCCTTTGGAGTTGCTTAGCAACTTATGGAAAGCTTGTTTTTTAGAAGTTCATTTGTTTGTTTAAAGCTAGGGTAGGTTGCATATTATTAGCTACATTACATAAATCAACAAAGAAATGTACACTGAAAATGGAATAAGATGTTACAACACATTTTCTGCTCTCTGTGTCTGGCAATTAAAACACTCTAATTGGTAGAATTGCATCAAGTATTCGACAAACATTATGTATGAAGTTTCAACATAATATTGAGTATGTAAGAGAACCAAAGGAGAAAAATGAAGCAGGTTTGTCATAAAGTATGTGTTTATCTTAACCTTTCTTCTTCAAAAAAATCTTATCTACTAAGTACTTTTATCAGACACTAATTATCCTCTTTCTGAAAAGAATTTCTCCAACACCCTTCAGTGCTTGCACCCTTTAATCATATCTCATTACATCTACCTAATCCATATCTTTTTCACATTGCCAGGGCTCATTAACAGTTTTAAAAGCCAGTCTTGGACATTATTATTCTTTGTAACTGAGATGAAAATAATGCCAATAATATTTTATTTCTAAAATGTAATGGATCATTTAAAATTTGTTCTGAAGCCACTTCTTCTTTAAATATGAATGCTGAGATGTGTCTGAAAAACCTGAAGCACCTTTTCAGAGGAGAAGTTATTTTTATAAGCTGTTTTAACAGTGGATCATGAGTCACTTTGAAGGGAACTGATCCTTGATTAACAGTTGGCTGATATTGTGCTTCTACAGATGTGTGGAAGCAATACAGGAGCTACCTATGAACCAAGACAGATCTGAACATTTTTTTTTCTGATGGAAAAGAGTAAGTTCTTGAATGGGACTTCATCTTTGTGTATTACCCCGATTAATTGTAGATAAGACAAACCAAATGCCCCACTCAAATAATGAACTATAGGCACCATGTTTCCCATACACTTAGAGAAAAGATTATAATAATGGCTAGTACATTATTCCTTTTTATTTCTCATTTTTAGAAAAAGAAACCCAGATCCAATTTGCAGTTACCGGACTAAAGTAGAGCCTCATGATAATAACATTTTAGGACTTAAAAGTCAAATTCTATCTCTGAAAATATAACTACATAGGACTGACATGTCATTTTCAATAAATGGAAGCTCCCTCCAACATTATAACTGAATTAGACTTTTTTTTTAATGCTCATTAGAGGATATGTTTTTATTGATTCTAGAGAGAGGAAGGGAGAAAGAAAGAAACATCATTCACACCCCAACCTGGGATTGAACTCACAACCTAGGTTTGCGCCCTGACTGGGAATCAAACCCACAACCTTTTGGTGTACAGGATGATGCGCCAACCAACTGAGCCACTTGGCCACAGCAAGATTCTTTCTTGAAAGTAATCTTTAAGAGCCTTAGGTAAAGTTTAATGGCCATTACTTATTTACTATGCACATACTATTAAGCTATATTTTAATAAACCAAAAGTAATTGTCAAAAAACCCCAGCTTTTAAACAAGTACCTCCAGCTATTTATTCAACAGTAGTGGAAATGTAATAAAAGCTTTCATTCAACTTCAATTTCCCCCCCATTCATTCATCCTGCCAAAAAAGCAATTCTCTCTTATTTGTTTTACTAGGTATTTATTTATTTTTTTCTTTGGAATATATATATTTTAGAATTTTATGTTTGCTCTGATTTCTCTCTATTAATAAGGTTCAGCTTGTTATTGACTATAGGAGATTGTTATTAAGCAGAATCAAATGAAACCATATGAGTTGGTGAGTTTGGTGTGCTGTGTCTTTTACTGATGTTAAGAATTGAATACAGTAAGTTAATTAGTTTTTTTAGGATCTGTATTTTTTTTCCAAAAATCACTCTGTTGACATTTTTTCTTTTAAATTCTCTTAATTTATTTACTCATTTTTGCGGAGGTTAACTTTGTATATACTTGATTATACATGAGTATTCACATGTGTTCTTTTTTGCTTTACTGAAATAGCTTAAGTAGTCAAGTCCTACTAAATTTCTACAACACCAAAGTCAGTGCTTACTTTCATGAATTTTTCCTAATTTTATTATCATTTAAATTATTTCTACTCATAAAAATAAAATTTGACAACTTAACAATATAACACCACAACAATTTAGCGAGTTACAAATGCAGTGCTAATATAATTTTAAAACTTTTTGTCTTTATAACAATTCTTATCTTTTTCTTATTAAAATATTTTGCTTTTTCTGTACTGATCATGTGTTTTCTTTACATTATTTTCAGAAGTTTTTCACTGGTCAGTACAATGAAGGTTGATGGCATGATCATCCAACTTGCCTCAAAGGATTCATCGGTGTGCTGCTATCAAGCAGAAGTTTCCAAATATGAGTTCTCTAACTCAGAGGAAGTTGTTGGATCCAGGCAGAAAGGCATCTGGGAACTCCCTAAATGGGCATGATTTGTCTTCTGAGAAAGCTGCTTCAGCATTTTTTGTTTGTTTTTGGAATAGTTCTCTCTACAGTATCCTCCAGACTCTAAACTACTAGACAGTTCCCTAAGTTCCATCAGATCTGTCCTATGTCAGAGTTCTTGGTCCTCTTCCCACCCTCTGGCTCCATGGATTAAAAATAAATAATAATAAGGCTGGGGAGTGTTGGGGGGGGGATAAGAGATCAATCGAAGTACTTATATGCATGCATATAAGCATAACCAATGGACACAAGACACTGGGGGGCGGTAAGGGCATGTGCTGGGGGGGGGAGGCTGGGGAAAGGTCAATGGGGGAAAAAGGGAGACATATGTACTACTATTTGTAATACTTTAAACAAGAAAATAAATAAATAAATAAATAAATAAATAAATAAAGTACCAACAATCATGTGTTCCTGTTTGACTGAATCATTCTTGTCTTGAAGCACCCTGATGGGTTAATTAGCCTTAATATTGCATTTACTGTCTCCCACGCGCTTGTCGGTGGGAAAGTGCTCCTCTGGGCATTTGCCTGGTTGGGAAAAGGAACACTAGGTCTGTGGCATTTGATGTTGCTCTTGAAGTGCATGGCGCTCTGGCAGCATAAAACTTGAACAAGTTTAGTTTTTTGGGATACAACTGGCCTACCACCATTTCCCCTGACATTGTATGCAGGCTTTAATTTATTCTGGAAGGGCCACACCTCCTTCCAGAGCAACCGCTCTAGCTTCCTATGGTGTTTGGTACCAATAGAAAGAGAAACGTGGTGCCTCTTGTAGGGGCAGCTTTGAGAGCTTTACTCTAGCAAGCAAGATGAGTGTAAGATGATTAATTGCATCCTGTGAATATACTGCATCTACCCTAAATGAAAGAAAACAGCTGCTATTATTTATCCTCACTCATTTCTCATAAATAGCCAGTATTTTAGTATTATCCTGGAATTAATTTTTCCAATTCTTGTCATTATTTTTGCTCTTAGAAATTATAATGAGGGAGGTATTGGCAATAAATTTGAAATAAAGGACTCAGATGAGATTGTTAAACTTCAAAATCAGCACAAAATAAATCAGCACAGGGATGTGGGAAGTTATCTCAAAGAACATATAAATTCCTGTGTAGCAGGGTTTTGACATAATCCATTGAAGGTATTGATATATCCACAGAAAAAAAACTTATCCATGAAAGCAGATAAAGGAATGTCAGAAGCAATGTAGGCTAAGTCTATCCAAATATGGTTCAGAGATGAGGGAGTGGACTTAATTCCATTGGACTTTAATCCCAATGACAAGGCCATTCCTTCTGTGGGTGAATATTAGGCTTTTTAAAACCGATGCTATTAAACATTCTATCCATAAAAATATTTTTATTTGGAATTGATGTTTTTAAAGCAATATTCTGATTATTATTTGGCTTCCCAAGTATCCCTGCTCCTAGAATATATACTAATCACATGAATTTCAAATATATAATTTATAATGGTAGTTACCTTTAGGTGAGTAATTATTATATTCTAGGCCTTCAGTGAAGTTCTTTTTTTTTTCATTTAAGTTATTCATCACAACTGATTACTCGTTCAAAACATTAGTGATTACCTTGCATCTATCATTGATAGATCAATTTTTGGCATGTTGGTAAAGTCAGAGTGTAAGGTTTCCACTATGAGGGACAGATCAGGATTATAATAAATTTGCTAAGGTCAACCCTTCCTGTGACCTACAGAGTGAACATAGAACTGTATAATTCTAGTATAGAGTAGTTGAAGTAAATTACCATTGTTCAAACAAGAACTTTTAGGTTCTGGATTCAGCACTTGCTAGCTGTGAGATCATCTTAACTTTTGTAGACATCAGTTTCCTCTGTAAGGTGCATATATTGTCAAAAATCCCTCTTATGATTATTTTGAAATTAAAAGAAATAATTCAAATAAAGTGCTTAATAGCTCTATGCCCAGAGTATGGTAAGAAGTGAATGGTAGCTGATGTATTGTGCATTTATCACTAAGATTAATAATAATCTCTATATATAAAAGGCTAAGTGACCCTCCGACCATTTGACCGGTAGCTATGATGTGCACTGATCACCAATTGCAGATGTTGCGATGAGGCTCACTGGCCAGCACCACAGCCCTGGTGCTGATGAACCAACACTCGGCTTCCCCCAAGTGGGACACAGGCCCCACCACCGCCCTGGAGCGACACCCCACCAAACCGCTGCCAATGCTGCTGAGACCCCATGGTGAACAATGCGCCCCACAGCTCAGCCCAGCCCAGAAATGGCCACTGTGGGCGCTGGGTAATGACGTCACATAGCAACGCCCGGCTTCCTCTTCCTAGCGACTAGCCTCCTTGGAGTTTCTTCAGCCCAGGAACACGACGTGCTTTATAGCCAGGTGCAAACATTTTACACTTTAACCAAAAATGTCTGTGAATTGTTTTCACATGCTTCATCTCATTGATCCTCACAGAAGTCCTGGAGTAGGTAGATAGGAGACTCAGTAGAATCCTATTTTCTTTTAATTAGCCAGAAAACGGAGATTTACGAAGTTTAGAAACTTGACCCGACTGAAAAGAAGTAAGAAATGGTGGAACTTGAAAATGATTTCAGGTTTTCTCACTGAACAGAATATAGTAAATACTGCTGCAGTTAAATATTTCACCCTTTGTTCTCCCTGCATGATCTACAATAATAATTTGCTTCATGTTGATATTCACTGCTGTATTGCTGACAATTACCTGAAAGAGAAGTTGGGGTGCTTCACTGGGCTGGAAAAAGTTTAGCTAAATCAGAAAGCAGGTCTAATTAAGCAAGTTTATCTATATATATAGCTCTCGCTGGCGCCAATTGCAAGCGTGTGTTTCCATCTGTCATTGTTGATCATGAATTTGGTTGACACTTCTATTATAGAGAAAGGGTGAGTAGTGATATTAAAGTATTTCTTCTAATTAATTTCCTCTCAATGTGCACAAATCCATGCACCAGACCTCTAGTATTATAATAATAAGAAGACATAGATTCAGCATGTGATTAGAAAAGTAAGATTTTAATGGAACCAATTGCAGAATGTTTGAGATCATATAGTTTCTAAAAACCATTCCTAGTATATTATTTAGATCCAGTGCAATTACTGCCTTTGCCTTCCTCTGAAGTACCAAATTTTACTTTTGCCCCTATGATTCTTTATTATTCATAATATTTGAGGAATAAATTGATAAATGAATAATCTAGTTTTTCTCAAGTCTCAGTAGCTTAATACTATCATGATTTATTACTCCTTTATGTCACATTACAGTGTGGAGCAGGTAGAGAGTGGGGGTGAGTCTTTGTTCCATTTAGTTCCACTCAGTCATTCCAGGACCCAAGGGTGGCTCTGGCATTTTCTAGTGTCCTGGAGTCCACCACTGGCTACTCTGCAATAGGGTTGGGAGGGAAGAAACCTTGTTGAAGGTTCTGAAAGATATCTTATTTCATTGTTCAGAAGTCACATGGCCCTAGCTAATTGCAGGTGAGGTTTTGGAATGTTTTCGTGTTTGGAAGGAAAAATAATGTATTGTTGAACACAGCATTATCTCTCTTACCAGTTATCCAAACACTTCCACCAACAAACTAAGGCAATCAGCTAAAGATTAGCTGAGGAATTCCAACCTACAAAATTTATTTGCACATAATTTTATAGAGGTATATATCTTATATTACAAAGACTTTGTCATCAGGGATTGGAGTCTAGGCAGGCTTTACACCACCTTTTCGTATGTTTATGTTCTATAAGAATTCTCTGGGTTACTTTTTGTGGAGCATTTACCCTATTTCATTTCTACTTAAAGCTTGTATATGTGAAAGAGATTATATTGTCAAATGGGCATTTTTCTTGCTTTTTTTCATCTTGTGTCATTATCTCAACATTCTTTTATTGTAGTTGTTATTGAGAACATACTTTCAGATTTAGCATGGAGATTAACTGTAAAATAAGTAAATAACAAATTCTTTTGTTAGAATGAAGTCTAAAAGTCAATGCTTTTAAGAGTTTTTTTTCTTATTGTTAACTGCTTTTTCTAAATGACTACAATACTAAAAAAGACAGCAGATTGATAACTTTAGATTAAAGAAATTTTTCTATAAAAAACTGCTGTGATGGTACATTTTATACACAGTGCATACTTTGCTATAATACTCCAAAACATGACTTTTTCTGTAGTTCCACTTTACTGATGAGAGAGTTGCTTATATTAAAAACCATTTAGTACATGAATTCCCAGCCGCTCTCTAAAAGACAGATTTTTAATGTTTTCATGATCATGTTTATCCATCATGTTTAAGGAAAGAGATTCAAACGTCCTGCATATTTTACACTTTACCAACAAATTGCAAATGATAGCAACTAATACTCAATACTCACATTAATACCAATAATTTGTTAGAGACTGGCTGTGTGTAAAAACACTGAGTGTTTTTAATTCCATGCATAGGGCTGCTGTGGAGGTGGGAGAAGCTCCCGCCACCACTGCTATGCTGACCAGCCATGAGCTGGCTTCTGGCTGAGCGACAATCTAGTGTTGAGCATATGCCCCCTGGTGGTCAGTGTGCATCATAGCGACCGGCTGTTCCACTGTTTGGTTGATTTGCATATTAGCCATTTATTACATAGGATATACACTGAGTGGCCAGATTATTATGACCACCCCATCAGTACAGGCAAATTAGCTATAATTTCATGCTGAAGTTGTAGAGGGCCAACTTCCTTATAAATAGGGAAGCAGAATGTT
>NW_006292573.1:2543726-2557239 GCF_000327345.1 Myotis davidii | reverse complement strand
TTATTTTTGTTGATTTCAGAGAGGGAGAGGGGGAGAGAGATAGAAACATCAATGATGAGAGAGAATCATTGATTGCCTGCCCCCTGCACACCCCGTACTGGGGATCGAGCTTTCAACCCAGGCATGTGCCCTGATGAATTGAACTGTGACCTCCTAGTTCATGGGTCAACTTTAAACCACTGAGCAACACCAGCTGGGTTCCCCTTGTTTTACTTTATAACACAGTGTGTAAACACGCTTCTGCATTAGGAGACTGGGTGGCTGGGCTGTGGAGGAAGTTTCCACAGGACCACCCTTTTGCTTACTGCTTTCTTAAGCTGACACTTTGGATCATTTCACTGTGCTTTGGGTGACAGTTTGAGCATTTGGGGGTGTATGGCAAGAGAATGTGGGAACTCCAAAATGGCCCTAGTATGATGGGAATTTTGAGAATTATTTAAAAGTGGCAGAAAATTAAAAGATGTCTGGGGGCCATAACAAAGTTGGCTTAAGTTGTTCTCCATGGTATAACCTTGATGTTTATAACCTCCAATCTTCCTGGTTAGGATGGTGTGAAGAATAGTATATTTTCCTCAAAAAATTAAATGTGGAACTGCCATTTACCCAGTGATCCCACTTCTAGGACTATATCCTAAGAAACCCGAAACACCAATCAGAAAGAATGTGTGCACCCCTGTATGCACAGCAGCATACTTTACCATAGCCAAGATCTGGAAACCGCCCAAGCGCCCATTAGTAGATGAGTGGATAAAAATGCTGTCGTACATTTACACCAGGGAATACCACGCGGCTACCTCCCGCCCCCGAACCCTATGCTAAGTGAAATAAGCCAGTCAATGAAGGAAAAATACCACATGATGTCACTTATTCATGGATAATTGAGACCATTATAAACTTTTGAACAATAATAGATACAGAGGCAGAGCTGCCTCAAACAGAGTGTCAAACTGCAACGGGAAGGCCGGGTAGGAAGCATTTAATGAGAAAATAATTTGAGTTATTTTAACCTTTACACAAGCATTCTAAAACCTTCATTTCATTTACTCTAGTGAATGTGACCTAGAAATATTTCTAAGTTTTCAGTTTACTTAGACATACAAGTTAATATATTCATATTAGAAATTAGTACCTTTAAATTATTTTGTTTCCTTTGTTTAATAACTTAAATTAGTATTACAAATTCTACATTTTAACTTAAGGTTTTACACATATTTGACAAAAAATAATTTTAATCTTATAGTAGTTAAGCAGAAATATTTTAGCCTTTGCAGTTGTAACATAAATGCTACTTATAATTCATTGGTAAATCATTTAACATTTTATGTAAGTTGACTTCAAGACATTTTCTTCCAAAACATTTCCCCATGTTTCCTGCATGGTGGATTTTGAGTTTAGCATCTGACATGTTTTCTCAACTACTGGTTTTTAATGAAAACATGTAGGTACTCGAGGGAATGTGTTAAAAGCAAAATTTCTATGATCATTGAAAGGTAAATGACAGTGCTGAGATTGTCACATCTGGATCAGAAATGTTTCATCTGTTTATCCATCTGAACAAACACAAATAAGATAATTAGGATCCTAACAATGCATATTTTCAAAAACAATCTATGGCTTTGATTAGGTCAGAAACCATTTTTTAAAAAATTTTCTTTGTTCCCACAAATGAGTAAAAGTGAATCAGTCAAATACCTTTGAGTGATTGCAGCAAATTTATTATTTTATATTTTGAAATTTGAAGATAAAATTTATTCTTGGCTTTCAAACAATAATATATATTATGTACGTAAATGTATTTATATACATAAACACGCATGCATGTACATGTATATATTCATGCAATTTTGTATGCCTAATTATTCAGTAAAATTTACCTCATTATATTTTATTCTTATTAGAATAGCGGTGATATATTTGAGAATTGTTATCCTATCACTGTGAAAAACCAGTCACAACCAAAGTGAAATGAATCCCTTGATCTTTCACACTTCTTTATATTTAAAACTAGAGGCCCAGTGCATGAAATTCATGCACAGGTAGAGTCCCTAGGCCTGGCCAGCGATCAGAGCAGATCTGTGGGGCAACCTATGGGGTGATTGGGGCCCCTGCTTGCACCTGCCTTGGCTGGCCTGGCACTGCCCACTCACAGGCCCCACCTCCTGCCACTGCCACTGGTCACCTCCCTCTGTGGGGCCCCTGATTGCACCAGCTCTAGCTGGCCTGGTGCCCACCTGCTTGCTGGCCCTGCCCCCCGCCACCGCAGCAGGTCTGGGCCTGCAGGCTGGGGGCAGTTCCTGCATTGATTGTCTGCCCCCTGGTGATCAGTGTGCATCATATCCACTGGTCATTCCGCCTGTCATTCTGCCCTTTGGTAGATTTGCATATTAGGGTTTTATTACATAAATAAGTTTCAACATCATAGTAAACTGTTAATTGACTAGTAAATTTAGCTTTGCATGTAGATGAGTAAAATTACAGAAGAAAATGTAATGTAAACTAATATTTTATTATAGTTTTACTCTTAAAACTATTTTAATATTCTGAATACAGGAGCTTTAGTATAATCATACTTTCTTGCTAAGTTGAAAACATCTTTAATTTCTAGTCACATAGCTTACTATTAAGTTAATATAATCATACTCTCTTGTTCAGTTAGTATTAAAGTAGTTGTTTAATTAAACATGCCCCTTTTTTACAATGTAGTGTTTCAGAAATGCTAGTTCAAAAGATAGGATAAAGGTTTACATCAAACATTTCAATCTGACAAGTAAATTACATTTCTTCCACCATAAAGAGGTAAGCAAAAAACTGTGGCAGTGATGAAAATACATATTCTTATTACTCAGAGATATAATATTTATCAGTCTACAAAATACAAGCTTTTCCCCTTCCAAGATTAAGACAGTCTCTAAAACCACTAAAATAAGGATTTGTTTTGACTTTTAGTATTTTAAATAATATATTAAAATTGTTATCCCTCTTATTAGTCAACTCAGAGGGTAAAAAAATAACATTATGGGCTTAATATGAAAATCTGGATAAAATAAAATCTATTTCATTGTACACATATGAAGAATTATATCTCAGTAAATGCCATTTCAAGAGTAAAACATATAAAATGTCTCCCATTTGCCAAAGCAAAATTAAGATTGTATACACTTTTATTGTTTATATTTTGTTAAGTAAGAGTTGTTGTAATTTCTCCTTTTCTTATTATAGCAATGACTATTGCATTTACTATAGTAAAAGTCATTCTCCTAACTTTTTAAACTTATGCAGTAAAAAACACACAATAAAATTATATATGTAAAGTAAAACATTTATTTGATTTTTAATTTGCAAGGAAGTTTGTATAATTTTCTACAGTTCTGTGGAACTAGAAGACAGGTTTTATATTTTGGCTATTTTTGGTATAACTAAAGTACTATAATATTTGTTTTTGAGGAAACATTTCTGGTTTTGATTTTTCCATTGCAGTTAAAACATGAAAAAACTAAAAGATTACTAATTGTTATGCATGAACTTGTATTCCATCAGACCAAGACAAATTGATTGTAGTACGTCATAAAACATAAACAATCTAATTTTCTGTTATTTACTCGAAGTTCAGCTATCGTGAGCTTGTTAAATGCTTTCAAAATTACTGAAATAGTCTCTTTATTTTATGAATTTCAAGGTAACTATGGATGTCCTCCCAAAATGTATGCACACGAGTTGAATAATTATAAAGGCAGTGTTTATTAAAATACATTTCATTTTTAAAATTGAAAATTTTATCAGCTGCTAAAGTGTGTATACATTTTTTAGGGGACACCCTGTTTAAACATCTATTTCCTTAGTTCCTAATTGAGGCTCTATGCATCTTTCTGTTAGTTTTAAAAATTATTATGATAGGAAGATTGATATTATCTAATATTTATTGAGTGATTATTATACACAAGACACTCTATATGTTTACTGTTTGGATTAATTTTGTCACCTCTTCATATACTCACACACATTGTTATGCTCATAATATACTTACATTATTGAGTAGATTAAAATTATGTACGAAAGATACATATATTATGTACCAGTCTTTTTATAATTAAGTTAATGAAAAGGGATGGTAAAGTGTGGTTAAACCAGTGTGGTATTATTTTATTTTGGCAGTTATATTTTTTTCTCTCCTCAGTGAACCACAAAGGAAGAAGATGGGTATAATTTTTTACAGGGGTGAAATAGGTTGTCTGTCAGTTGGTTCAGGCGACAGTCTGTCTGCAAGCCGTAAGATGATATGCTGAGCAGTGGAGGAAAACAGGCAGGATTCCTGGCTTGCAAGAATAGATATTGATCTACCTTAGCCACCTAAACAATGCCTCACCTGTTAGCCTTGTCCATACCTTATTTTACGCAGTCTAATGCTTGTTTTGTTTGACTTTTCTTTTATTTCTCTGGATCTGAGCTTTGATACACTTTGGGGAGTACATAAACACAGTGTTGTACTTGAACATCGCCATACTTTGAGTTCTCTCGTGGTTTAGGACCACCCCTCCCTCCTGAATAGCTCTGTTATTGAAAATTATGAACCCGAGCGAAATTACCAGGCTTCATACAGAAGCAGTTGATCCAGCCCAGTGTCCAATAACACTGAATGTGAGATGCTACTAATTACTGCCCTATGGACCTCGTTTAACATTTCTTAAATTTCAACTTGTAAAAGGCTTTATTATTATTAATTTCTTTTATCCCCCAGCAGATAGCTGAAAGATAAGTTCCTACAGCCTTTAGAATTCTATCCACTTATCTTGGAGCACAACTATGTAACCTATATACTGCCTCAGGCACTAATGAAATACTGAAGTACATTCAGCTTCCCAGTAAACTATAATATAAATATTTACCAGCACTTATTATTAGTTTGCCATTTCCTGGTGACAGCTATTCCAACTTTGCCAGCAGGCACTGGGTTTCAAAATTGTATTATGTTTTGAACAAATAGCAACAAACAAAAATTCTCATAAAATAAATGAACAAGAGTTCCTGGGAGAAAAAAAAAAAAAAAACCTCTTCCAATGTTAAATGAATATTTCTTTCAAATTCTGACACGTAATATTATTTAATTTGCATATTGCACATTTCACTTTTACTAGAAAACAATTAAGTTAATGAGGAACTAAATAATGTGCACTCAGGGATAATTTAACAGTACTGTTTTGTTTATTTTGAGTTTAACTTTTTGCTGTTCCCAAACAGCCTGATGCTAATATTTATATTGATAATGGAGGGCTCTGATTTTCAAATGAGACAGTTTAAAGACTAGCAGAGCCCTTGCTGGTTTGGCTCAGTGGATAGAGCGTCTGCCTGCAGACTGAAGGGTCCCAGGTTTGATTCTGGTCAAGGGATATGCCCGGGGTTGCAGGCTAAATCCCCAGTAGGGGGCATGCGGAAGGCAGCCCATCAATGATTCTCTCTCATCATTGACATTTCTCCCTCTCTCTTCCTCTCTGAAATTAATTAATTAATTAAAAAAATGTTCACATAAAAGTTTGTGTGTTTTCTGTGCTATCAAGAAATAAAAAAAATCATCAGGAATAAAAAAAGACCCTAGCGATCCTGAGAAAGAACAAAGTAGGAGGGATCTCAATACCAGGTATCAAACTGTATTACAAAGCCACTGTTCTCAAAACTTCCTGGTACTGGCACAAGAACAGACATATAGATCAATGGAATAGAATAGAGAACCCAGAAATCGACCCAAACCACTATGCTCAATTAATATTCGACAAAGGAGGCAAGAGCATACAATGGAGTCAAGACAGTCTCTTCAATAAATGGTGTTAGGAGAATTGGACAGATACATGCCAAAAAAAAAAAAAATGAAACTAGACCACCAACTTACACCATACACAAAAATAAACTCAAAACGGATAAAGGACTTAAACGTAAGACGGGAAACCATAAAAATATTAGAGAAATCCACAGGCAGCAAAATCTCAGACATATGCTGAGGCAATATCTTCACTGATATAGCTCCTAGGACCATGGAAACTAAAGAGAAAATAAAAAAAAAAGGACTACATCAAAATAAGAAGCTTCTGCACAGCAAAAGAAACCATCAAGATCTTGTTAGAAAGCCCACTGCATGGGAGAACATATTTGCCAATGTTATCACTGATAAGGGTTTAATCTCCAACATTTACAGAGAACTCATACAACTTAACAAAAGGAAGATAAACAACCCAATCAAAAAATGGGCAAAAGACCTAAATAGATACTTTTTGAAAGAGGACATAAGGCAGGCCAAGAGACATATGAAAACATGCTCAAGGTCACTAATCATCTGAGAGATGCAAATCAAAACAACAATGCGGTACCATCTCACACCTGTCAGAATGGCTATCATCAACAAACCAACAAAGGACAAGTGCTGGAGAGGATGCGGAGAAAAAGGAACCCTCGTGCACTGCTGGTGGGAATGCAGACTGGTGCAGCCACTATGGAGAACAGTATGGAGTTTCCTCAAAAAACTAAAAATGGAGCTCCCATTTGATCCAGTGATCCCACTTCTAGGAACCTTTACTCTTATTTCCTTCTCCAACGTTTTTCATGGTGTGAGTCTAGAAATTCTCTTTCCTGCACCACATATATATATTTCCTCCCATTCTAGATGCTTCATATCAGCACACACATGCTGCTATTTCTTGCATTTCTAAAATACTCGCTTTTACTAGACTTCCCCTTCTGGCTCATTCCCTTTACAACCTTTCCTTTTCTCTAATTTCTTTTATTGTTTTTTTTTAAATCCTCACCTGAGGATATTTTTTCCATTGATTTTACAGAGAGGGTGGAAGGGAGGGAGAAGGGCTGGGAGAGAGAGGGACATCGACATGAGAGAGACACATCAAATGATTGCCTCCTGCACACACTCCAACTGGGGGGCTCTCATTCCTTTTAAAAGAAAACTTCTTGAAAAATGAGTTTCTACATATTTCTCCCTCCTATTGTTTAATCCATTCCAAATAGACTTAACACTAGAACTCCACTTGAACTACTGTTACCAAGTCATCCATGAACACCATGTTGCTAAATATAGTGGTCAATTCTCAGGCTTTATCTTCCTTGAACTGTCATTCACATTTGACAAGATTTATTACTATCTCTTTAAAACACTTTTTTATTTGGCTACCAGTACAACAATGTTAGTGTTGCTGTGTGCTATGTTTGCTTTTTCCCCTACCTTTGGATTTTCCATCTCAGATTCTTTATTTCCTTTCAATTCCCCTGACTTCTAAAGGTTGCAGTGCCACTGGGCTTAGTACTCATATCAATTCTCTTTTCTATATTTAATAATTACTTTGTTGAACTCATCCACTCTCAAGGCTTTAGCTGCCATTGATATACTGATATAAAATGCATATGCAAATATGTTATATAAAATATACGATATATAAAATATAATATATAAACCCATATACATATGATAAAAATAAATCACATATATAATAAGGAATATATAAAAAACTTGGAACTCAATACTAAAAAGTAACCCAATTTAAAAATGAACAAAATATTTGAGTAAATTTTTCTCTAAAGAAGATATTCAAATGGCCAATGATCATATGATAAGATGTGCAGTAACATTGATCATTAGGAAAATGCAAATCAAAATCACAAGGAGTTACCACTTCACTCCCAAATAAAAAGATGGACAATAACTAGTATTAACAGGATGTGGAAAAACTAGTATTGCAGCCACTTTGTTTGGCAATTCTACAAAATTTTAAACATAAAATTACCAAATGACCCAGCAATTCTACTCCTAAGTATATACCCCCAAAGAAATAAAAACATATGTTCACTTGAAAATTTGTATACAAATAATCATAGCAGCATTACTTATACTAGCCAAAATGTGGAAAAAACCCAAATTTCCATCTACTGAGAGACAAATATTTGACATTCATATGAAAATAAAATACTTTTTCATTTAAATATTCATGTAAAATTTTATATGGCAATAAAAATAAATAAAATCCCACTACATTTTATATTATGGATGAATATTGAAAGCATTGTTCTAAGTTAAAGAAGCCGGTCACAAAAGACCACAAATTGTATGATTCCATTTATAAGAACTATCTAGAATAGATAACCCTATAGAGAGATACTAAGTAGGTTATTGGCTGCCAGGGGTTGGGGAAGAAAGGACTAGAGAGTGACTGCTAATGGGTATGGAGTTTCTATCTAAATTAAGATAGTAGTGATAGTTGCATAATTCTGTGATTATGCTGTAAATCCTGAATTGTACTCTTTGGGAGAATGAACTTTATGGTTTGTAAATATCTCAATAAAGCTGTTTTTAAAAAACAATGTAAATATTATCCACAGCTTAGGTGTTTCTTTCCTTTGATTACATTAACTTTTAAAAAATATGTTTTTATTGATTTCAAAGAGGAAGGGAGTGGGAGAGAGAGATAGAAACATCAATGATGAGAGAGAATCATTGATTGGCTGCCTCCTGCACATCCCACATTGGGGATTGAGCCCTCAACCTGGGCATGTGCCCTGACCGGGAATCGAACCATGAACTACTGGTTCACAGGTCGAGGCTCAACCACTGAGGCACATTGGCCGGGCTGATTACATTAACTTTTTAATACAACATGTCTTATTTCCTAGAGTTTGGTTCATAGTTACATTACATTTGTTATTTTTATTTTTATTTTTTAAATATATTTTATTGATTTTTTACAGAGAGGAAGGGAGAGGGACAGAGAGTCAGAAACATTGATGAGAGAGAAACATCGACCAGCTGCCTCCTGCACACTCCCCACTGGGGATGTGCCCGCAACCAAGGTAAAGGTACATGCCCTTGACCGGAATCGAACCTGGGACCCTTGAGTTTGCAGGCCGATGCTCTATCCACTGAGCCAAACCGGTCAGGGCCATTTGTTATTTTTTTATGTTACCATTATTATTTCAGAGCCGATTTTCCACCAAAAGTGTAAAACTTGTTTCTGTATGCATTTTCCTTCCATTCATTTTATTTCTTGGATCTGTTCTTCTGATATAGACTGCATATCAGCAGTTTGGGCCTACTGCATAGCTGTTTTCCTTAATGATTTTCTCATCATCTTGGTACTGAGTTGTCTTTGTCTCTCTCTTGAGTTGGCACACAGAATTTATTCTTGTATTATTATTATCTATTAATTATTGTATTATTTCCCGTATGAACTGTAAGCCCACTTTTGTCCCACACTATATTCTACTCTCACACTTGATTAAAAGCCTGATTAAAAATAATTTCCCCCTAGAAGTTTCTCATTGTTTCCCACTTTCTATTGAGTGATGGTATTGGATTGTTGAACATCATTTGTAATCTTGACTCTTTTTTTTGTTTACTTGCTTATACTACAAAATACAATTAATGCTCCTAATTTTTCTAAGGCAAGTCTATTCGTTCAAAGCGGAACATTTCTACCATGATTAGGAATAGAAGCTAGTTTAGAATCCAATTTAATAGTCGACAATGCATACTCCTCAAAATAATTTATCCAATAAAACTAATTTGATTTTTAAAAAAAAAATGGTTTTCAATCAGGTGGAAGGGTGGCAAGGTATTCTCTACCTTCTTGCTCTGGGAGTGTATCAGAATCTCAGCAGTGTGAGTTTGTGGGGACAGGATTGTGCTGGTTAGGGGAGGAGGGACATGCATATTTAGGCAACAGTTCCCCAGGGGATTCAGGAAGACCTCCACCCTGGCTTAACCCATGCAGACTTGTATTTTCACTTCACAGTAACCGCTTGACTCCGTCTCTCAATTACCTTTTATCTGCTTACCGCTGCTGCTCCCCCCTCCGCTCCATTTTTGGAAGGATAACCAATTGTGATAAAGTGAGACATTCTGTAGTAAAAAGGATGTGGTTTTAATACTTTTAAAACATTTCGAAAAGCAATACAATTACCTAAGCACTTATGTCTTATTAGTACTAGCAAGCAAGATTAATAAGTAAATTCAACTAAAAATGATTTTGTGTCAGAGTGTATAGTTTTTACATTGACATTTCACATAATCTGACTTTGCTTAGAAGAGAAATCACTTGGCTGTTAAAATTACTTTTAAAGAGCTGTCAAAATTGGAAAATATGCTGTCAAAAATATGATGAGAAAAGTTTAAAAATGGTAAAGTATGTTGACTTAGGCAAAAAATATTACCTTCATGGAGGAAAACTTGAATATTTATCATTATCTTTAAAAGGGATAATCCCTTCTCCCCCGATATTGGACATCACTGTTTTAAAATGTGTATCTTGACACATGTACTTTCACTTAATAGCAACATGAATGAAATCATTTATACTCAGACCACAAGGAGCACATCTCTAGGTGCTAGAAAATGCTAAAATATAAATGCCATCTATGCTCCTTTATACTATTTGTTCAATTTTTAATTGACGATGAATTTTTAGTCCTTATCCTTATTTTTAGCTTCTCTGACATTTATACATGTATTTATTAAGTAAATATATTTTAAGTAATAGAAGAATGCAAATCTGTATTATCTGGAAAGTTTGATGAGATTTTTTATATTTTTATTCTGTCTATTCAAATAAGAACATATTATCTCCCGCATATCAGGCGCTCCTTGATTGGCCATTGAGCGTTTCAATTCAAAATGGTTTAATTTAGAGACTTCACACTAATCTTCACTTAAAAATTGATCCTTCTGTCCCTATTATAATATAATTGAAAAGACAAATATTTGAGAGGTTTTGAATCAAGGACAAATAGATTGGTAAAACTAAAACCTCTTTTACAGTCTTTTTATTTTACAATGAGCAAAATCTGTTAATGATTTAAACCTTGAAAAAGTTCAATTTCTCCAGAATATTCTAAACATTTGATCACTGATTCTTAATAAAAATGAATAAGGATTTATATCTAGATGTGAATAAATTATGTGAATATGAAATAAAACACAAGATTTCCCCTAGTTTTTTCCCACCAATATAAGTAACGTAGGTCTTAAAGTTGATATGCCAAGTATTGTATTGCCAGCTTGTTACTGTTGTGTCCCCTTGGTGCCTGCCTCTTTCCCCATACAGTAAAATACAAGTCACTGCCACTATCACACACCTGGACTATTCACACAATTTTATGGGGATTGTAAAGCACTGTGTAGATGTAAGTATTTAAACAGCCTTGTGCTGCTATGTACTGTGTTAAAAATACAAACACAGAATAAATAGTATATAATAAGTTGAAAACAATAAACAGCTCTGTTTTATTTTCGAAGAAAAACAAAATAGCTATAATGGAGTGATTTCTTTGAGCTAGAATTATAGAAGAAAAATAACTTCTTGTAACAAGATTACCTCAATACAACTATCCATCTAAGCAAAGTATATCATTTTTTGCTGTCTACTATTTTATGGCTATGTGGAATAATGTAGGGCTGGCTGTTAGATGTCTCAATATTTATATAGCCTTATATTATATTTTATTTTTAAAAAAATATATTTTATTGATTTTTTACAGAGAGGAAGGGAGAGGCATAGAGAATTAGACATTGATGGGAGAGAAGCATCGATCAGCTGCCTCCTGCACATCCACCACTGGAGATGTGCCTGCAACCAAGGGACATGCCCTTGACCGGAATCGAACCTGGGACCCTTGAGTCCGCAGGCCGACGCTCTATCCACTGAGCCAAACTGGTTAGGGCATAGCCTTATATTTTAACACCACTAGATTTAATCATCAAAGTTTTAAAAACTGAATTTCACAAACCACATAATATATGCATACTAAAACAAACAAGCTTAAACAATAAAGGTAATTACAAACATTGCCACAAATAAGATAAATGTAATTTCATGGACCTGAAATTTGAGCATAACTTTAGGGGATGTTAAAATATAGAAAATTAAGCAAGAAGTTTGCAAATTTAGACATCTGAATCTGAAAATAAAAATTTTATTGTTCTCAGAGGTTTTAGTTTTACCAATCTATCCATCCATGTTGACATATCATTACTACACACATGGATAAGAAACTTTAACTGGTAATCAGAAAAACAGCATATATATATTGGAGAAAAGTTTGTGTTGTCATGGGAACTTTGGCTTTTGCTTACACTATACTGAAAACTATATTATGTGTCTTGGTTCACCTTAATGACTACCTTCATATATTGCTAATTATGCTATTTTCCCTCATTCACTTTGATGATTAACTCCTTAAGGTTAATATTGCTCATCTTTATTGAGTTAGTTCATATTTTTCTTGAATATAGAAATATGAACTTACATTTACTTTCATTTTTGAAAATTGCATTATGCATGTCACCATCACCTGTTCATTACATTAAGTAAAAGATGGTTTAGCTTTTATGAGATTTGCAAAATTACATTTATGAAAATTATAAGCTTGACCTTGTTTGCTTTCAGGAACAACATATTCCAAATGGTAGAAAATAAAATTTGTGAACATTTACTTTTCTGGTCATAAAATTGTGTAATTTTTTTATTCAAAATTTCCTGCAGTATTTTAAAAGAGAAATTTTAAGCTATTAAAATTTCTTTCACACTTTCAACATATAGGAAAAGACATGATAAAATATTCATTATGTATATGCAGAATTCCTTCTGTATGTAGAACTCCACAGAGCTAGTTAGTAAGAGAATACATTATATAATAAGTATGCCTATAGAACAGATATTGAATTAAATCTCAAGGTCTTAGTCACCTTTCCACATTCTCCAATTAAAAAAATTGAAAATCAGAAAAATTTCAGAATGAAAACTATGTATGGGTATTTCAATTAAGATAAACTGGAATTGATATTTTTATTCAGAAATGGTCACTGGGTTCCTATCATGTACTAGATATGTGCTAGGCATGGGTATTCGTAGTAAGATAAGAAAGCTCTCATGAGGTTATAAATATGTAAAGAAGCAATGACAATATAGTCATTCAGATTCGGTATTTTGTAAAGCTGTTGTAAAAACCCTTAGGATTTTGTCTTGCCTTCAAGAGTGTATTTACTGTGTTTGAGATGACATGTCAGGTAATCTCTGAGTGACGAAGGGTGAAAGGAAATCTCATCACAAATTGACAAAAGTAAAAGGTAAACTGTTTTCCACAACAGCATGAACCACATACTCAGAAAGAGGTATGGGTTTATTACAAATGACCTAATTCCTAGTTGTCTATGGAAACTTTTATAACAAACTAGCATTTAAAAATAATAAATATTTTTTTTGTGAAGGAAGCTACCACTTATTGTCTTACATTGTATTTTTATTATATTATAATCATTATCATAGTTTTATTTTCTACATTAGTTGTTATATAATTTGCTATATACTTGTAAATAGCATATTTTACAAATATTTAATTTTTTCATTTTGAAAAAACTATAAACTTACAGAAATGTTGCAAAAATAGTACACACAGGAAACTCCTAGATTTTTCTAGATTTGCTGTTTGCTATCTCTCTCTCTCTCTCTCTCTCTATATATATATATATATA
>NW_006292573.1:2535609-2543669 GCF_000327345.1 Myotis davidii | reverse complement strand
CACACATATATATATATCTGTATACATATAATCCCTTTTTCTTTATATATATTCTATCTCATATATATATATATATAATTTATTTTTCTAAGATACTTGAGTGTTGGTTGAATATATGAAGCCCTTTCCTCCTTTAAAACTTGAGTAAGATTTTTCAAAATTCAAGGGAACAATAACTTCAGGTCAATGTATATAAGATCCTGGAAGATATGTGTCCTTAATTTAGGGGACCAAGACTTAAAAGAATGAAATAAAACACTGTAGCTTGAAGTTTAGAAGATTCAGGAAGAAAGTCTATAATTGTATTGTGATTTTCTACTAATAGTATTCTTTTAAATTTATTTTTATTGAATTTATTGGGGTGACATTGTTTCACAAAACCATACATGCTTCAAGTGTGCAATTCAACAAAACATCATATGGATACCTAATACAAGTATTTTAGAGGACAAGTTTAGAGCTACCTGTAGACAATGTGAAAGAAGATCACAAGTAACCTTCCAAGAGATGACAGTGAATGGAGTGGGATACCAAGAAAGATGTGATCATTTTAGTGAGCTTAAGTGTTATATCTATTTATGCTTAAGGTATTCATTCCTTTAAAATAATGTGATAAAAATATAGCATAATAGAAACAATGTCCTATGTTAAAAGTATAGCAAAGCAGGCTCTCCAATGCAAAGTTGTGAGATAATTTGAAGCCGAATAAAAATAGATATAGTATGAGCCCACATACCATGAAAAGTTAACAAATAGAGAAAGGAAGCTGCAGGGAAACCCCAGCACATTTAATCTTTTTTTTTTTTTTTTATGGTGGCATCAATGTACTGAAAAGTGAAAGAACAGCCCCCAAACTTCCAGAAACGAGTCAGTTTCATGTCTCAAGCTGCGTATAAACCATTCAAAGGTGGCAGCTTCCCACAGATGACTTTACTTGTGATTAAAATAGAGGATGGTCACTAGTTTGGGCTTACCATATGTGTCCTGAAGACTCAGCCTGGTCATCAGGTACATTCAGAATTTCTTTAGGACCAAAAAATTGGCTTTCAAATAATTTTTCATTTATATATTCTAAACAATACAGCTCATCACCAGGCCATTCACATATGTTTAAACCATGCTCCATACCTTTGGGCACACTAGACTGACTTTACAAATTTAGAACTCCATCTTGCTTGAAAATCCTTTCAATTTTCCATTCCTATTTCCATTACAAAGAAAAGTGCTCCATCTGATGAACACAGGTCACACTGTTTTGAATAAATCCCTGTTCTTTTTTGAGAATCAGAATTTTTATCAAATCAGAATTTTTATCCGGGATGGATCCAGGGGACTTTTGAGCTAGAAGGGAAAAGTTTTCTAGTTAATTTCATGGCCTTTCATGACAAAACTGGGGTAGAGATGCTTTTAAAAACTTTTTTTTTTTGTATATTTTCCCAAACCTATTGGGATTTTGTATTTAGAGATTTCCTTGCAATCCTTTCTTCTGAACAGAAGTTTATTTAGAATACACACCATAAAAGATTTAAAATAGTCTGCTTTCCAGAGTGGACAGTTTCTACATTTTTCCTTGACTATAAACAGAAGTTCTGAAAGTTGCTTAGTGTTCAGATTTCTGCTACACATTTTTAAGTGCTAAGACTCAGTAATGAAACTGCCTTTCTTTGTTGTTGTTACATGATCAACTTTGATTAAAATAATTGTGGTAGTATCAGAGCTATAAGGTGATAAGTATGTTCTCCATCATCTGGCAGACAAAACATATTAGCTATTTTATATGTGTTATATTCCAGTTTATAGAACAGGTTAATAAAATCATATAAAATAGATTTGAAACATTACAGGCAGCAATTTGAAGAAATTACTTATTTTCCACAAAATGTAAAAATATTTTCCAGTAGAATTAGTGGCCATTTTACATCAAACATTAAATATTATTATTTGTGTGAAAATTCATTGAAAGCATGTCATGTTGATTTAAGATAAATAGAAGTTAGGATTTTAATTATCATCTTTCTGAGCCAAATTTAACCTGTTAAATCTGGTTTAGAAACTGAAACAGTTGTAGTGAAAGATTTGGAAAGAAAAATCCTTTCCCCCCCTACACTTATAGAAGTGCAAGCCAAATCAAAAGAGCATACAACCCAAAGTTGCAGAGTGATATTCAAAAGGAAATTTCAAAATTTGAAGATGTGTAACATAATATAGGAGTTATATGTGCTGTTTTTTGAAATATCATTTTAGTTTTGATCTCAGATGAATATATATATTCATCATATATATATATATATATATAAAGTTAAATTATTAAGGCTTTGGGAGTTTTAAAACCCAACTATCCCACCCACACCCCACTAACTTGACGAGAATAGGCATAGTAAAATCTACTCAAACAAAAATTCACATTTAATTTTTCTTAGGAGGAGGTTTATGGCAAAATTAAAATTTAATTTATTTTCCTTATAAAGTAAGGGTGGTCACTATACTTCTTGATATTCTTCCCAAAGAAAAATAAATAAAGCACATAATTAATCCAGGACAAGTAATCCAGGATTTACACAAGTGGCACTACACATTTCTGAAATCTCCAAACTAAAGGTTTATAATGAGTGAGAGAAGAAATTGTAATTCACTCTATCAAAAATCTGAAGAGGGAGGGAATATTTTTGCTATGCACAAGCTGAATCAAGTTAATGAGGCATCTAACATTGCAAAAAGACCGTTGTCTATAAATAAATTCAGTCTGATTGGAATGTATTAGTTGTCTGATAATATTCTGTAGCCTACAGATGCTTTGGGTAGAATGTAGATTTCTTGAAAAAGAAAGGCCAGTGGAATTGCTTCTGTACAGCTCCGGGCCATTCCTATTAAATGGCATTAAAATAACAGTTCTCATTAAAACAAGGCTTTCCATTCAGGATATTTCCAAAGCAATACGTTCAGCATAAGACAAATTATGTTCCTCATCTGAAATTCACTTGAACATGGGAATATGGGAAAAAATATGTTCCTTTTCACTCATATTTTTTCCTATTGAAATTTGTCTGTGAAGGTGCTACTCATAAGCTATGTACCTAAACTTTAGAGGCTATGAGGAGAATATACTAGTAATTAGAATCTTAGCTATTGCTCAGCTTCCCCCTGCAACTTTGTACATGTACTTATGCTTATTGTTGATGGGAGGACTGGATTTTTATTACTGAGTAGATGTTATTTCTGATTAGCTGCCAGATGTTTCCACAAAGAGGTGTGAATCTAAGTCTTCCAATCAAATGAAAAGTTCAGGTTTCATGGAACTTAAAAAAAATAGAATTGTAGAATCTACAAATAGAATACATTATATATTTGTTATCCCTTTGCCTTCTCCATCAGGGAACACTTAATTTAATCATGTACTCAGATTTATAAGTCTAAAGGGATATTTATATTATAATCTGAGGAATATTGTTTGATTTGCCTGTTTATTATCTCCTCTAACAGAAGGACATGAGGACAGAAGCTTTGTCTTGCTCAGTGTGTTATCTCCAGCCTGAAAAGAGTACCTGAGACATGATAAGTGCTCAATAAAATTGGCCCAATAAAAGAATGAATAAATGGATTGGAAAATGGCTACATAAGAGATGTACCTGATAGCAATTTTTTGCCTCTCAGCTCCAAGTTCAGCCTTCAGTATCAGCTCTGCAACTGTGTCTCCTGCAAGGAAATCTGAATCATTCTTCTGGAAGAGGTGCCCAATCCAAGTTCTTCCTCCTTATGTATTCCCTCATAACTTAAAGCAGTGATTCTCAACCTTCTGGCCCTTTAAATACAGTTCCTCATGTTGTGCCAACCATAAAATTATTTTCGTTTTTACTTCATAACTGTAATGTTGCTACTGTTATGAATCATAATGTAAATATCTGATATGCAGGATGGTCTTAGGCGACCCCTGTGAAAGGGTCGTTCGACCACCAAAGGGGTCGCGACCCACAGGTTGAGAACCACTGATTTAGAGACTTAGAGGACCCTGTTACATCATATAGTTACTCTTTCATTATAACATACTAATCTATAACAATAAAAACATAATATGCGAGTTAGACTGGACATCCTCTGGACAACCTTCTGGACAAAGCCAGGGCTCTGAGGGAAGCCCGGGTTCCGGGTGCTGGAGGGAAGCCAGGGTCTCAGGTGCCAGAGAGACGCCGGTGCCAGCAGCAGGGGAAGGAAGGCCTACTCTTGCACGAATTTTGTACATTGGGCCTCTAGTTCTTTATATTAATCTTCTACTATTTAGATCACTATGTTATTTCTAGTTGCTGATTGGACCCAGGCTGATTCAGAATTGGTACCAGAAGGGGGATGGGTCTCAGGCAGTAGCCATTTAAAGAGGGGTTTTGAGACTGTTTGGCCATGCCCTTGAGCCTTAGCAAAGTGCTGAGCTCCTCCTTAATGGGAAGTGGATGCTAGTAACCCATGGCTTGTAGTGGCATCAAAATTAACTAAGCTACCAACTGTGGTTGATTGTGATAAAGTGCCAACTGAAGCACATTTCCTGGGAACTCAAATGACTGTTACACTTAACCAGATGGAAGTAGTGAATTCTATAATGACTGCAATGTGAGAAGAAATATTTTTGTGTGCATTTGAGCATTTATAGAGAGAAAATAACAATCTTAACTCCATTATTTCTAAACTTAACTTACAATGTCATAACCAACGAGTTTCTACAACATTCCTAAAAGTATTTTATTTCTTGTAGCCACAGAACTGATATTGGTGAAAAGCAAATACAAAATGTAATCGAGTGAGTTGTTGAACTACATTGACAGGTCAATCCAACTCTTGCTAAGTTTCTCATGTGAAAGTGGGAAATAATGGAATTCTGTGCCCTGCAATGGGGAGAACTGCTTGGATCTAAACCGACCTTCCTTATCAGTGAAAGTAGCTTTCTCTCCAGTGTCCAAAGAGGCTAGCCTTTCTTTTTTTTGCTAGAAAAATCTTATGATAATCATACTTGGACAGATGCCTTGGAAGGGGGTGTTTATTCTCCCAACAATTTACCTCTACTACCCATTGTTGCCAATAAACCCCTAAATATTGTCAAATTCAGCATTCTCCAAGGTGGGTTTCCTCATCCTCAGCACTGCTGATATTTTGAACTGGATAAATCTTGTGGTAACTGTCTTGCGCATTGTAGATTATTTAGCAGCATCCCTGCTCTATACCCACTATATACCAGGAGATCTCTCCTCCCTGACTTGAATCATCACAAATGTCTCCAGCAATTACCAGATGTCTCTGGAGGGAAATCATCTCCAGTAGAGAATCACCACTCCAGGGCAAAGAGTGACACAGTATGAGCTAGGGGGACGTAGCTTACATATTAGAGAATTTCAAGGCTTTGTTAATATATATCCGTAAAAGTTGATATGGGGAACATGTATGAGAAGGGATTTAAGTTGTTAGACCAAGGAAGACAGAATGTAACACCAAGTTTATTGATATTATTTACAATAGATTTATATTTTAATGTGTTGGCTCATGAAGGTGGAAGTGGCTCTAACAGCTTATTTGGGTTGACTGAAACTTGGACTCAGTAGTGGCCTACATTTAATGAGATTAAGATTCCAGGGCCTCTCTGGCATCATGTATAGGAAGGAGCCCTAATATTTATAGAGACAGGAAAGTTGGACTATATCATGTGCAATCTATCTACCATCCTCTTAATACATTTCATGAGAAATCTCAGAGGACACATCTCACTAGGACATTAATGTTAGTGAGAAGAGTACCTAAATCCTTGAAAAACTCTGTTTGGTGTCCTTTGTAGTCCAGATATGACTATAGGGGATGCCAATATTGAGATGGGTTCCCTAATTTCAGTGGGGATGATGTGACCCCAGAATAGCAGAGTTTAAATGGCCATACTTAACTGTCCAACACAAGGTGGTCATATCAGTTAGTGAAGACTTACCAGATATGGGAATGCATTTTCTCATAGATACCTCTGGGTATGGCTAATTGATCACAGAGTATCTAGGAATGAAATAGATGGGCAGTCTAATAGAGTATCTCTTGATCTATACAATGGGAAAAATTCTAATTCTGGTATCCAAAAACATGACATGAGTCACCACAGTCTCTCACCCAGTTTTTTTTTTTAAAATATGTTTCTTTATTAATTTCAGAGAGGAAGGGAGAAGGAGAGAGAGATAGAACATCTATGAGGAGAGAGAATCATGGATCAGCTGCACGAACCCACTGGGGATGGAGCTTGCAACCGGGGTATGTGCCCTTGGCCAGAATCGAACCTGGGACCCTTCTATCCACAGGCTGACGCTCCATTCACTGAGCCAAGCCGGCCAGGGCATCTCACCCAGTTTTTTGTTTTTAAATACATTTTATTGATTTTTTACAGAGTCTATCCACTGAGCCAAACCGGTTTGGCACTCACCCAGTTTTAAGATATAGGATAGTTCACAGACACAAGGCCCTTTGACAGGGAAGCCAGGTGCCCTTGAGGAAGGGCTTTACACCATTGCTGTAAGTGTATCCTTTAAGCATCTTCCAATAGTACCAACAGTCAAACATTCCTTTAGCAAACTTACAAGCCTACATGTTTAAGTAACTGGAGGACAGAGTTCAGGGCAACCAAAGCTACTGCAAAGTAAAGAGAGAATATACTGGGAAAAAGACATGCAGAGAAGATATCTCCAAATTTTGTGTGTAAAATTTACCTAAAATTTTGACTGATCTGTACACAGGACAGACTCCAGCCAAAAGTGACAGCATTAAAAGGAGAAAAAGACAATTCCATAGTCATAGAGATTTTAACAACCCTCTCCCAGCAATTGATAGAGCAATTAGAAAACAACAATAACACGCTAGTAAAGAGCTAGAAGATATGGAACCCTGGGTTGGGAGCCTGGTGTGGGGCTTGGACATCTTGCTCCTCACGGGAGGCTGAGGCAGCCAGGATCTCCCTCCTGATTAAAAAAATGCCACACGTGGTGCTGGACCAGCCCGTTCTGTGCCTCCACCCCTCCTACCAGTCTCAATGTGCTTTCTTCTTTAATTCTATAATTGTAGGGCTTCCGTTCAGCCAGACTTCAGGCTGTTCTGAATGATGGTTGTTCTGTATGTTAGTTGTAATTTTGATGTGGTCAAGGGCCATCCACCTTCAGAACACCCTATCGGATTGGCCAAGGTCTTCAATTAGTCCACAGTAGAGCTCAGCTTCTCCCACTGCCCAGTCCCTCTTCCTTCTCTTCCCTCTGCAGAGCAGATCCACTAAGAACGCTCTTTATGAACTTTCTGAGCACTCAAACATGAGCGACAAGCCGTTAGAGAAGTGCTAATTGACAGAGTTAGCATATATCCCTGTGAACTGCATTTCATTTTCCTGGATGTTGAATCTTCTTTTTTTTGGTTGTAAATTACTTGCTGCCGCTCTCGATTCTTGAAATTTCCAGAATATCTGATGAAGGCTTGGTGTATTAGTTTTAGACTGTTGCCATAACAAATTACCACACATATAGTGGTTAAAACAATATGCATTTATTATATCACTAGAGGCTGTGCACCGGTGGTCCTGGCCTGCGGGAATCAGGCCAAAACCAGGTCTCTGACATCTCCCCCCAGGGGTCCCAGGTTCTGAAAGAGCAAAGGCCAGGCCAAGGGACCCCACCAGTGCACGATCAGTGCTGGGGAGGGGACATGGGAGGACTCTAGGGTGTGTCCAGGCTGACTCACCCAGTCCCGATCTTCCAGACCCCAGCAGCAAGCTAACCTACTGGTTGGAGCGTCTGCCCCCTGCTGGTCAGTGCACGTCATAGCGACTGGTCAATCTGTGGAATGAATGGTTGGACACTTAGCATATTAGGCTTTTATTATAGAGGACTCGAGGCCCGGTGCACAAAAATTTGTGCACTCGGCGGGGGGGAGAGGAGGTCCCTCAGCCCGGCCTGTGCCCTCTTGCAGTCGGGACCCCTCGGGAGATAACGACCTGCTGGCTTAGGCCTGCTCCCGGGTGGCAAAGGGCAGGCCTAATCCCTAGGTGCAACCCCTGGGTGGGCTCG
>NW_006292573.1:2526366-2534931 GCF_000327345.1 Myotis davidii | reverse complement strand
TGGCTGAAGCCCAGACTAAAGCAGGTTTCTGGGGTTTTGTTTAGCTTCTATATTTGTTACATAGTTGCTTAGAGTTGCCGCTCAGAGGCCTGCAGCTTCAGGCGGCGAATGTTGGTTTCCTCCACCACTGAAGCAAGCAAGCCTCATGTTAGTTTCAAGCTGCCTGGCTGCCGGTCGCCATCTTGGCTGTCAGTTAATTTGCATACCTTGCTGATTAGCCAATGGGAAGGGTAGTGGTCATACACCAATTACCATGTTTCTCTTTTATTAGTGTAGATAGCTCTATATGCCAGAGGCCTGCTTTGGCTCAACCATTTGCTTTGCTTCAGATCCAACAAGATCAAAATCAAGGTGTCAGCAGGCCTGGGCTTTTATCTGGAGGCTCTGGGGAGAGAGAGAGGGAGAAAGAGATACACATTGATTGGTTGCCTCTCCCAGGTGCCCAGACCAGGGCCAGGGATCATGGAACCTGCAATCCAGGTAGGTGCCCTTGAATGGGAGCCAAACCCTTGATTTTTCTGTGTGATTGGGCCAGTGCTCTAACTACGTAGCAACACCGGCCAGGGCAAAATGTAATTTCTTTGAAGTTTCTTTGTATAACATTAGATAACTCCAAAAACTTTTGATTTTTTAAGTGTTTAGCATTTAAAGTGTTTAAAAAAAGGATTAAAAGTGGAAGTTACTCAAATTATAGGAGGTCTTTTACAAACTGTGTTTATTCTCCAGGCAGCACATCTGAACATATCTCTCCCTTTAAAACACACACGTGTGCAGAGACAGCTTTCCACCAAAAATGAAAAGGGTGTGAATTTTTCTTTGTTTTCAATATAACCAACTATATTAGCCCAACTACATAGGATGGTGTTTTGAGAGACATGTGAGTGCTATGGGGTGGCAGTGCACATGGCGGGATGCCTTCAGAAACTCCAGTGGGAGGCATGTCTGTGGGGAGGTCTCTGCCTGGTGCTGTTGATCTGAAAGTGGTCTGATTCTCCTTCCTCCCTTCTTGTTGCCTAATATTCTAAGGGCCTATTTTAAAGTTCTGACATGCCCCTGGCCAACTTTTTATTGCTCAGGAAGGTTTTTTGTTTCTCTGTTCTACTTGGCTGTTTGATCTTATCCTATAAGTATCAGAAAGACTGCATTCATCTGTTGTTTTCTTGGTGCTTCTGGGAGCCTTGATTGCTGAGATGTGAGATGACTTCCTGAGAACATTTCTGCTTCTTCTGCCTCAGCACAGAAACAGATTTTCTGATCTTGTGTTGTGCAGTTTGGATGGTAAAGAAATGCTCAATAATCAGGACCACCATTTCCTCCTCCTCATTTGGGATTGATCCCAAGGCATAATGACATCTGCACTGTTTAAACTTTACAGTTTAATCATGGTTTTGCTGCCTCTGCTGGTTCACAGGGACATTCTGATATGGGTTCTGAGGTTTATCTTTTCTTGGGTTAAATACTTTTTTTTTTCCTTTGAATTTCTTAAAGATATGCACTTGACCCTTGAATAGATTGGTGATGATGACTAACTTCTCCCTGACAATTGGACTTTCTGTTGTGGAAATCTTGATACAAACTCCAGCAAATCTCATACATTTTTTAAAAAAATATATTTTATTGATTTTTCACAGAGAGGAAGGGAGAGAGATAGTTAGAAACATTGATGAGAAAGAAACATAGATCAGCTGCCTCCTGCACATCTCTTACTGGGGATGTGCCTGAAACCCAGGTACATGCCCTTGACCGGAATTGAACCCGGGACTCCCCAGTCCGCAGGCTGATGCTCTATCCACTGAGCCAAACTGGTTTCAGCAAATCTCATACATTTTTATGTGTTAACCCATTTCCTCTATCATGTTTCCCACAGCCCAGGTGATGTGGAGAGATTAAAATATCCTGCTCTAGACAATAGCGATGATGAACAAATGGGCTGACATCATGAGGAAATGGAATGGAGAAGTTTTGGGAGCCGACAGCAAAGTAGAGGTAAGGGTATGGGTGAGGATCCACCAGCCACAGCTTTTGGAGGCGGTATGGATTGCCCTTGAAAAGATAGAGTACAAGAGGCTTCATCCTGAGATCACATTGGCTTGTTGATTAACAGCCAGCATATAATTTCCAGGTTTTATACAGGTTCTTAATCTCTGCCTTATCATTGTTGTAGGCTTCAACTATGTTATTTTTTTTCAGGGCTTTATTTATTTATTTTTTAATCTTCACCTGAGGATATGCTTTTTATTGACTTTAGAGCAGTGGTTCTCAACCTGTGGGTCGCGACCTCTTTGGGGGTAGAACGACCCTTTCACAGGGGTCTCCTAAGACCATCAGAAAACACATATATAATTACATATTGTTTTTGTGATTAATCACTATGCTTTAATTATGTTCAATTTGTAACAATGAAAATACATCCTGCATATCAGATATTTACATTACGATTCATAACAGTAGCAACATTACAGTTATGAAGTAGCAACGAAAATAATTTTATGGTTGGGGTTCACCACAACATGAGGAACTGTACTAAAGGGTCATGGTATTAGGAAGCTTGAGAACCACTGCTTTAGAGAGAGTGGAAGAGAGAGGGAGAGAGAGAAAGATCAATGTAATTCTCTCTCACATCAATCAGTTGCCTCCTGTACGTGTCCTCACCAGAGATGGAACCTGAAACCTGGGTATGTGTCTTGACCAGGAATTGAAACTGAGACCCTCTGGAGCACAGGACAACACTCCAACCAACTGAGCCACTCAGGCCAGGGCTTTTCAGAGTTTAAAATGTTCATTCAAATCCTGAAACAGTGAGGTATCTTGGTCCTCCCATTATGTCTAATTTATTTTAACTATCTTTTTGATGTCTTTGGCCCAATAAACTGTAGGCTAATAGTTATAGAGAAATTTCCCCAGCTAGTTTGGCCTCATTGGCCTTTTCCTGCATGATTTCAAGAATTCTAAGGCATGCTACAGAGGTTCTGTCCCAGGTGATGTTTCCATCGTAACCATGGATAGTGACAGACTTCCCTGAATCCTAGAATTGTCTTTTCTATGGATGCCCATACAAGAGAAGGTTTTTATTTTATTATTTGTTTTAGCATTATTTTACTAGAATAGTATGAATTTACTTATCCTGATGAGTCCTGCTTTGTAATGGTTGGAAAAACCGCTCATTGAGCTTAAGGATATTCAGAGAAAAAGCAATCTGAAATAAGATCCTCCAGTAGTTAAGTTCTTGTTCCCTTGAAAAGTGGTCTTCACACTGGATGTACTGATGGGAGAGACAGAACGTGATATTTTATATAGTATGTAGGAAGTATCAAACTGGTAAATACTTACCTACTAAATGGCTTTTTGTCTGTTGCGGATGTTATAATAGCAACAACTGCAATTTCTGTGTTACATACTGTATCAAGTATAGACTTGATCTATGTTGTTTATTATTTGACTAGAGGCCTGGTGCACGAAATTCATGCACTTGGGGGCAGAGAGGGGGTCCTTCAGTCTGGCCTGTGCACTCTCACAGTCCGGGAGCACTCGGGGGATGTCCAACTGACAGGTTAGGCCTAAGCCATCAGTCGGACGTCCTTAGCACTGCTGTGAAGGCGGGAGAGGCTCCTGCCACCGCTGCTGCACTCACCAGCTGTGAGCCCAGGTCAGGGCTTCTGGCTGAGCGGCACTCTCCTGTAGGAGTACACTGACCACCAGGGGGCCACTCCTGCAATGAGCATCTGCCCCCTAGGGGTCAATGTGCATTGTTCCACCATTCGGTCGATTTGCATATTAGCCTTTTATTATATAGGATGCTGTGCCCAAAGTCCATGCAACACCTTTCAGTGCAGGTAAGGAGATTTGTGTGTTATTTTTGGGTGATGTTGCTTTTTAAATTTATCTTTATGGTTGAAAGTATTACAAATGTTTCCTTTATTTGTATGTTTTTTCCCCCTCCACCCTGTACCCACCCCTCCTGGTCTTCATCACTCTATTGTCTGTGTCCATGAGTTATGCATATCCTATATTTAAAAAGGTAATATGCAAATTGACCCTAACGGCCTGGGTATGACCAGTCACTATGACATGCACTGACTACCAGGAGGCAGACGCTCAATGCAGAAACTGCCCCCTGGTAGTCAGTGTGCTTCCACAGGGGGAGCGCTGCTCGGACAGAAACTGGCTCATGGCTGGCCAGTGCAGCAGTGGTGATGGGTGCCTCTCCCACCTCTACGGCAGTGGTAAAGATGTCCGGCTAATGGCTTAGGCCTGCTACACATGGGCCTAAGCCATTAGTCAGACATCCCCTGAGGGTTCCCGGGCTGCCAGAAGGATATCTGACTGTCAGTTTAGGCCCGATCTCTTGGGGAGTGGGCCTAAGCTGGCAGGTGGACATTCCCCCAGGTGTCCCTGACTGCAAGAGGGTGCAGGCCGGGCTGAGGGACCACGCTTGTGAGTGTACAACTTTTCATGCACTAGGCCTCTAGTATGCATTTAAGTTCCCAGTTAATCCTCCCCTACTACTCCCGTCCCCTCCTTCCCTCTGAAATTATTTAGTCTGTGCCATGTTTCTATGTCTCTGGTTCTATTTTGTTCATCAGTTTATTTTGTTCACTAGATTCCATATGAGTGAGATCATGTGGTACTTACCTTTCTCTGCCTGGCTTATTTTGCCTAGCATAATATTCTCCAGGTATACCCATGCTTTTGGAAATGGTAAGAGTTCTTTCTTTCTTTCTTTTTTTTTAAAGAATTTTAAAAACAGCTTTATCGAGTTATAATTGATATACAATAAACTGAATATATTTAAAGTGACTGAATTAGTAATTTTAATAGGTATGTACTATGAAACCTTCACTATTGCAAGGTTTTATAAGGCAAAATAATGAACATATCTATTGCCTCCAAAGGTTTGCTTTGTGCCATTTTTGAGTCAAAGATTTCTTGCCTTTTAGCTTTTTTGAGACTGAGAAATCATTTCATAATTTCCCATGCAATTCCATATTATCCAAGAGAGACTTAATAGAACAAATGGCACAATTCTGATGGAGGTTGCTAGATCTGAGCAGGACTCATTCTTCCAAATGCAGTTTCCTCTGCTGTGTCTTGAACTCCTCAACATCTTTCTTCTTTATGTCTTATTGTTCTTGCTCTTTTTTGTTGTTGTTTTCCTTCTCCCCTACCTCTTCCATTTTCTCTTCCTCCTCTTCTGCCTCATCCTGAACTTTTTCCTCCTCCATCTTCTCTGCCTACTTCTCATCCTCACTTCTGCTTCCCATTCTCCACCCACCCACATTCAGCCTTGATCTCCCCAGAGTGGCAGGACAAAGCTTTTCCTATATTTTATACTATAAGAATAATAGATGCTCAAATCTCTTTGAAAAAGGGAAATTTCAGGTACCATACTTCCCAGAAACAAAGATTCCTAACATTATTTTGAACAAATGGCATCATTCTCTCTACATAGTTTTGCAATGAACTTTACTTGCTTCACGATATCTCCTACACTTACCACTATGCACAGAGCTACCTATTTCCAAATAGCTAATTTTTAAAATAGCTGCATAAGTTCTATCAATTTTATGTTTTATGACTTTTAAAATTAAACAAGGCTGCTACTAACATCCTTAAACATATGTATTTGTATACATTTATTTACTATATCCAGTGGAACCCACTGTTGCATTGAAGTAAAAGTGTTGTAAAATTATTTTTGTTAAACATAGCAGAATTTCTCCAAAAAAATGTTGCACAAGTTTATACTGTAACAAGTGTTTGAGAATAATATGCAATATTTTATGATTAAAAAATAAAAATATTGAACTACATATGGTGGGTACACATAATAATTGCAGTTAATATAAAATATTTTGAACACTAGTAAATGTTTCTAACATTTACAAAAGCAAGCTAGCTAGCAACTTGACTTTAATAATGATTACATTTTTAGAAAGACAGATGAGACCTGAGCAAATGTTTCTACTTGCACCCAATGCTGGAATTTGTTGGAGTGTTTTGATTAAACAAATTTGTTTTTTTGTTAAAATGTACCCAATGTTGGAATTTGTTAGTGTTTTGATGAAACAAAATTAAAAAAAATATAGAAACAAGATATTGTATAGGCAAATTTTATAGAAGAATTTTAGTGGATAGAAGATATTTGAGTTTATGGAGAAGTGTTTTTGGTTGGTAGCAGTAGCTGAGCCAAAAGTCAACCAGGAGAGTGAGACACACATGCCCTGGGAGTTAGTCACTTGATAGATGAAAATTTGACTGCAAGTCATCAGCCAAAGAAAACAATAGCCTTGTTAGGTGGGTTTCAATTTTTCCAAACCTTGTAGCAAATATTTAGTCGTT
The DNA here is from genome assembly GCF_000327345.1 of Myotis davidii. Classification (NCBI taxonomy): domain Eukaryota; kingdom Metazoa; phylum Chordata; class Mammalia; order Chiroptera; family Vespertilionidae; genus Myotis; species Myotis davidii. The sequence goes on along the minus strand of NW_006292573.1, from coordinate 2,528,592 downwards.
TATATTTAGAACAAAAAGAAGTTGAAAGCCACTGTCGCTTTCTAAGAGAGGGAATGATGTTATCCAAACAACATTTATGGAGATTATTCTAGCAGCTGTGTTGGACTTCTTTAGTTGCCTTCAGTTTATTGCCTGATTGCAAGTAGCATTTCAAAATATGGCAGAAGGAACATTAGAGAAGTTGGTCTAAAATGTCTCATCCGTAAAAAGCCACAACACGTTGGTATATTGTATATACATTTTATTTTAATAAATGAATTAATATTAAACATTTTTATAATGGGATTATAATCCATGTCCCTCAGAGAGAGAAGTAACTCATGCAGTATTTCTGCAAGAGTTTTGTGAAGTTACACATGTAATAAGTAAACTCTATCCTTGGTACGCTCTAAACAGCGAGCTGTTGTCTGACTCAGGCCTCTTCTCCTTTCGAAGCAGTGGAATTTTGTGCAATTGCTGTGCGTGTATTCACTTAAAGGAAACACTATAGGAGTCCCTTTGCTTTACGTGAGCCTTCCCCACACTTCTGGAAACGCCTGTTCCGAGTCTGGGTAGGGATACAATTTATGGAGGCTATTTGATTAAACATATTCACACCTTTAAAAATGTCTATAGCAATTTGTTATGGACTGAATCGTACCCCTTAAAGATTCACATGTTGAAGTCCTAACCTCCAGTATCCCAGAATGTGACCCGTATTTGATAAGGAGGCCATTAGGGTGGGTCCTAATTCAATGGAACTGATGACCTTGGATGAAAAGGAATTTTGAACAGACACATACGGAGAGAAGATGATGCGAAGACCCAGGGAAAAGACAGTCTCCTATCTACAAGCCAAGGAGAGAATTCTAGGACAGAACTTTCCCTCTCAGCCCTCAGAAGGAAACAACCATGTCAACACTTTGATCTCTGACTTCCAGCCTCCCCAGCTATGAGACAATATTTCTGTTGGTAAGCCATCTAGTGTGGTATTTTATGTCACTCCAAGCAAACTAATAAAATACTGTAGCTACCCCAATTCTAAGTTTTCTAAATAAGTAGAAACTCCAACAGAAATTCATGTGCAAAATCAAAACTTAATGCAGTGCTACTTAGAATACAGAAAAATAAAATTAACCCATATATTCAACTATAGAAGAATGGTTATATAATTTCTGATATGGACATATAAAGTCATTAAAAGTAATATTTTAAAAGAATGCTTAGTGACATAGGAAAATTATGACAAAAATGTTAAATGAAAAAGCAGTTGATAACATTGTGATTGTATCTTCTATTTTCTTAAACGTTTCATTTGTGGAAATTTTACATTTCTATCTTTAGAATGTCAATATCTGAAATCCTTGGGAATAAATCTGTTGTTTATTGTTTCTACTGATTCACACACGATGGCTTATTTTCCTGCATGCTTGGGGATCTTTGATTAGTGCTCATGTTTGTTTGATCCTCATTTGTGAGAATCTTCGATACTTCTAGGCAGCTATCACATGTGAGCATTCAGCTTCTCCTATTAAAGCAGGAGAAGCTGCTGTTGAAGCCTTAGTTTCTCTACAGTACCCACTCTGTATTTTTTCTTGCATTGAAGAGAATTTACTTATGTAGGAGGGTAGTACCAACCCAAGATCACCTCGGGTTTTTTCTAGACTCCCTTTCTAATATGAGTTCAAGTTTCAGGTCCCCTTCCTTTAAATTAGCTCCTGATGGCAAGGAAGCTATTAACCTCAAACTACTTAAAATTCTCTCTAGAGCCACTGGCTAATGCAAAAGCCTGGGAGTCCAGCTCTCCTTCCTTGAGGCTTGCTCACGTCTTTCCTGCTGCAGTGCTAATTTTGGCATTTACCTTCAGGGAAGCTTCTTAGTTCTCATTTGCTTGCTGCTTGCTGACTCCACTCCAGGTTTGGCAAAGAGACATTTTTCCCTGATAGGGGGCACCCTTAGTAATTTCCTATTTACCATGACCTCAGCAATGCAGAGAAAATTAAGTTTTATGAAATATGTGGTGGTTTTGTAGCAGGAAATGCCTTTGGATTATTTTGCCTCATAATGAAATATGTGGACTTGGAATGTGCATTTTTTTTAAATTAAATCTTTATTGTTCAGATTATTACATTTGTTCCTCTTTTTCCCCCCCATAACTCCCCTCCTTCCAGTTCCTGCCCCACCCTCCGCCTTCACTCCCCACCCACTGTCCTCATCCATAGGTGCACGATTTTTGTCCAGTCTCTT
>NW_006292573.1:2519290-2525472 GCF_000327345.1 Myotis davidii | reverse complement strand
AGGAGGGCTTGGGCGGGGCGGGTCCCAGGGGATCTACAGGGAGGGCGGAGGGAGCAGTTATGGCTGCTGTTAGTTCCATCCCTAGGGGCTCTGCCTCACAGAGTCCCAGCTACCGCTGCAAACCTTGGAGAGAAAGCTGCCTTCCAGTTCCGACTGAAGCCAGACAGTCCCGCTTCTCCCATCTGAGTCTGGGTCGCTAGAGACTCGCCCGGCTCTGGCGCTCAGAGTCTGAAACTCCCTCCCAATTGAAAACGCCAACCGCGCCCTCTGCCACCATCCTGCTCCGCATGCACTCCGCACCTGAGTATTTCACTTCAGCATTGCGCCTCCTCTGAATTTGGGTAAGATATTCTCTTTCCTCCTAGTTGCAGAATTTCCACTCAGCCAGCCCTCCTTGGTTCTGGATGATGTCCGTTCCATCTTCTAGGTGTATCCCTGAATTCGTTGTTCAAGGCAGCAATCTCTGGTTTTAACCTATGCCACCATCTTGGTTTCCCCGGAAAGTGCATTTTTAATAACCTCTTCCCTATGCGTATGCACACCAAAGTATGAGAATTGTTGTCATGGATCAGACATGTGGAAAAATGGTGTGTGGTAGAAATGGTGAGTGTTCTTGTCTGGCTGAAGCCAAGACTGTAAGAGACTATTAAACTGAAAATGTTAATTAGATTCAGAGGCTTGAAAGACTTTAAGTGCAATTCTAAAGGGTTTGGAATTTTTTTGGCTATGGAAAGTAATAAAAGTGTTTTTTGAAAGATTTTTATTGATTTTAGAAAGAGAGGAAGGGAGAGGGAGAGAGAGAGAAACCTATCTGCACCCCTATTGGGGATTGAACCAACAACCTTTCAATGCAAGGGACTACATTCAACCAACTGAGCCACTCCAGCCAAGGCAATAAAAGTGTTTTAAATAGAACAATTATATTTAAAAATTTGTGTGCTATAAAGATAAGTCTTGTGAAAGAAGGCTTAACAATGATGGAGACCAGGGGCAGAGAGGTCAATTAGAACAATGTTTCTCAAATTTGGATGTGCGTTGGAGTTACCTTGGGAACTTTAAATAATACTGATTTGTAGGCACATCACTGAGTCAATGGTCTAAGCCACTGAGCTAAACGGCTTTAGTCTATGTGAGATTTGATGAGGAAAGTTGCTGGGACTGACCGGCAGACCCTGAACGATAGATGAATGATTACTCCGACATATGTGTCTGTGAAAGAGAAGCTAAGGGACTACTTGGCTATCACTACCAAGTAGTCCTGTTCACCTGCCTCCTTTTATTGTAACAACAGTTTAAACTAAAATTAACTATTAGATACTGTCAGCAGGTTAAGCATCCTTGAGAAAACACATGCGTCCTTTAAGCAAGGACATTTTGAAGCCTAAACATAAAGATTCTAATAAAACACCCAGGAGATTGGACTTGTTTGGAAAAGTTAAGGTAGGGGCTGCTGCCTTCAGCAAGGTCCCCCCAGAAGCCCCGATTTTTCAGAGAACCCTCCTTATAGACATTCCAACCAAGTTCCGTGCTTCCCCACAGAAGGTGGCAGTGAGAATCAAGAAGAGAGGCAAGCTGAGTTTGAATTGACAGGACTTGGTGGCTCATGAGAATTGCAGAAGTTAAAAATGATTCCAAGGTCATACACAAAAGCTATTATCGAGGTAGTCTTATGCTTGGTCTGTTTAATATTTCATATGTCATGATTTCATTGTCTTCAGGAGGATTTTGTAATCCTCTTCCTCTCTCTCTCTGCTTTGTTGCTCTACATATATCAATATCCCTGTCTCTATCTAAATTAATATACATAGAGTTGTTCAAGTTCAAGGCACCTGGCAAATTCTGAAATAGGATTATTTTTTATATTCATTATCTCAGCCACCATATAAATTCTTAGAAACATAAATAGTCAGATCCATATCTACTTTAAAAAATTAGTTTTATTGATGAGAGAGAGAGAGAGAGAGAGAGAGAGATTTGTTGTTCCACTTCTTTATGCATTCATTGATTGATTCTTGTATGTGCCCTGACCAAGGATTCAACCCACTACCTTGGCATATCAGGATGATACCCTAACCAACCGAGCTATCCAGCCAGGGCCATATCTGCTGGTTTTTTGTTTGTTTGTTTTTTTTTTGTTTTGTTTTTTAAAGCTTACAGTAAAGTTACACAGAAAGTATAGAGTTCCACATACCCCATCATCCCTGGTCAAGTCTACCCCAGTTCCCTCTTAACAGCTTGCATTAATGTGGTACACTTGCTAAAACTGATTTACCAAGATTGATACTTTATTGTTGACTAAAATTCATAGTTTGCATTAGGGTTTACTCTTTGTGTTAAATAGTTCTATGGGTTTTAAAAATGAATAATATTATGTATCCACTATTATAGTTTTATATAGAACAGTTTCATTGTCTTACTTAAAAATTACTCTATACTTCATACATTCATCTCTCCCTACCCTCCTCTGAACCTCTGATAATAACTGGTCTTTTTATTTTCTCCAATTTGTCTTTTCCAGAACGTTTTAGAGTTGGAGTCATGTATGTAGGCTTTTCAGATGGGCTTCTCCCACTTAGTAATATGCATTTAAGTTTCCTCCATGTCTTTTCATGGCTAGATAGCTAATTTCTTTATGTTGCTGAATAATATTCCATTATATGAATGGATCATAGTTCATCCATTCATCTATTGAAGGACATATTGGTTGCTTCCAATTTTTGGCAATTATGAATAAATTTGATATCTATTAATGCTGATTTTTGTGTGGATGTAAGTTTTAAAAATATATTTTTTTATTGATTTCAGAGCAGAAGGGAGAGTGAGAGAGAGATAGAAACATCAATGATGAGAGAGAATCATTGATCGGTTGCCTCCAGCATGCCCCACATTGAGGTTTGAGCCCACAACCCAGGCATGTGCTCTGATGGGGAATCAAACTGTGACCTCTTGGTTCATAGGTCTATGCTCAACCATTGAGCCATGCCGGCTGGGCTGAATAGAAGTTTCAAATAATCTGTGTAGATACCTAGAAGCATGATTGCTGGGTCATATGATAATCCTAAATTTAATTTTTAAGAAACTACAAAACTATCTTTCAAAATGATGTGTGTTTTTAATTTTAAGTTCCAAGTGCACTTCTACCAGCAATGCATAAAAATTCTGATTCCACATTTGGTTTTGTCAGTCTTTTGGATTTTAGTTATTCTAATAGGTGTGTGGTGGAATTTCATTGTTGTAATTTATCATATCTCAATAACATATGATGTTGAGCATCTTTTATATGCTTATTTATTCTCTGCATGTCTTTACTGGAGACATGCAGTAATTTCATTGTTGTAATTTATCATATCTCAATAACATATGATGTTGAGCATCTTAAATATGCTTATTTATTCTCTGCATGCTTTATTTAGTAGTTTATTTTCTTATCGTTAAGTTTTAAGCATCTTTCTAATATTTTGGATATAAATTACCTATCAGATTTAAGTTTTGCAAAGAATTTTTCTCTTTGGCTTCACTTTTCTTTCTTTTTAAAAAATATTTTTTATTTATTTTGGAGAGAGAGAGAGAGAGAGAGAGAGAGAGAGAGAGAGACATCAATGTGAGAAAGAAACACCTATCAATTGCCTCCTAAACGCTCCCTGACAAGACATTAAACCTGAAAACCTGATATGTGCCTAGACCAGGAATCAAACTGGCAAACTTTCAGTGCACTGGATGAGGCTCAACCAACTGAGCCATACTGATCAGGACTTTGGCTTCACTTTTCAGAACATAAGATTTTTAAAAAAGATATTTTATTGATTTTTTACAGAGAGGAAAGGAGAGGGATAGAGAGTTAGAAATATCGATGAGAGAGAAACATTGATCAGCTGCCTCCTGCACACCCCCTACTGGGGATATGCCTGCAACCAAGGTACCTGCCCTTGACCAGAATTGAACCTGGGACCCTTCAGTCCGCAGGCCAGCTCTCTATCCACCGAGCCAAACTGGTCAGGGGAAAACAGAAGATTTTTTCTTCATGGTCATGCTCTTAGTGTTATATCTAACAAGTCATTACAAATCCAAGGTCACCTATATTTTCCTCTGTGCTTTCTTTTAGGAGTTTTATAATTTTGCATTTTACATTTGAATCTATAGTCCATTTTGAGTTAGTTTTTGTAAAAGGTGCGAGGTCTGAGTCTGATTCATTGTTTTTTAAAAAATATATGATTATCTAATTATTCTAACATCATTTATGGAAAACAACATCCTTTATATTTAATCTTTAAATTATTCAGTTATAGTTGACATACAATATTATATCAGTTTCAGCTGTACAACATCAACAGAGTGATTAGGCATGAGTATGACTTACAAAGTGAGCACCCAACAGCATCCTTTCTTGATTAATGGACTTTGCTCCTTTGTCAAATAATTAATATTTATATTTGTGTGGGTCTATTTCTGTGCTCTCTATTATATTACTTTTATATTTTTTCTCAATTTATTTAGATCTTTTATTTCTTTTAATAGCATTTTGTAGTGTTCCTCATATAGATCTTACACCTTTTTAAAAGTTTTATACCTGTGAGGTATTTTGATGTTGATAAAAATGATGTGTGTTTTTAATTTTAAGTTCCAATTGGTCACTGCTGATATATGAAAAAGCAACTAACTTTTGTATATTAACTTTGTATCCTGCAACTTTGCTATAAAATCTTATTAGTACCAGTAGTGTTTTTGCTGATTCTTTTGACAACTTGTAGACAATGATGTTACATGTGAACAAAGACAGTTTATTTTTTCCTTTCCAATGTGTATAACTCTTGTTTCCTTTTCTTGTCTTATTGCATTATCTTGGACTTCAAGTAGGAAGAAATGATGTCATGTTCCCCGTCTTTGGAAGAAAGAAGCTCTTTTCTTATGATTAATAAAACAATTTTATTAGCTTCAGCTTTTAAAAATTATTTATCAAGCAGAGGAAGTTATACCTTATTCATATTTATCAAGGAAGAGTCTTTTATTTTATTGATTTTCTGTATTAATTTCCTGTTTGTTTCATTGATTTATACTCTAATTTTATTATTTCTTCCTACTTGCCTTAGATTTATTTTTGCTTTTCAAACAATTCTAGTTTTCTTAGGTAGGATCTTAGGTTATTGATTTTTTTTTTCTTCTCTTCTAATGCATACACGCAGCACTATAAAATTTCCTCTAAGAAATGCTTTGGTTGTACTCCACAAATCCACAAATTTTGCCATTGTATTTTCAATTTCAATTTTGAATTTCACTTTACTAGATTCATGTATGCTGAGAAGTGTAGAGTCTTTAATTTTTTTCTCTTATTAGATTTGATCTGATTTTTCTATGTCCTCCAGTCTTTGCTAAATGTTGAACAAAAATAAAAAATAATTTAATTAGTTTTTTTAGTGTATGCTTTATGTCTGATTTGTTGTTTAAGATAAATGCTCATTTTTTACTGATATCTTAGGGACAAACTTTTCTCGTGATGATGGTGCCTAAGATTATTAGAACTGGTGTAGGCAGGACCTTCTGAATTGGAATTTTCTGAGTCTTCTTTGAATCATCCAGGAATGGTTAGTCTAAGCTTCTTTCTGGACTAAGGCCTGCTGGGTCCAAATGGGACCATTCCTGGGTAGTCCTTCAGCCTATGTCACTGAGTCCTGTCATTGGTATAACTCACGATCTCCTCTCTTGGCTTGTTTAGGACCTACTATTTCTTTCTGGGCAAACCAAGTCCCACCTCAGCTTTGCTAGTGTTATAGACCTCTCCAAATCTGTGTCACATGCTCCAGGCAGGCCTTGGACTATGATGGCCACACCATAGCCTATGTTGTGGGGTTATTTTGAATCTCACCACATAGATCCACTTGTAGATATCTAAATGTAAATGCAACAATTTTCTTTTTCACCATCAAATATTATGGAATACTCTGAATACTTTGCGTGTTATGTAGCAGCTGAGAATGACTCTGGGGCCTCTGCTCTATTTCCATGCAGTTCTACCAAATTGTTTTCTTTGTTGTGGATATCTCCATTGGAATGAGGAAAGCCTTTAATTCTATTTCTTCCAAGATGGATTTTTGGATACAAACTCCAGAGGTTGGGTGGCTGATAACATCCATACAACCTATATTTCAGTATTGTGTATGATGATATTATAGAGGGCATATATTGTT
>NW_006292573.1:2517061-2519249 GCF_000327345.1 Myotis davidii | reverse complement strand
ACCACTTCCTCTTTCCTGCTTTATCTTCCTTCTTCATGTAACAATCCACTTTTTCCAGAAGGGACAGATTTATTTATAGTTTCCTACTCTCTTATATTAAGCTCTGTGGCCAAACTGGCAGGTCTGTCCTTTGAAAAGTTAAGAGACTGAATATATATATGAAACAACCACAAAACTCTTTATTTCTCTTAAAGGTTTCAATACTACTTTAAAACTTGAAAATAGTTTTCAAAGATGTTTTAGAATTTTACTTTAGATTTTATAGCTGAAATTTTTTCATTATGCATTTCTGTTATTATAATTCTGAACAGCAAGGTACAGTGATTTAGTATAGGCTTTGTAGTTTGTAGGCCTAGGTTTGAATCCCACTATTTAGGTCATTTTGGGTAAGTTGCTTAACCTCATTAGCATCCATGTTTCTCATCTATAAAACGGAATATAATAGAATTTACTTCATAGAGTATTTATAGGGGCTAATTAATATACATAAAGAAGCAATTACACTAATTCTGCTATGAAGAAAAATGTAAAATATAGTCACAGCAGATGGTTTGAGATTGGGTGGTGGGCACATAGTGCAATATGCAGATTTTGTATCATAAAAATGTACACTTAAAAGCTATATGATTCCTATTAACCAATGTCATGCCAATAAATTTATTTAAAAATTGTAACTGTTTATTAGAGAAAACTTGTGAATTCTATTTTTTAAAATTTCCCTTTAAAGTCAGGGATGGAAGTAATGGAATGAAAATTATTAGACTGCGGGTATTCCAAGATGGCAGCTGGCAGAATGGCAGTGAGGAAGAGAGTGTGAGTAAGTGAAGGAGTGAAAGGGGAGTGTGTGGAAGTGGGGTGTGTGCGCGCGCGTGTGTGTGTATGTGTGTGTGTGTGTGTGTGACAGCTAGATCTTGCAGGACCTTCAGGGGGCTGGCAGACTGGGCTTGCATAGCCGGGCAACCTCTGCTACTGCTCTAATCTGTCCTGGAGCACCGGCTCTGCCACAGAGGCTGTGCCGCCTTGAAGGGAAGAGCTGCTGTGATTGGGAGTCCAGCCTCACCTCCACCAAGGGTGCTTTCAGACACCACCCAGGATCCTATAGCCACTCTGGCAAGGAATCTGCTGCCTTGGCTGCTGACCCATGGACACTGGGACTCTAGTCTCCCCAGCTGAGGGCTCCTATGAGTTCCAGAGGGCACTCCCCTCCCCCCAGCCAGATGCCTTAGCCCTGAGCACTGCAACCGTGTGCACATGCACGAACAGCCAAGCCTTACACAGCAGCCCTGGGCACTGTGACTGCTCCAGCAGCCATGTGAGCAGATGCCACCTGTGACCACCAGAGGAGCAGCCACTGCCCAGGAATGCATGAGGAGCAGCCACTGCATGTGACCACCTGAGGAGCAGCAGCTCCATGAGCAGCTGCCCCACAACCCCACAAGATGCAGACACCACCAGGACTGTGCAAGGAGCAGCTGCCCCACGATTGCCTGAGGAGCAGCTGCTGCCTGTGACCACACAACCCATCACCAAGTCCACTGCTGCAGCCATAGGGCCCGCAAGACTTGAAACCTAGATCCTTTAGTGAGAGCAAAAATGGGGAGACAGAACAACCCCCAATAGGAAGAAAAGGAAGAACCACCAGAAAAGGAACTAAATGAAATGGAGGTATGCAATATGTCAGAAAAAGAATTCAGAGTAAGGGTCATGTAGTTCATAAACGGGATGGATGAGAAAACCAACAACCTATGTAAGAATCAGGAGGAAACAAAGAGTGATAAAACTATAACAAAAATCAATATGGAAGCTTTCAAGAGTAGACTAGGAGAAACAGAGGACCGGATTAGCAAATTTGAAGACAGGGAAACAAAACACACCTAATCTGTACTGCAATTGGAGAAAAAAATCAAAGACAGGAGGAGAGCCTGAGGGAGTTTTGAGGCAACATACATACAATAGGGGTGCCAGAACGACATGAAGAGGAGCAAGGATTAGAAAACATATTTGAAGAAATAATGTCAGAAAACCTCCTCGATTTGGGGAAGAAAATGTCACACAAGCAAAGAGAGTTCCAAACAATATGAAACCCAAAAGACCAACACCAAGATATGTCATAATTTCAATGGCAAACATTAACAACAAAGAGAGAATATTAAAGGTTGCAAGCGAGAAACAGAAAGTTACCTACAAT
>NW_006292573.1:2515067-2517004 GCF_000327345.1 Myotis davidii | reverse complement strand
TCTCAACAGAAACACATCAGGCCAGAAAGGAATGGACAGAAATTTACAAAGTGATGCAAAGCAAGGGACTGAATCCAAGAATATTCTATCCATCAAGGCTATTATTCAAAATTGAAGGGGAAATTAGGCAGGAGCTTCGCAGGCAAAAAGAAAGCTAAGGGAGTTTATCACTACCAAGCCACCATAGCAAGAAATGCTAAAGGGAATGCTGAAAAAGAAGGGGAAAAAAGGGGAAGAAGGAACACTGGCACAAAAAATAAAAATGACTACAAACAAGTACCTATCAATAATAACCTTAAAGGTAAATGACCTAAATGCTCCAATCAAAAGACACTGGGTGGCTGAATGGATAAGAAAACCTGACCCATATAAATGCTGTCTACAAGAGACTCACCTCAGAACAAGAGACTCACACAGCCTGAAAGTGAAGGGATGAAAAATATCTTTTAGGCAAATGGATATAAAAAAAAAGCTGGAGTAGCAATACTTATATCTGACAAAATAGACCTCAGAGTGAAGGCCATAACAAGAGAAAAGAAAGGCCAAAGGGATCAATACAACAAGAGGACATAACTCTGGTAAATATTTATGCACCAAATACAGGAGACCCCAAATAAATAAAAAATCTTCTGGAAGATATCAAGGGAGAGCAATACAATCATAGTAGGGGACTTTAATTCCCCACTGACATCCCTTGATAAACCTCTATAGAAAAAATCAGCAAAGAAACATCAATCCTAAATGACTCACTATATCAGATGGACTTAATTGACATAAAATGGTAATAAATTATCTAACTCTACAACTTAAAGAATTAGAAATAGAGCAACAAGAAAAGCCCAGAGTGAGCAGAAGCAAGGAGATAATAAAAATCATAGAAGAAATAAATAATATAGAGGCAAAAAAATTACAAAAGATCAATAAAATCAAGAGCTGGTTCTTTGAAAGCATATACAAGATTGATGAACCTTTAGCCAGGCTCACCAAGAAGCAAAGAGAGAGGACCCAAATAAACAAAATCAGAAATGAGAGGCGAAATAACAACAGACCCTACCGAAATACAAAAGATTGTAAAAAAATATTATGAACAACTTTACTCCAGCAAACTAAACAAACTAGAGGAAATGGACATATTCCTAGAAAAACAGGACCTTCCAAAACTCAATTAAGAAGAATAAAAAAAATAAGGCTTTTATTATGTTGAGGTATGATCTCCCTATTCCCACTTTGCTGAGTGTTTTTATCAGAAAAGGATGTTGGATTTTGTCAAATGCCTTTTCTGCATCAATTGATATGATTATGTGCTCTTTGTCTCTCAATTTATTTATTTGATGATCATGTTTATTAATTTGTGGATATTGTACCAATCTTGCATCCCTGGAATAAATCCCACTTGGTCATGGTGAATGATCTTCTTAATATAATGAACATAGATGCTAAATCCTCAACAAAATTCTAGCAAATCAAGTCCAGCATTATATTAGAAAGATCATATACCATGACCAAGTGGGATTTATTCTGGGGATGCAAGGATAGTACAATATCAGCAAATAATCAATAAACGTGATACACCACATAAACGAACTGAGAGAAAAAAACATATAATCATATCCATTGATGAACAAAAAGCATTTGACAAAATCCAATACCATTTCTTGATAAAAACTCTCAGCAAGGTGGGAATAGGGGGAATCATACCTCAACATAATAAAAGCCTTATATGACAAACCTACAGTCAACATCATACTCAATGGGAAAAAAAAACTAAAACCATTTCCCCTAAAAACAGGAACAAGACAGGGATGCCCACTTTCACCACTCTTATTCAACACTAGAGGCCAGGTGCACAAATTCATGCATGGGTGGGGTCTGGCCAGCCCACCCCAATTGGGGCCGATCAGGCTGGGCTGGCCAGGGGGAGAGGCAGCAGGCAGGTG
>NW_006292573.1:2506923-2514536 GCF_000327345.1 Myotis davidii | reverse complement strand
CAGCAATCTTGGGAAAGAAGAACAATATTGGAGGGATCACAATACCAGATATCAAGCTTTATTACAAAGCCACTGATCTCAAAACTAGTACTGGCACAAGGACAGACATATAGACCAGTGCAACAGAACAGAGAACCCAGAGATCGATGCAAGCTAGTATGCTCAATTGATATTTGACAAAGGAGGCAAGCGCATACAATGGAGACAAGACAGTCTCTTCAATAAATGGTGTTGGGAAAACTGGACAGATACTTGCAAAAAGATGAAACTAGACCACCAACTTACACCATACACAAAAATAAGCTCAAAATGGATAAAGGACTTAACCATAAGATGGGAAACCATAAAAATCTTAGAAGAAGCCATAAGCAGCAAAATAGCAGACACTTGTCGTAGAAATATATTTAACGATACAGCTCCTAGGGCAATGGCAACTAAGGAGAAAATAAACAAATGGGACTACATCAAAATAAAAAGCTTCTGCACAGCAAAAGAAACTATCAACAAGACAACAAAAAAGCCCACTGCATGGGAGAACATATTTGCCAACATTATCACTGTTAAGGGTTTAATCTCCAAAATTTATAGGGAACTCATACAACTTAACAGAAAGAAGATAAACAATCCAATCACAAAATGGGTAAAGGACCTAAATAGACACTTTTTGAAAGAAGACATACAGAAGGCCATGAAACAGATGAAAACATGCTCAGTCACTAATCATCTGAGAGATGCAAATCAAACAGCAATGAGGTACCATCTCACACCTGTCAGAATGGCTATCATCAACAAATCAGCAAACGACAAGTGCTGGAGAGGATTTGGAGAAAAAGGACCACTCGTGCACTGCTGGTGGGAATGCAGACTGGTGCAGCCACTGTGGAAAGTAGTATGGTGTTTCCTCATAAAATTAAAAATGGAACTTCCATTTCACCCATTAATTCCACTTCTAGGAATATATCCCAAGAAATCGGAAACACCAATCAGAAAGGATATATGCACCCCTATGTTCATAGCAGCACAATTTACAATAGCTAAGATTTGGAAACAGCCTAAGTGCTCATCAGCAGATGAGTAGATTAGAAAACTGTGTCACATCTACACAATGGAATACTATGCTGCTATAAAAAAGAAGGAATTCTTACCATTTGCAACAGCATGGATGGAACTGGAGAACATTATACTAAGCAAAATAAGCCAGTCAGAGAAAGATAAATATCATATGATTTCACTCATTTATGGAATATAATGAACAACATAAACTGATGAACAAAAATAGAACCAGAGTTATAGAAGCATTGAACAGACTGTCCATCCTATGAGGGAAGGTTGGAGCTGAGGCAGTAAGAGATCAACCAAAGGACTTGTATGCATGCATATGAGCATAACCAATGGACAGAGACAGGAATGGGGTGGTGAGGGCATGTGCTTGGTGGGGGTGAGGGGAGGTTGGGGAGTGGTCAAATGAGGGAAAAGGAGACTTATGTAATACTTTAAACAATAAAGACTTTAAATTAAAAAGAAAAAGAAAATTTATTAGGCCAATATTTGTAAATCTAGTGGAAGAGATGCCATACAGTTACGTGGTTTGTCATGTCACGTAGCGTTCATGTGGGCCATTTTACCTGTATGTTGAAGAAATGCCCTTAGAGACCAGATCAAGTTCTCCTATTTAGTTTCCGAAAGCAGGAACCTAGCCCAGCTGGCATTCTGGGACACCTTCCATCTTTGGTTTGACTTGATGATTCAGTGAAGTACTTGCTGTTCTTGCATCAGAAGTAGCATTGTTAATTCCTTCATGAAAAATACTTTTACAAGGGCTCAGGCTGAGTTCCCTGGAGAATTGCTTATTGCAGAGTCACTGAAGCCACTGGTGGAAAAATCCATGTCAAATCCTTTTGAGCCCCTTGCCTTTGGAAAACATTCCTTTTTGTTCTGCATTTCAGAGGAGCAAGTAACATGGTACAAAACTATTAGGGCATCTCCACGTATTCTGGTTTTTTTCTTTAAAATTTTTTTTTCTTTATTGATTGAGGTATTACATATGTGTCCTTATCTCCCCATTATCCCCCCCCCCCCCCCCCCACCTCATGCTCTCACCCCTCTGTTGTCTGTGTCCATTGGTTAAGCTTATCTACATGCATATAAGTCCTTTGGTTGATCTCTCCCCGTACACCCACCCTCTCCTGCCTTTCCTCTGTGGTTCGACGGTCTGATCGATGCTTCTCTGTCTCTGGATCTGTTTTGTTCATCAGTTTATGTTGTTCATTATATTCCATAAATGAACGAGATCATGTGATATTTATCTTTATCTGACTGGCTTATTCTTCACTGGCTTGTATAGGAACTCCATGGATAGCTCTTAAGCATCCTAGAATTAGGATGATTTTGTAAATTCTTTTCAACCCAAGGAACACTTTTGAGAGTGAAAGGGGACATAGTTAACAATTAAGTTGAGATAGCAGATGTAAAATGGGACTGTCCTGAGTAAATTTGGTTTTATAGTCTGTCACTTTACTACACCCACAGTCTCTGATCCGTTTATTTTTTTTAGAATTCCAAACCTGTTCCTCTGTGTGCTGTGTATCATAGAAGAATGTCCCAGAACAGCCTAAATTACTTTTTAAAATCTTCACCCAAGGATATTTTTCCATTGATTTTTAGAGAGAGTGGAAGAATGAGGAAAAGACAGACAGAAATATTGATGTGAGAGAAATACATCAATTGGTTGCCTTCTGCACTTGCCCTGACCAGAGCCCGGGCCAGGTAGGAGCTTGCAACCCAGCCGAGGTATGTGCCCTTGACTGGAATCGAACGTGGGACTGGTCAGTCTGTAAGCTCTATCCACTGAGCCGAACATGCTGGGGCTATAACTAATTTTTTGTTTTTATACTACAGCATTACTTTTTCTACTAGAAGTGGGCATTAATATTCTTTCTTGGTGCTCATCAGCTAATCCCCAAAGTTGCCTCATTTCAAAGATAATGCTGTGTGCAAAGTCCAATAGGCATCCCAATAGCATGTTCATTGCACAAGTATTTACTGAGTGCTTATTTCGAAGCAAGAGCTGTTCTAAGTGCAGGGGAACAATAGTTCACATGAATGGGCCTGTCTTGTGGAGCTTATGTTCTTTCAACTGAACAGACATAATATGCAATAAATAATAAGATGCATATTTTAGATGGAGAAAGTTACAATGAAAAGAATAAAACAGGAATGGTGCCTGGATAAAAGGAGATCACTTTTGATAACTTGGACTCTAAAAACCTCTGAGACCTGAAAGATAAGGAGTCAGATATGTGGATGTAATCATCGAGAGGGAAGTGTTGCAGGAGCGAAACAGTTAAGTGGAAACACACTACTAGGAATGATCTTAATGTACTACAGTAAAATATGTGTCACTGAGGAGAGAATGAGTGGAAAGTACTAAGGGGTCAGCTTATACATGGCTGTGAAGGTAGACCCTGATACTGAATCTGAGGGTTTTAATTACAATTGCAGTAAAAAGCTATTCAACCTTTTTAAGCATATAAGTGGCATAGTCTGATATATATATATACACACACATATATATATATATTTACAGCTTACAAACTGTTTTATTATTCTTATTTATTTATTTTTCTTTATTGGTTAAGATGTTACAAATGTGTCCTCATCCCCCCTTTAACCCCCAACCTTCCCCAAAAAACTTTTTATTTTTTATTAAATTTATTGGGGTGACGTTGGTTAATAACATCATATAGGTTGCAAGTGTACAATTCTATGATACCTCATTTGTATATTGCATTTGTTCCTACCACCCAAAGTCAAATATTCCTTCATTATCATATATTTGACCCCCTTTACTCTTTATTACTCTCCACCTTCCTCTTCCCTCAGGTAAACACCACACTGTTGACCGTGTCTATGAATTTTTGTTTATTTTTCTTACTTGTTAATTTGTTACTTTCAGTTTTGTATCCCACAGGTGAGTGATATCATATAGTTCTGAACTTTTTCTGTCTGACTTATTTTGCTTCTCATAATATTCTCAAGATTCTTCCATGTTGTTGATAATGGCATACTTTATCTTTTCTATGGTTGAGTGGTATTCCATTTTATATATGTACCCCATCTTCTTTATCCAATCATCTCTCTCTCTTCCTCTCTCTCTCTCTCTCTCTACTCCACACACACACACACACACACACACACACACACACACACACCTTTGCCTCTTTTATATTTTTCATTAACAAATGTTGAGGATTATTTCCTCAGGTAATCTTAGGTTTACCATATTCAGGGCTTATCTACAACTATTTGAATTGAATATATCTCAGCTCTTTTAAAAATTATTATACATTTATTGATTGATTTGAGAGAGAGAGAGAGAGAGAGAGAGAGGAATATCAATGAGAGAAACATTCATCAGTTGCCTCCTGCATGTATCCCGACTGGGGATCCAACCTGTCACCTTTTGGTGTATGGATGATGCTCCAACTGACTGAGCAACACCAGCCAGGGTAAAGATATCTTAGCTCTTTAATTCAATAGTCTAAAATTAATCTTGCATACAATCTTTAAAGAAACTCATTTTAAATATAATCATTAACATAATTTCTGTCAATTATTGTTTTCATAATGTTTCTTCAGCAATTTCCTGCTCATATCCAGTGCTTTCTAAGCAAGAACTTCTCAATCCTACTCTGGTAGAGACTACTGAATGTCCATTCCATATTCTTTCTCATTTTCTTACTACATAATTGATTTGTTGGGAGTGGTAATATGAGTAGTGAAAGAGTAGCCTCCCTCGTAGTTAGGGACATAGTATGCAAAAAGATATAGCTGAAAGCCATAGGGTGAACTTTCCAAATAAAGCTCCTCAAAAGGCAAAGGGAAAATGGCATGGTCACTTCTTTCGTCTTCTCTTTCTTTTAGCCTGGGATACAGTCCCAACACCCGTTGCTGAAGCATGTTGTGATTATGAATTCTAGAGCTTCACACTATGAATCATGGAGGAGAAAGAAACAGAGAACCAGGGGCATTGATATTTTGGAGTTTCTGATTCACAGCTCTCAGGACTGAAACTGTTTCTAGCTGATTCATGCCTTCATGATCATCTGCCAACTGATAACCCACTCCTAGTTTTTTAAATAACTAATTAATTTTTATTCTTTTATATGGAACCTTTGATACAGGCAAAAACAAGTCTTTCCAGTCTCTGAACATTTTATGTATATGTGTCTACTCCTTAGCCTTGGCACGTGACATTGTTTTTTGCTTCCATGTCTCCATCACTAGATAGAGAGATCACGAGGCCAAGCAGAATGTTTGAGTTTTTTGCATATCAATCAAATTCTGAGCATAGTGTCTTCCACATAGAAGGCCTTCAATATTTGTTGAATAATTCCCTTCTGATTAGCTTATTTAGTTCCTCCCCTTTAAATTAAATAGCTATTAATTATTTCAAAACCTGGTTTAAAAGTAATTTTCTCTGGGAAGCGTTCTATGATCAACCCACATGATAGTGATCACGCCTACACTTGGCATTTCATGATACTTATATGACAGATTAATAACAATGACCATCTGAGACTTCCTGATGTATGTCTGGTTCTCCAATTATGTGCTAGAAAGCTCTGTGGGCAGGAATCCCAAACCTTACCTTCCTTTTTGGAGCATTTCCATACAATATCTGCTATAATGTTTTATTAAAAAGTAAGAGTCTAATAAATATTGCTAACAAAATTTAGAAATTCACTTGGGCCACTCTCCTCCCTAATTACTCCGCCCCCTAAGGTTTAGCTTACTGTTAGAAGAATTAATTAGTCAGATAGCCATATCTTGCATTTCCAAACAAATAGTTCAACAAAATTAACAATTTCTGATGTGGAAACAAAACAGTGTTTTCATTCTAAGTGACATATTTATGGTATAAGTAGAAGCCAGGTGCACAAATTTGTACACAGGTGGGGTCCATTGGGATGGGAGGGGGCAATTGAGGGTGGGGCCAGCTGGGGGGAGGGGCCACGGGCAGTTGGCCAGCCCCACCCCCATGGAGGTGATGAATTCCTTTAGCTTTTCTTGTTGGTGAAGCTCTTTATTTGGCCTTCAATTCTAAATGAGCTTTGCTGGGTAGAGAAGGGCATGGCATGAAATATTCAAAGTGATGAAGAGCAAGGACCTGCAGCCAGGGTGACCTTCCTTTTGAAAGGACTCGGCTGCTCTGGGGGCTGAGGGTTCCGTCTCCATGAAACCCGGGTCAGTCTTTGCATTGGGCTAGTGGAACCACTGAGGCCTATTTGAGGGTCACCAAGGCTGGGAGCGTGATCTCAAACAGTTAAAAACATGCTCATGAAGGGATTTTATGGGTTCTCTCTCATCAAAAAGCCCACACGTGTCTGTGCTACACCAACAGGGTTGCTTTAACACTGAAGCCTCCAGGAGCTGGCGGGAGGTTGAAAGTGGCCCCGTAGATGAGGCCGGTACCAGGTAACCTGGCAGGTATCAGCAGCTCGCCTGGGCACGGGGAGATGGGCTCTGACATCACCACCGCATGGAGGATGTGATGGCATCAGCAGCAGCCTCAGGGTTTGTTGCTATTTTCTTTTATTTTTATCTCCTTTTCCCTTTAAACCTCTCCAGGTTGTGTGCATTGGAGAGAGGAGCAGCCTTTGCAGTCTCCTTAGGGGAGAGCACACCTTCCCTCTGAGTTCACATGAAGCCGGACAGAATCCTGTTTAGACACACGTGTGGGTCTTGCATTATTTGCGCTATTACCGGTAAAGAGGGTTTTAGATTTTGGCACATAAATACGTTTCCTGCTTATCCACGAGGGCAGGAGGCTGAGTGCAGTTCTTCACTCACTCACAGGCCTCCGTCCAAGGATGGAGATGCAGGCGGGTTGCACAGGAGGGGGCCGGGGAGCAGGGTGGGCAGCAAATGCAGAACTCGGCCACCTGCGGCCCTGCTTTTCCCAGACCTTCTGTCTGGGAAAATCTTTCTGCACCGGGTCTGTAGCGTCTTCCTCTTGAGGCGGATTCAGCTGTCTGTGGGACCTGATGTTTATCACATGCTGTTTCTCTGTGTGTGTGTGGAGGACAGCATAAAGGTGCGAACACAACCCATGCAGACTCCTTGTGAGTGCCTTCTGTATACCTTTTGTATACCTGGTGGGTGACTCCCCTCAGAAGGGGTGCCTTCAGCTCAGTCCTATGCTCCCTGTGCCCATGACCAGCAGGTGTGGGGGCCCCCTGGGGGTGAGGCAGGTGGGGGTGAGGGGTCTTGGGAGGTTGTGGGGGTGGGGTGGGCAATCTGGGCCTGGAGAAGGCTGGTTGGCTGCCACAGTGTATGTCATACCACCTTTCATTCTGGGTTCTGCCATAATGGTCGCTGGGCTTTTATATATATAGACTAGAGGCCCGGTGCACAAAAATTTGTGCACTCGGTGGGGAAGGGGGTCCTCAGCCCGGCCTGTGCCCTCTTGCAGTCTGGGACCCCTCGGGAGATAACGCCCTGCTGGCTTAGGCCTGCTCCCGGGTGACAGAGGGCAGGCCCAATCCCTGGTCGGGCTCAGAGCAGGGCCAATTGGGGAGTTGGGGCACCGCCTCCGTCACACTCAAGGCAGG
>NW_006292573.1:2489284-2506513 GCF_000327345.1 Myotis davidii | reverse complement strand
GGCTCGAGCTCTTAGGCCTCCATTCCTGAAAGCAGGTATCTGGTTTGTTTTGGTTCTAATCGAAACTCTGTATCAACTCCAGCTCTGAGATCCCAGCTCTCTGAAAGCTGGTTTCTGGGGTTTTGTTTAGCTTCTATATTTGTTACAATGTTTCTTAAACTGCAAGCTCAGAGGCCGGCAAGGCAGGCGGGGAACGTTGCAGTCCTCTGTCACTGAAGCAAGCAAGCCTCATGTTAGTTTCAAGCTGCCTGGCTGCCGGCCATCTTGGCTGGCAGTTAATTTGCATATTGCCCTGATTAGCCAATGGGAAGGGTAGCAGTCATATGCCAATTACCATGTTTCTCTTTTATTAGATAGGATTATTGATTATAATGAGATCAATATATTTGTATGGCCCTATGTAAATATTTATTATTCTTTTGTAATTTTAATTATAAAATTCCTTAGGATACATCATCTACACTGATTACACCTATATTAATTAAAATGTGTATCCTTTTATAAAGACTAAAGTAAATGTACCTGATATTCAGAGATAAAATAATTTAGAAACTTAGTGGATGAATGAAGATAACCTAAAAGAGCACAAATTAGACATTTTGTTTTGTTCAGTGTGGACACAAATAAGTATAATCTGCAATATTCTTGACTCACATAGAATTGATCATTAACTTTTTCTAACTTTATGAAATTACTTGGACTAAAGGCAACTACATTTTTCAATGCATTAGAGTGTGTATCTAATTCACTAATTTGAACATTTTTTTTAATGAAAAGGTACAGTAAATACAGAATAAAGAAAATTGAGGGAACAAAGAATAATTTCCACTTAACAAAACCCTAAAGGTTAAATAGATGAGAACTAAAGATTTGAATTCATTTCCCAGAACAGTGCTTTATTATCAAAATAAACTTGAGACCATCACTTAACTGCAAAGAGAAGGCAACAAAGATATTAGTCATTAATCACCCTAAATAAACAGTGTCTGATTGACACTGTTGGCATAAATTTTGTCCTTATAAATATGCTTTGGATTTCTATCATATATCTACACAACTTAATTTAATGCCTACCCACTCTAGATTTAATATCTGAGAATGGAAGTTATAGGAGACATTTCTAAATCTAAAAAGAGACCAAAGTAGCCATGGGAATGTTTAGTGGAAGTTCTTCTAGTTTGAATATAAAAATATTTGTTCTTTGGTCAATTAAGAGGTTCTTAATAATTTAAAACATTTGATTGTTTTTAATTGACTAAAGCTACAGATAGTTGGTTTCAAAGTTTGTTTTAAAAAATTATATCTGTCTTAATTTCTAGAGTTGTTGGTAATGTGTTTATTTTCAAGCAGCATATACTAGTACTAGTAGACAAGTCAATAATTTAGTTTAACTAGAAATTATAATGTACAATATACTAAATGAAAATGCCATATTGAAATTTTGTCTAGGATTTTTTATGGTCGAATTTTCTGATACACAGTGTAGGCAGCTTTTTCCTAAACTAGTCTAGTGATTAATTCTTCACACCTCATCCTGTGATAAAGACATAACATACTTCAGACAGCCTTATTGGAACACATTTACTCAACACATTTGATTGTACATTTTATAACTAAATTATATTCTCTCATTGAGTAGGAGGAGTCTGTTTTCAAATGGGGAAAGGGTGGAACTCCATATGTTGGCAGTGAAATGAAATGGCACCAGGTGTTAGACCTGGGTTCAGCAACCCTGATACTTGAGTTCTGGCTAGGAAAGAATTCTGAGGCAAGACTCATAACAGAAAGTTTATTTAGAAAGTCATAGAGATAGAAAAAGTGAGCCATAGAAGAAATGGGCTCAGGAAATGAGTTTACAGAGTCAAAAGAAAGGCCTTTGGAACTTAAGCCGGAGGTGGCGTGATGGTGGCGGTGGTGGTGGTGCGGGGAGGCCGGAGGGAGAGAGACTCCTTAAGAGATAAAGAGGGTGGAAAGGAAAGGGTCTTTTCCATGGTAAATATAAGACCAGGCTGCTTACTTACTCAAATCAAACAGCCACAAAATTGACTCTTTATAGATTTTACATGTAATTTCTAATGAATGATATGGGTTGATTAGTATTCTTATAAATCTATAGTAATCATGCCTTTTATAACATTCTTTTAATTATTTACTAATGTTTTATAGGGTTCTATACTTTACAAGCTTACCTCCCCCTCCCCACACACAAAATAAATCATGACTATTAGAGGTTTTTTTTTGTTTGTTTGGTTGTTTTTTTTTACCTTTTTAATCTCCTAAACCATCTAATTTTTTATTTATAAGAGTAATGCAACATTCAAATCTGGCATGCCAGATATTGTTTTCTGTTTTTATTTTTTATTCCTATTCATCTAATTTTCCATTAGAAGGCATAAAAAAATACTAGTACAGTTTGTGCAACAATTTCTAATTGTAATGTATTGACCTAAAAACTGATTAATAATCTTTGCCATAAGTTATGAGAATTGATATAATCTATTAAGATACTATATATTGGCAATTTGTGCCTTGAAAGCCTCGGTTTATTCAATTTAATAAGTATTTACTGAATGTCAAATACATGCTTAGTGTTGATTAAAAGTTAAATGACATCTATCCCATCTTCAGGATCCTACAACCTAGCCAATAAAACATAGATATTCACATATATGTTCAATGGCCTTAGAAATCATAAATTTTTGACATGAAATACTAAGACATGACATAAAGTCTAAAGATTATTAATTGCTAGTTTGGGCTTAACCATGATATTTTTTTGTCTATGGAGTAATAATCAATTGTCTTCTATGTGATAAAAATATTGTTTCCAACAACCTTAAAGTTAATCAAGATGTACAAATTCTTGCCCTGACTGGTTTGGCTCAGTGGATAGAACGTCGGCCTGCAGACCAAAGGGTCCTGGGTTCGATTCCGGTCAAGGGCATGTACCTTGGTTGTGGGCACATCCCCCGTAGAGGGTGTGCAGGAGGCAGATGATCGGTGTTTCTCACTCATCGATGTTTCTAACTCTCTATCCCTCTCCCTTCCTCTCTGTAAAAAAATCAATAAAATATATTAAAAAAAAGATGTACGAATTCTTTTGGTATTCAATATATTAAATGTTGAAGGATAGAGTTAAAAATCATCCTAAAACTTATAAGGAACCAGAAAGACCCCCAAAGAGTCAAAGCAATCTTAAGGAAGAAGAACAAAGTAGGCAGTATTATACTATCTGATATAAAATTATAATATAAAGCTACAGTAACCAAAACAGCATGATATTGACATAAAAATAGACACATAACCCAGCTGGCATGGCTCAGTGGTTGAGCACTGACCTATGAACCAGGAAGTCACGGTTCGATTCCTGATCAGGGCACATGCCTGGGTTGTGGGCTTGAACCTCAATGTGGGGTATGCTGGAGGCAGCCGACCAATGATTGTCTCTCATTGATGTTTCCATCTCTCTCTCTCACTCCCTTACTCTCTGAAATCAATAAAAATATATTTTAAAAATAAAGTAAAAACAGACACATAGATCAATGGAACAGAATGAAGAGCCCAGAAATAAACCCACACCTATATGGTCAATTAATCCATGATAAATGAGGCAAGAATATACAATGGGGGGAAATCTCTTCAATAAATGGCACTGGAAAAACTGGACAGATACATGCAAAAAAATAAAACTGACTATTTTCTTACATAATATATGAGTAAACTCAAAATGGATTAATGACTTAAATATAAGATCTGAAACCATAAAACTCCTAGAAGAAAACCTAAGCAGTGAACACTTTGACATTGCTCTTAGTAATGTTCTTTTGGATATATCTCCTTGGGTAAGGGAAACAAAAGAAAAAAATAAGCAAATGGGACTTTATCAAGCTAAAAAGTCTTTGCATAGCAAAGGAAACAATCAACAAAATAAAAAGACACCCTACTGAATTGGAGAAAATATTTGCCAATGATACATCTGATAAGGGATTATTATCTAAAATATATAAGAAACTCATACAACTGAACATCAAACAAAAAGCAGAAAGAATTCAATTAAATAATGGGAAGAGGTGCTGAATAGACATTTCTCCAAAAAGAACATACAGGTGGCCAATAGATATGTAAAAATATTCTTAATGTCACTAGTCATCAGAGAAATGCAAATTAAAACCACAATGAGATATCACCTCACACCTGTCAGATGGCTATCATTAAAAAAATCAACAAACAACAAGCGTAGTGAGGATGTGGAAAAAAGGAAACCCTCATGCACTGTTGGTGGGAATGTAAATTGGTGCAGCCATTATGGAAAACAGT
The DNA here is from genome assembly GCF_000327345.1 of Myotis davidii. Classification (NCBI taxonomy): domain Eukaryota; kingdom Metazoa; phylum Chordata; class Mammalia; order Chiroptera; family Vespertilionidae; genus Myotis; species Myotis davidii. The sequence goes on along the minus strand of NW_006292573.1, from coordinate 2,502,196 downwards.
GTGGAGGCTCCTCAAAAAATTGAAAATTGAACTTCCGTATAATTCAGCAATTTGACTTCTGGGTACTTATCCAAAGAAATCCAAACCACTGTTTTGAAAAGATATATGCAGCCCTATGTTCATGGCAGCATTATTTACAATAGCCAAGATATGGAAACAATCTAAGTGCCCATGAGTAAATGATGAGCTAAAGAAGATGTAGCCCATATGCACAATGGAATATTACTCAGCCATAAGAAAAATGAAATCTTGCCATTTCCAATACCATCAATGTATCTAGATGGTATTAGGCTAACTGAAATAAGTCGGACAAAGGCAAATATCATATGATTCACTTATATGTAGAATCTAAAAAAAGAACAAAATAAACAAAACATAAACAAACTCATAGATACAGAGAACAAAGTGATGGTTGCCATTTGGGAGGGGGAAAACCTCACTTAAATGTTGACAAATTCCTTAAGCTACTACAAAATACAAACAGAAATAATTGGGCTGCCTTTTATGAGATATGATAAAAAAGCACCAGGAATGAAAAAAAGAAAAGAAAAGAGAATGAAACTTTATTAACCTAAATATATGTTAATGATATATTCCTTTTTAATGAATCACATGGGCTTTTATGTGTGAACAAAATTGAATACAAATATTGTAGCTATTCAGTAAAAATAAGTGGCTGCCATTCTAATACTTGCATTGTATGGCTTAGGTCTTAATTCCCAATTAAAAGTGCAATGAAGCACTCACAGTATTTAACAATGTTTTAAGGGGACACATATTTAAAGGAGATGGCCGTTTTAACAATTATTTTGCTATTGTCATGTCATGCAAATGTCTTTTTCCTTAACTTGATTTTAAATCCCAAAGCTGAATTTGTTGATGGAAAACAAGAAGCAAAGGCTGTTTGTGGAAATAGAAAGGAGTGTACATGAATGGCAGAGTGTGCTTTGCTTAGCAGTTCTTTTGCTACCATTTTATTTTTGTTTTCAGTGCTGGAGGGCAGCAAATTGGCAGGTGTAAGGCTCTGGCTGTATCACAATCAGTTATTATGGGTTAAAACGTCTCTGGTGCATCAGGAATTAGGCACACAACTCCAGTTAAGAATATGGAAGCTTAATGTTTAATTTCAAACACTGCATGAATATACTGCTTCAATCTACTCTTGCAATAATTTTCACCAAATCTTATAAAGTTTACACAAATGGAATATTAGGGATCCTTCTGTTTGTGTCTTGTACTTTTAAATAAAGTTTGAAATTTTGATACTTTTTAAATGTGAAGTTCTAATCCTATATAATAAAAGGCTAACAAGAAAATAGATCAAATTGCGGAAAGACTGGTCGCTATGATGCGCACTGACCACTAGGGGACAGATGCTCAATGCAGGAGCTGCCCCCTGGTGGTCAGTGGGCTCCCACAGGGGGAGCACCACTCAGCCAGAAGCCGGACTCATGGCTGGCAAGTGCAGCAACAGTGGCAGGAGCCTCTCCTGCCTCCATAGCAGCACTAAGGATGTCTGACTGTGAGGAACGGGCTGAAGCCAGCAGTCAGACATCCTCCAAGGGCTCCTGGACTGCAAGAGGGTGCAGGCCGGGCTGAGGGACCCCTACCAACTGTATGAATTTCGTGCACCAGGACTCTAGTGTAGTATATAATTTGCCATAATAAGGTAGGTAAGGAATAAGTATTCCTCTACAAGAGACAAGAGAGAGAGAGAGGGAGAGAAAGATAGAGAGAGAAGAAGAGAGAGAGATTGCACATAGTATTTATTTCAATTTGGACAGAACACTAGTATAAGTTGTGGTGTGCCTGAAATAATTGTTGACTTCAGTTGACATGATATTGTTTTTCAGACCATTGGAACTAACTAACTAACCTTGATGCATATTGAAGGGATTCTCCCAAAATACTTGGATTATTTTAGCTCTGGCACATTCACTAGGGTTTGAGTATTTATTACTTGAAAAGATTACTCATTTAATGGTATCCATATAGCATACTGTTACAACTTTTAATTTTTGAAAATTGTAAATAGCTCTGTGCCTATCTAATTTGGTGTAGAACAGAATCTTTTATGATGCAGTTTGCACTTGGCTAGGATTTGCCTGTACCACATGTCATATCATGTCCCAGATAAAGCCTAATGCCACATGATTACACGGAACACAAAGGTTATCATGCTTGCGCGGCTATTGCTTTTTAATAGGAATTTTCATTTCCAGGAAAGGAGAGTCAGAATGGTTTCATAAGACATTTTGGGTGGACCATGTTCCCACCACACACTGATCTGCAGCAACTTTTTGAAAGCTCCTGGAAAGATGAACTCCCCACGTCTCTATATTTGCTCTGCATTCAGACCGAGAGCCAAGATAATTTTGACTTTGAGGAGGAACAGTGGAAAAAGACAACAGTAGAGAGGTATGAAATAAATAATAAATAAACAAGTGACTGTTGACTAAAACAATTAATTTCGCCCCAGGCTTCTGCAATAGCTTATAAATTCTTACCGGCATGAGTTTACAGCTGCAACTTCAGGACATAATAGAAGATTGAATCTTACACCGGCAATGAAACAGATGATCAAATTCACAAGGGACTGTGTCAAGCTTTTTCCAGTACTAAAGAAACATATTAATCCTTGTCACTGTTTGCAGAAACGCTGTGACAGAAATAAACCTGTACTGTAACTTGGCCCTTTTAATGAGCTTCTGGAGTGTGGGCTTTCCACTCAGCACCTGAAAAACACAACAAAACACCTTTTATATTAAAGATGTGAGGTTTGCTGCTGGCTAAATTTGTACACAGAAGTCTATAAACCAGTGCTCAGCCAGCTGGGAAGCAAGAAAGCAAATTCAGATTCTGCCATGAACTTCACAGACCAATTATCTACTTGGAATCATGGGAGTTTAACAAACAAATACCAGCCCCTGCTGAGCCTTTTCAGGCCAGCAGCTTATGGGTGATTCAGTTGCATCCGAGGCTTTTAGACTGATCAATTCTTAATCACAAAGCACAAAAATTATTCTCAGGCTCATGTCAGTTTCTTTGGACACGTTTGTTAACAATCTGCTGCAAATAATTTTTTTTAAAGAAACTGCAGACACTGTTTTTATTGACTCCCCACTTGTAAAATGTTTATAGCTTGTTAATTTATATTTACCCCTTTACTTTTGCCTGCAAATCAACATCACTTAGCACAGTTTGGTTACACTTTGTCCAAAGGAAATTACAGAAGCCTGCTATGGGGCTAAAATGAAGGAAAGCTGCGGAAAATCAATACACTGCTGATTAAACAGATCGTAGCAAATTCACGGCTGTATGCGACAGCGTGGAGACATCAGTGTGATGCCTATCTAGCAGTTAATGTGCTTTCACTCAGGTGAAGAGAATTTCAGAATAAGGCAAAATCACCCAGGAAAACAAGAAGTACTTTACCCAAGAATGTATGTGCTTAGATGAAACCTACATTTCGTGTAAGGTAGTATTTCCCGTGAGGGATAAATAGGATGCGTTTATTTTGCGAAATAAAGCAGCGTAGTATCTTTATTAGGATTTCATCCTTTGTATTCTGAAAGAAACTGGCTTTGCAAGATACCGCATACTTGCTACCATGAGTCAACTTTTTCCCCTTTGATCAGGTTTATCAATATTTTCTTGTATAATTTCAAATCAGCAATAATCAAAATGTCTGGGAGGCAGATTCTATGGAGAGGATGTCCAAAAGTAATAATGATAGCACTCCCACAAATCCTAAGCACTTCAGAAAAAAATCATTTAATTTCCAATTTCACAGTAGAAGAATAAACATGAAGTAAATCAAGTATAAAAAGGAGATACAGTTCATACATAATTAATTTTTTAAAATATAGTGGCAATGGATAATATTAATACAGTGCAGTAGTGAAGACCAACACTTATTTGTAAATCGTGGACAAAAACAGCATTTGAGTTACAGGGAAGACTGGAGGTATCCTGACTAAAGCAAAGGTACTTTGAGTGAAAGCGTAAACTCTCATTTCCATGCAACCAAGTTCCTAGGCTCTGCACAGTGAGTACTTTGAAGACTGTAGAAAAATATGCACATCCTAAAGCCTGGTTAAGAGGCGGTACTTCCTTTAATCCATTAAAGAATTGCACTGCATTGCATTGCATATGAATGAAGATGCGAAATGAACAAAAGTTTGAATACAATTTTTCAGGAAAAGTGTAAATAGAAGAAATTTTATTTCGAACTTTTGTTAACTTTTACTTGACACATACATTTATCTATTTAGATGATTGTGATGCTATACTAAGGTTTTGTGTGTTTTTAACTTGGTACACCAGGGTAACGCTTGTGGCTCTACTTACCATTGTTCATTCAGGATAACTGTAGCTCTGGTATATTAGAGTTTTCTGGCAGATACATTTCAGTAGGAAGTCCTTATACTAAAAAATATACTTGAAAAATTATGTTCTATACACAAAAGCCAACTTCAGTTTTAATCTCGGTTGTTTTTAATTCCCTCTCTTTCAAAATATCAGTCTTTCAAATGGTAACATGGTTAACTTCTTTGCCAAATTCCATGTGTTAAAATGAAGGTGTTTTTGAGTCATCCAAGCTTATAAAAAGACCTTTAACAAGTAAACAGCTTTTTTTTTTTTCCCCGCTAACTGGAAGATGTGGTATAAGAAAACACATTCATGGACACCATATGTGAATCGACTTTTATCCCAAGATTTTGAGAATTCCTAGAAAGTGAGGGATTTAAATTTATAGTCTGAAGAGGCCCGCCAGTGACACTATTTTCATACTGAGATATACGGCTATATAAAACTCAAGGTGTTATGCTTTGATTATTCTATTTAAAACATCTTTGATTATTTTATTTAGGAAAAAGAGGTCTTCTGTAGTTCAGGAATATGAAAAATAATCATTACTTCAGTATCTCTATTTTAGCATAAGTATTGACGTCTCTTTCTTATATTATGGTAAATTCTCAACTTTTTTCACATGTAATGTTCAAGAATGAGATAACTTTTACTTAGTTAAATATGATTTTTGTGATATTAGGACTACAAAGCAATGGATATCAATGGGAAGAACAAGTATTTTAGAAAATGTAAAAAATACCTATATTTGAAATATGTATTGGTTTGCTAGGTTAATTGTGTGCTTGAATATGTATTTTAAGACCTTTCTTTGTGGCATTGAAAGAAAACATAATTGAAGCGACAGAGTAAAATAGGAGATAATGGAAGAAGGAAAGACTGAATAACTCAAGTAAAAATATCTGAAAAAATTTATTTCTTGAGTCTCACCATTATGTAAAATTATATTTTCACATAGTTTTAATAAGTAACAATGGTTGCTTGTAAACATGCTTTTACTTTATTTAAAATCCATGCCCTGTAAAAGTCTGCGAGTTGTCAGGGGTTTGAATACCCTTTGATAGAAACCCACTTTTTCTTATTAATACGTAGTAATTTATCACCACTAAGCATATGATCCCTCTGGAAAAAAAACTGATGCACACTGCTCTCTAGGCTATAATTTCAGTGTTCACAATATTAATCTTTAATTAAATTATAGTTATTATAGAAATATACATCCTTAATTAAATTATAGCATGCACATAAAGAAATGACTATGGCACTATTAAAACATATTGGAAAATGTCCTACTGAATTTTGAATGCTATCTGTCATCTTCAAAGTATGACTAACTAGGTTCAGAAATGACTAGAAAGTCAACTGAAAAATTGCCCAAGTAAAACTGTTTGGCTCTTTAAAGAACTGTGCATTAAATTTTGGACAGTTTTTCTATTAAATCTAAATATACTTCTTATAGTATATACAGTATTACGTTTCTAAATTAATTGCCATACTCCCATTTGTTAAAGAATCTCACTCCATGTGAAAAGCAAAGTCTCACTGGATATGAATTTTACACTGAGCTAGATCAATCCCAATACCAGTAAATGGATATTATTAAACAGCATGGGGTAGTGCAAACTGGGAAAGAAAACTTGTAGTGTGCTGCCTTTGAGCAGACCTGGCTTGCATGCTGTGACAGGGCAATTGTCGACATGCTTTTTCATGCCAATCTGCAGCTTTTTCAACTCTAGATGCTATGGCAACCAGGGTTTAACAGACTAAGCAGCTAACAAGCTTCCCTGATGGAATTGTCTGGTTGTGTGATTGCCTTGTCTTAGGGAAAATATCAAATAGAATGAAGACGCTTGTGGACATTTGTCAAACTGATTATAATTTAAACAGTTGAATCATAATTGTCTGTTGTGCACTGTACAGAGGTGAGATATGCTATTTTCCACGTTCCTTGCAGAGCACACCACTGCATTCCCGCATAGGCTGTCTCCCTTGAGAACAATGGGCCCTGTTGCTGTAGGTTTGGTGCAACATGGCAGTCCACATCTTACAGCACATCATCTGGGAAAGAAAAGAGCGTGAATAGTTCTGAGTATCTTCTATTTGAAAAGCCTTGTGTTTGATTTGAACTATATTTGTATGAAATACAATGAACACAAGTTGATGTGAAAAGATACTTCTCTTTTATAAATGTTCCTGTTCACGTTAAGTTGTAAATCAAAATATGCAGGTGAATTAATTTGTTATTTATGATTGGGCATAATTTTAGTTCTTTGAGAATATTGATTTTTTTAAATTTGCAACCACTTAAACATGTATTTGTGTCACCAATCATATGCATAATTTAAAACACTGAGGAAATAATCAAGCTTCTCTGATGGAATGGTCTTGTTTTAACACTGCCTTGTCCTATTGAAAATAGAAGGTAGAAGACACTCTATTGCTTCAAATGATTAAAAGCTTACTAATACAATTTCAGTCTCTTTATACAGTCAAAGGCATGTCTTTTCAAGATCATTTGATACCAAATCTTAAATCTTAAAAAAGGATACATCTTTATAAAAATTAAAATCATTAGAACACACATTTCGAATGAAATGTGCATTATCAAAAACAAAATCTAGGTTTTCAGTTTATAAGACAATCTCACTAATTATTTCATAGAACATTGTGAAATAAATTATTTTGTTCTTTAAAAAATATCAATGTTATGTCCTGAGAATAAAAATTTTATATTTTCAGTAGGTTCTGAGCCCATTGAGGTTTGTTCATTATAAGTTGATGGTAAAAATTTTAGCACACTCATCTTGGGAATATCTCATCCACCATAGAATTCTGCGGTTTTTCTGTTTTGATTTTGTTTTAATTTAAAATTTGAAATACGTCAAATTGATACTTTTGGTTTCAGATCCCAAGACCTCCAGAAAAAGTAGGGCTCCTTGCTCCTCTTCATTTCAGTAGAATGGGGAGCAATCCAAGTTGCCTTTTAAAATATCTACAAAGTCACATATAAGACTTATGTCTAGATGATACAATTCCTAGAATGGGTCTTCTGAGAGAACTATTTATTTTTCTTAAAGAGAAAGATCTCATAGTGAGAACACCTTTTTCTATGATGAGGAGTGCACAAGAAGGATGGGAAATGAAATTTGGAACATTTTACTCTCTTTATAAAGAAACTTCTCTACACTAAGATGTAAAAAATATTTTTGCAGAGTTATAGTGTATCAAAATTAACAAGCTAAGAATTACATCACAGCTTTCTTTTATATGAGCATTAATCATTTTTCACAAAAATAACTTTTATTCACTGGTCTAGCAGGTCTTCTTATATATTTCTTTCTGAGTTTTAAAATTAGCCTCCATTACTAGTTACCTCTGTTCCTGTCACTTCCCTGTAGTCAGTTAGTGTTGCACTAGAGAGAGAACTCGGTTTTATTTCTCTGAGGAATATCACTTTTTTCTTGAGCTTACTTGACTCACGTGCTAAATTAATATAATTTGAAATTAAGAATAGTCATATATTTTCAGCAGAATGAGAATTTGACTACTTTTTATTTTGAATATTAAGAATTCAGATTTGGTAGATTTTAGCTTTGAATTCATTGAAACTCTTTTTTATTCAATAGATTCAAACTTAGAGTCCAATATATAGCACCTACTGTAGAGTTTAAAGAACTATGCCTGAAAGCACCCTCTCATTTCTGCTCTTTTATTTTAATTTTCAAAACACCTTTTTATCCTTAAAAAATAAAAGTAAAATGAATGTAATAATAATAATAATAGTAACAGTTATAATCATGCTGATGAAAATACCTAGCATTTATTTAGTACTTACTATATTCTGGGTTGTCATTTAATTACTTTAATGTATTAACTCTTTTAATCCTCCCAGCAATCCTAAGAATATGGTGCTATTATTTCCATTATATAGATGATGAAACTGAAGCACAGAGAAGTTCCTGAGTTCCTTGATGTCACACATCTAATAAGTGTGGGATCAGTATTATAACCCAGGATATCTGAATCCAGTATCAAAACACTTTACTCTCAGAAGTCTTCCTTTGGGAATTCAAAAGCTGTACTCTAGTCCTAGGTACTGATGAATAGGTTTTATTAGTTCAATTTCCATTTGACGAAGATGGCCTTGGTTGTCTCCTGACATCATATGACTGTATGTTCTCAAAATCTATGACATTTTGCAGAGTTTTAAACAGAATGATAAGTATCCACTATGTTTTTGTTATTGTGCTAGGTGCTTTAGTTATGCTCAAACCTAAATACTATGAAGAAGGCATGAATATTCCAATTTTCATTGAGAAAGACTGAGGCATAAGGAAACTTTAATGCAAAACTAGTTAAGTAACTAGAAGTGAGATTCCAATCAAAGTATATCTGAATATAGTTCTTTCTTCCAAGGTTTTCTTATTACTAAACCTAAAGTATTTTATGTTATAGAATTCAAGAAAATGAGAATTTAAATCTTTTCCAATCGTATTGTAAGGTAAAAGGTAAAAGAAGCTATGCCATCAATGACTTCAGAGAGGTAATGTAGATTTATTCTTTTAAAAAGTTATTTGAGAGTGTAAATAATCTTTTTCAGCAATTCAGCTCACATGATTTATCTTTACCCTGTAGCAGAGATAACAATCTACACATAGCATATAAAAATAGCACTTTGCTTTATTACCAACTGATCTTGTTCTGGAGCCTGGGCCTTATTGATAGAAGAAAGAAATTTTTGTTTGTTAATTATAGATAGCTCATGTCTTCCAGTTTAAAACAATTCTCATGGCTATAAATGTCCACATATTCTTTGATATTTCTCCCTTCAAAATGTGGAGCCTAGAATCTAATTAGGCAGAAACAGTGTTTGACACTGTCCTGCACTACAGATTAAGAGGTGTGGCAGATCTACCGAATACAGAATCACAAACCCAAACAGGTAGCCAAAATGAGGAGACAAAGAAACAAACCATATACAAATGAACAAGATAATTTTCCAGAAGCGATAAATGAAATGAAGATAAGAAATTTATCTGATACAGAGTTCAGAATAATGATGGTAAAGATGCTTAACAGCATGAGAATGACATAGCACAAATAAAGAACATGTTGGAAGGAATACACAGAATATTAGGGGAAGCTGAGGATCTACTCAGTGAATTAGAAGACAGGATTGAAAAAAAATCACTCAAGTAGAGAAACAAAAAGAAAAAAAAACAATTAAAAAACAGGAGGACAGTTTAAGGGAGCTGTAGGACAGCATAAAATGTAACAATATTTGAATAGCAGGTGTGCCAGAAGAGGCAGAAAGGGAGAGGGGGATAGAGAATATTATTGAAGAAATAATGGCAGAAAACTTCCCTAACCTGGTAAAGGAGAAAGTCACACAAGTTCAGGAGGCACAGAGAAACCCAAGCAAGAAGAACCCAAACAGGTCCATCCCCAGACACATCAAAATTAAAATGCCAAAATTAAAGCCCAAGAGAGATTCTTAAAGGCAGCAAGAGAAAAGCAAACTGTTACCTACAAAGGAGCTCCCATAAGGCTGACACCTAATTTCTCATTAGAAACTCTACAGGACAAAAGGAAATGGCATGAAGTACTCAAGGTAATGGAAAGCAAGGATCTGAGACCAAGATTACTATATCCAGCAAGGCAATCATTGCAAATAGATGGTCAAATAAAGAGCTTCCCAGACCAAAAAAGGCTAAAGGAGTATATCACAAGCAAGCCAGCATTACAAGAAATGCTAAAGGACTGCTGTAATGAGAAGAAGAAATAGGAAGAGAATTAAAGGCATACAGAATTAAAATGACAATAAATAAATACCTATCAATAATAACCTCAAAATAAATGGATTAAATGCTCCCATCAAAAGGCCTACGGTAGCTGAATGGATAAGAAAACATGACCCAATTATATGCTGTCTACAAGAGACCTTCTCAGAACAAAAGACACACACAGGATGAGAGTGAAGGGATGGAAAAAAATTTTCCATGCAAATGGAAAAGAAAAAAAAAACTGGAGTTGCGATACTCATATCTAACAAAATAGACTTCAAAATGAAGGCCATCACAAAAAACAAGAAGGTCACTATATAGTACTAAAGGGATCAATTCAAAAAGAAGATATAATGCTGGTAAACATATATGCACCCAATATAGCAGTTGGAGCACCTAAATATATAAAAAATCTTCCAGAGGACTTTAAGGGATATACAACAATACAGTCATTGTAGGGGACTTCAACACACCACTGACTTCACTGGATAGATCTTCCAGACAAAAAAAAATTAACAAGGAAACAGTGACTCTAAAGGACACACTGGATCAGATGGATTTAATTGACATTTATAGAACATTTCAACCCAAAGCTGCAGAATATACATTCTTCTAAATTGCACATGGATCATTCACAAAGACAGACACACATTAGGACACACAAAAATCTATACAAGTTCAAGAAGATTGAAATTATGTCAAACATCTTCTCAGATCACAGTGCAATGAAATTAGAAATCAACTACAGTAAAAACACCCCAAAACATTTGAACACATGGAAGCAAAATAGCATGTGACTAAACAATGAAAGGGTTACCAATGAGATCAAGAAAGAAATAACACAGCAGAAGCAATCCTGAGAAGGAAGTTCATAGCACTATAGGCCTACGTCAAAAAACAAGAAAAATTAGCAATAAACTATTTAATCTTACAACTTAAAGAACTAGAAAGAGAACAACAAGAAAAGCCCAAAGTAAGTAGAAGGAAGGAAATAATAAAGATTAGAGCAGAAATAAATGACATAGAGACAGTCAACATCATACTCAATGGGAAAAAACTAAAACCATTTCCCCTAAAAACAGGAACAAGACAGGGATGCCCACTCTCACCACTCTTATTCAACACTAGAGGCCAGGTGCACAAATTCATGCATGGGTGGGGTCTGGCCAGCCCACCCCAATTGGGGCCGATCAGGCTGGGCTGGCCAGGGGGAGAGGCAGCAGGACACCAATAATGAATTCTCAGAAAGCGAAGCTAAACAAATTATCCCATTTACCATTGCAACAACAACAAAAATTAAGATGCTTAGGACTAAACTTCACCAAGGAGGCAAAAGACCTGCACTTGGAAAACTAGAGGACATTGAAATAAAAAGACAGAAGAAGATATAAACAAGTGGAAGAATATACCATTTCCATGGATAGATAGAATCAATATCATTAAAATGTCCTTACTACTCAAGACAATCTACAGATTAATGAAATCTCTATTAAAATACCAACAGCATATTTCACAGATCTAGAACAAATACTCCAAAAATTTATATGGAATAAAAAAAGACCCTGAATAGCTGCAGTAATCTTGAGAAAAAACAAAGTTGGGGGACTCACAATACCAGATTTCCAGTTATACTACGAAGTCACCATAATCAAAACAGCCTGGTACTGGCACGAGAGCTGGCATATATATCAGTGGAACAGGACAGAGACCTCAGAAATCGACCCAAGCCATTACACTTATTTGACAAAGGAGGCAAGAGCATACAATGGATTCTAGAGGAGTCTCTTCAATAAATGTTATTGGGCCCTAACAAGTTTGGCTCAGTGGATAGAGCATCGGCCTGTGGACTGAAGGGTCCCAGGTTTGATTCCAGTCAAGGGCATGTACCTTGGTTGCGGGCACATCCCCAGTAGGGGGTATGCAGGAGGCAGCTGATCGATGTTTCTATCTCTCTATCCCTTTCCCTTCCTCTCTGTAAAAAATCAATAAAGTATGTTTAAAAAAAATAAAAAAATAAATGTTATTGGGAAAATTGGACAGCTACATGCAAAAAAATGAAACTAGATCACCAATTTACACCACACACAAGAATAAACTTAAAATGGATAAAAGACTTAAATGTAAGTTGGCATACCATATAAATCTTAGAAGAAACCATAGACAGCAAAATCTCAGACATCTCTTCTGGCAATATGCTTATGGATACATCTCCTACAGCAAAGGAAACTAAGAAGAAAATAAGCAGATGGGACGACATCAAAACAAAAAGCTTCTGCACAGCAAAATACCATCAACAAAAAATAAATAAATAAAAAAGAGGGAGCCCACTGCATGGGAGAATATATTTGGCAATGATACATCTGATGAAGGGTTAATATCCAAAATATATAAGGAGCTCATACAATGCAACAAAAAGAAAACACACAATCCAATTAAAAAATGGGCAAAGGACCTAAATAGACACTTTTCCAAAGTGTACATATAGATGGCCAAGAGACATGAAATGCTCAATGTCACTGATCATCAGAGAGATGCAAATTAAAATGACAATGAGATATCACCTCACACCTGTCAGGATGGCTACCATAAAAAAATCACAAATAACAAGTGCTGGTGAGGATGTGGAGAAAAGAAAATCCTGGTACACTGCTGGTGGGAATGCAGACTGGTGCAGCCATTATGGAAAACAGTGTGGAGTTTCCACAAAAAATTTAAAATGGAATTCCTATTTGACCCAGTGATCCCACTTCTAGGAATA
>NW_006292573.1:2488816-2489218 GCF_000327345.1 Myotis davidii | reverse complement strand
CCAAAATAAAAAGAAATGGGGATAAACAATGTATGAGAAAAATATCAATGGTATATTTCACAGATCTAAAACAAAAACTCCAAAAAAGACCCCAAGTAGCCACAGTATTATTGAGAAAGAACAAAGTTGGAGAAATCACCATACCAAATACCAAGTTATGCTACAAAGCCACTGTTCTCAAAACAGCCTGGTAATGGCACAAGAACAGGCTTATAGATCAATGGAGCAGAACAGACAATAAACTGATGAATGGAGTGAATCCAGAGACATAGAAACATGGAACAGAATTTGGAATCTTGGAGGGAAGGCCACAGAAAATAAACTGATGAATGGAGTGAATCCAGAGACATAGAAACATGGAACAGAATTTGGAATCTTGGAGGGAAGGCCACAGAAAGGGTG
>NW_006292573.1:2476228-2488475 GCF_000327345.1 Myotis davidii | reverse complement strand
GGTGAGTGGGAGGTAATCAACCAAGGACTTTGTATACCTATATGCTTAACCCATGGACACAGATAATAGGATGGTGAAGGCCTGGGAAGGGGACTGCAGGGTGGGGGGGGGGCAGGGACAGGTGGGACGGGGTCAATGGGGGAAAAAAAGTGACATATGTAATGCTTTCAACAATAAAGAAATATTTAAACAAAATGACAACTGCTGGGGCTGATTAGCAGCCCCTGAAAGACAGATGAGTGGATTACTCCGACATACCATTTGCTGTAAAAGAGAGGCTAAGGGACGCCTGGCTGAAGGAGCCAGGCAGCCTCAATTGCTTGCCTCATTAGAATTTTATTGGAGTTTTTATCTTTAGATACAATCAATAAGGTGAGAGAACACATGGGAGAACACATGTATTTACATTGTACTCTACTCAAGGGCATCCAGGGATTAAGTGTAAGGATTCGAGTAAACACTCAGGGGTCTGCACATGCACAGACTTGTTTGGAAAGGTCAAGGAATAATTAAGGCACTGCCTTCGATACTCCCCTAAGTCTCCCCTAAGTTGGAATTCCAATAAGCAGGGAAGGTGGCCTTCCTCACACTTCCCTTTTCTCAGAATGTCCTCCTTACAACTTTCCAAACAAGTCTCTTGTGCTCCCCATCTCCCCCTTTTTTGTTTTGCTGAATGTAGAAGACAGAGGGAGGTGGTGAACTTTCTGCTTTGGATTGTCAGGGTCTATGAAGCGTGTTTACTGCTGGAGTTCTGATTTACAGACTATAAGAAAAACAAAAAGAGCAATGTTAGTTATCTGGGATGCGTGAAGTGTGAGTACGCTCCAATAATTGCTCAGTCTCTGCCATCCGCTTTTTCATCATTCCCCAGGTTATTTCAGGGACTATCTGGGTCCAGAGAAGGCGTAATGTTCAGTGCTGTGGAGTACCTAAGCCCAAATTCTTCATTTCTGGAAGAGGATTGGTCCCGTGCCATGCCATGGCAGCGTTTAATTCAGCGAGCTAGAATCTACAGCCACCCTGTGGGGGTAGAAACACATTTATATCCTCTCCCCATGTTAGTAATTCATTGGGTCCCATCCAGTTATTAGTGTTCACATCTCTCCACAACACTTGTGGTTTCTGAGTTGGGGTTATTCAGGACTGAAAAATGACATTCAAATTTAAAAAATTAAGGGTAAAGAGTGCTTTAGTATTATAGCAGGGTCCTTGAGTCCCATATTCCCCCTTTTTTGTTTTGCTAACATACCCTTCAGGGTAGCATGGCATGTTCAATGATGGCCTGCCCTTGTGGATTGTAAGGGATTCCCATGGAATGCTGGGTGGACCAAGTTCTGCAAAAGGCAACAAAGCCATGGATGCTATAAGCAGGCCCAATTTCAGTTTTTATCTTGGTTAATATAGCTACAATTGGAAACAGGTCTTATTGAATTCATGTAAAGAAATGTATCGCCACTTATTAAGAATTGCCAAATTACTGGAGGGACAGGTAGGGAGAGAAATACATAATTTACCAAATTGCTTTAAAAATGCTTCCTTAAATCTGAAAAACAAAAAGTTTAAGAATCAGCAATATTTGCCAATGACATGGAATCTTGTCCTTTCTGCAAAACACAATATTCCAGATTAACAATTAGAGCTATAAATGAAAGCATAATATGGTTATTATTATTTGACAAAGCTTCCCCTGTACCTTAAGCAGAAAATTTTCCTTCATGAGAGAGAAAACAAACACTTGAAACATTATAGGGCCTATTGCAGTGATCTAAAGCCAATTCTAGGTCAAGAAAAGGTTTCTTAAAATTCAAACCCTGGAAGGATTGTAATTTATAAAATTTTTGCTTCCTGGGTAGAAAACCAGGAAAGATCTTTTCTCTATTAACAGACTAGAAAAAGACTACCCCAAATTAGGTTTATTTTCTAAGTTCATTTGTCCTTCGGTGTGACTCTAATTGGATTTCTGCTATCAGTCTTCCTGAGTACATTGATATAAGTTATTTACCCTCTGGTTAGGGAGGCAAAATGCAAATCATTTACTCTCAAGTGTCCTTGGTTTAGGGAAGATAGGACTAACTAGATGGCTCTAAATTGCTGTTTAACCATCTCAGTTTCCCTCCCTATTTTACGTGTCCTGGCTTACTGGCTTGTTTCACTTATATAACTTCATTTCAACATTTCTCTTCACAAATTCTACAACTTTCACAAGCTTTCTACAACTTTCACAAATCTTTCTTTAGAAACTTACAACTTTCAGAAATAACCAGCTTTAGAAGCCACTTTCTTTTTCCTTCAAAATGCATCCCCATGCCCTCATGCCTTCCATTACATCAAAACCATAATTTCTTTCTAATTAGTTAGAATTCTTAACCCTTAGGAACTTTAATTTTTAGGTGACATGTAAATAATTAACCTTCCTCAAATTAGCAATACATTCACATTTTAAGCAATATCCTATATAATAAAAGCCTAATATGCAAATTGTCCCCTTGACTGGGAGTTTGAACACTTGCTATGATGTGTGCTGACCACCAGGGGGTGGTGCAGAACATGGCAGGCATCAGTGATGTAGCTCTGGCAGTGGGTGTCAGTGGAGGTGCTGCTGGCCCTGATGGGCCCCAATGAGAGCAGGACCACGGCGGGATGGTGGAGCAGGTGAGCAGATGGTGTCAGGCCAAGGCAGGTGTGAGTGGGGCCCGATCGTGCCACTGATCACCCTGCAGATGGCGACCAGCAGTGGTAGCAGGGGGCAGGGCCACTGCCTGGCTCCCAAGCACTGAAGGATCCAGGCAGGGGCCTGATGACTCAGGGGGAGGGTGGCAAGTAGGGGTCCAGGGGCCTAAGTGCTGCCCAGGGCCCAGAGGTCAGCTGGGACCTACCCTTACGCACCAGAGGCTCACACTTTGATTTCTGGCCAGGCCTAGGGATTGCACCAGTGTGTGAATTCTGTGCACCAGGCTTCTAGTTTCAAATAAAGTACAAGACTTATCCATTGACAGATTCAAATCCATCCTCTGGATTCTCCATATGAGGCAAACTCAGATTAATTAATATTTCAGTATTCTGTTATTTCAAAATACCTAGATACTTAATATTTAATCCAGCAAGCTCCAAAGTTTTAAGTTACCAAACACATTGGAAAATTAGTTTAGACATATATAATTACCACTGAAAAAGCTTTATCATATACCCTTCATTTTAGTTATATTTATTTTGCCTTAATAACTTTGAGATTTTAAAGCCAATTATGATTATCCAAGGCATTTTCTTGGTAAATTTTGTAGCAGAGATAGCTCACTGGCCTTCAGTGGCTTTAATGTTACAACTATTTTTATTTTTAAAATTTTTATTTATTTATTTATAAAAATGGGAGTGGCCCCCACACTGCTACTTCTGCAGCCTGCTGGAGGACACTTCTACAGGTCTAATCATCCTAGGAAAAAGACTTGGGGGGTTTAAATGATTAATTCCCATATTTTTTTTTTCTGAATAGACTAACAACATGAAATCTTACATATAAGAAGAGAACTTAAAAACAGAAACAGAAAAACCTAAGTAAATAAATGAGTACTCATAAAAGGATGGACTGGACATTAGCCTTAGAATCTTCAAACTAAGTCCCCCAAGGATAAGAAAGCAAGCAAAGAACATCAATAACCAAGTTACATTACAGACAGAAAAGAACTTTCACTAGCTAAGAGTTTCCAGTGGCTGATGACTTGAGAAGGAGAGCAGGAAGGGTCCCCAAGATAAAGAATTCTTGGTAGCTGCTGGGAAGTTCCTGCAATCCCTGCCGTGTGTTCAGCCCACCACAAGTAGCTGGAGCCTCTAGCAAAGTGAAATATGCCCCATCCTTACATAAAGTAAACCAAACAGCAAAGACATATAAAACAACAATCAACAGAGACTCTTATGTACAATATTTACAGGTGCTCATAACACACAGACAAGACTTAATAAATCAGAGTTCTTTTCATGTATCTTTCAGAAGATGTTTTACAGTGGCCGGGACTTACAGCCAGATGTGGCCCAGAAGGCTCCCAGGTGGGGTTGCCAGTGAACACCCACAAACAGCCCGTTGTTCATAATCTCATCATATTCTGCTCTCCAAAGCAAATATTAACTGGCATCTAAAGTCATTTTAGCTAAAATCTGCCAGTTCCAAGGCATCAAATGGTACCTTTCAGACAAAGCATTAAGGAGTCCTTTTGTAAACTGACTGTTAGTCCCATTTTCTCTTGTTGATGAGCCTTCCCACACTGGATTGGAGGATCAGGGCCTTAGGTATTACAGGCTTTACCGGCTCTAATTCAGGAGGAAGGGGTGTTGGTAAATCCTCCTGGCGCTTGCTCTGTAGGCTTTTGATCCTCAATATGAAGTGGGCACAGCGCAGCTCAAACAAGAGCCCGCATAGTTAAAGATGATAAAGGCACTTGTTTTCCCTGAGCCTGATTCCTTTTTAAACTCCTGCGTACTTGTTCCCAGAGATCAACATCTAATGTTCCATCATCAGGGAACCAAGGATTATAAATTACTAGAGGCCCGGTGCATGAATTTCGTGCATGGGGTGTGTGTTCCTCAGCCTGGCCTGTGACCTCTTGCAATCTGGGACCCCTTGAGTAGGGTCCCTAGGCCAGGCTGGTGATCAGGGCCTATTGGGCTTTCCTTCCCCTGGCTTCTGGCAGCTGGCCCTGCCCCCACTGCTGCCACTGCTTGCCATCTGTGCGGCACTGCCTCCCTCTATGGTCAACAAGTGTGGGGTGTGATCCCTTGGCTGGCCTGGGCCTCCCTATGTGGGGCGATCAATAGCAGAGCCCCCAGATTGACTGCCCTGCAGAGAGAGGCCCCACCCACCTGCCACACCACTGACAGCCGGGTGGCCTGGGCCTCCCCCTGTGTGAGATTGTAGGGCAATGGTCGGGCCTCCTGACCAATCACACTGCACCTGCCTTGCCTGGCCTGGTGCCAGTGCGTGTCATAACATGGTCGTCCAGAAGGTCGTACAGGCGGTCATTCTGCTGTTTGGTCGTTAGGTTGATTTACATATTATGCTTTTATTATTATAGATAGGCACCATTTGCTTTTTTAAAAATATATTTTATTTATTTCAGAGAGGACGGGGAGAGGGAGAGAGAGACAGAAACATCAGTGATGAAAGAGAATCATCGATTGGCTGCCTCCTGCATGACCCCTACTGGGGACTGAGCCCACAACCCCTGGCATGTGCCCTTGACTGGAATCGAACCTGGGACTCTTTAGTTCGCAGGCAGCCATTCTACCCACTGAGCCAAACCAGCTGGGCAGCACCATTGCCTTTAATAACTTTTAAGTAACAGAGAGATGTTACTCGGTGGATAGTTGCTATCCTGTTTGAAACCTTAGCTGA
This sequence comes from Myotis davidii, assembly GCF_000327345.1. Classification (NCBI taxonomy): domain Eukaryota; kingdom Metazoa; phylum Chordata; class Mammalia; order Chiroptera; family Vespertilionidae; genus Myotis; species Myotis davidii. The sequence goes on along the minus strand of NW_006292573.1, from coordinate 2,483,092 downwards.
AAAACAATTCCCTCTAACTTGGAAATCCCAAGCAGGCTCCAATGACTTACTGCACAGTTACTTTCGTTTCCTTCCTCTTCATTTTCAAGGGTTCTGCTGCGTCTCATCGTGTTCCTTGGTCCTCACACGGGGCACCACCTTGCCAGTGCTGAACGGCAGCCCCTGAACCACAGATGACTGGATTACTCCGACACAACGTTTGCTGTGAAAGGGAGGCTAAGGCATGGCCTGGCTGAAGGAGCCACGCAGCCTCGATTGCCTGCCTCGCTAGGCTTTTATTGGAATTTTTATCTTTAGATACAATGAGTAGGGTGAGTAATCTTGGGAGGACACATGTGTTTACATTGTCCTCTAGGCAAGGGCATCCAGGGAGTAAGCATAGAGATTCCAGTAAACACCCAGGGGTCTGCACATGCACAAACTGGTTGGAATGGTCAAGGAATAATCAGGGGCACTGCCTTTGACACTCCCCTAGGTCTCCCCTAAGTCGGAATTCCAATAAACAAGGCAGGCAGCCTTCCACACACTTCCCTTTTTTCAGAATGTCCTCCTTACAACTTTCCAACCAAGTCTCTTGTCTCTCCAACAAACAGCAAACAAAACAAAACAAAAAACAAAATGTGGAGCCCAATTTCTCTCCCCTTTAATGTGGACTCACCTACTGATTTGCTTCTGAAGAAAAGAATATGGTGAAATTGACAATGTGTAACTTCTGGTATTAGGATGTGAAGGCATTGTAGTTTCCACTTTACTCTTTCTATGGTGTCACTCTGGGGAAGCCAAGTGCCATGCATCGAGGACACTCAAAAAGCCCATATAGAGATCCACAAGGCAAGGAACGTAGGCCTCCAATGACTAGCTAGTGAGGAAATGAGGCCACCAGGCAATAGCCATGTGAATGCGCTTGGACACAGACCTTCAAGCCCCGGTCAAGGATTCACGACAGAGGCCCCCGCTGACGTCTTGTTTGCAATGATATGTAAGACCAGAGCCAGAACCACCCAGCGAAGCCATTGCTGAATTACTGCGCCATACTTTGAGGTAATACTAGTACATGTTTGTTGTTTTAAGCCACTACGTTTTGGTGTAATTTGTTACACTGCAGCACATAATTAAATCTTAGTGTCTGTAAGGTAACATTCAACTTTAAATTCAAACTCCCTGATAGGATCAGCCCGCCCCCAATTCCCTAGAGTCTCTCCTTCACCACCTCCTTTCCAAGATGGACTTTTTCCAGAGGAAAGTGATGCTGGAGTTGTATTGTGCCCTTCTCCATGGCCTGCTGCCTCTGCGGAGAAGACCTTAATTCTACCTGAATATTGTGTGGCTGTTTCTTCTTTCCAGTGGAGTCCACTGAGGGACAGTCCCATTTGAGCAGCATACTTGCACCTGCAGTCTCTGTCCTGGCCCCAGTCCTCCTTTGCTCCAGTTGTGTTTCCAGCTGTTGAGCATGTGGGAAACTGAATGCCCCTCCCACCAGGTATGGGCTCTGGAAAGCCAGATGCTCCACCATCACAGACTGTCCTACCTGCAACTTCTGAGATGCACACTTTCATTGCCCTTTTTGTAGTGGCGTTTGCCTAAGATTCTTAAAGTTTTCCTAGGCTATATCCTGGTGATATAGCAATAAATTCTTTCACTGTTATTTAAAATTTTTTTCTTTATTATACTTGCAAAAATTTAGAAATAGCCTAAATGCCCATACATAAGAAATAGCTGAACAAGCCATGGTACCTTACATAATGGAGTACTGTGCATCTATACACAAGAATGTGAAAGGTCTTTTCAGGATACAGGGGGGCCTTGACTTACGAGTGTCCCGACTAACGAGGTTTTTGAGATACCAGCTGTCTCTCACCGATTTTTTGCATTGAGTTGACAGAGTAATTTGAGTTAACGAGCTCCTTAACGAGCTCGGTCTCGGAACGAATTAAACTCGTAAGTCAAGGCCCACTGTATATTGTTCTGTGAAAAAGCAAAGTTTGAAAAGTATCTATATGTAGTATGTGACCATGGAATCAAGAAGGAAGTATGAGAATATACATGGATCTGTTCATTGGTGGAAAAGACATAGGAAGAAAAAAAACAGAAGCTAGAGAAATTGGTTATATTCAGGATGAGTGGAAGAGGGGTGGAAATAAGGAAGCAGTAAGAACATGGTATAGGACTGAGGGAGATTAATACTTTTGTGAATATACATTTTTATAGCTCTTACTGTTAGAATCATGATATTGTTTTACATGCTTCCCAAATAACAAACAGACAGACAAGGATGTGAGGAGAATCCAAAATGGAAATAGACAGTAACAAGTGAAATCGAATGGTATTATAAATGAATAAAATAATCACACTGTTGAGGGTGAAGATAAAAAAACAACAAAAAATAGCTTTAGAAAGCAGTATTTTGACTAAACCTAGCAAGTATGAAGACAAAACAAACAAAAAAGCTCCCAGGATATTTCCACAAATGCTATACGCTAGCAGCTAGAGACTCTATTTATTAAATTTGCTTCTAAGTTAGTAGCGTGTAAGTTAGTAATTCTGAACTATTTTTATGTCTGTACTAGGTTTGATCAAATAAGCAAATATATTGTTAAGAAAGAGAGCCATATTTCTCACTGTCAGAGAAAGAGGTTATACATAAAATAGGAAAGACTAAAATGAATTCTGTCAGGTTCAATTGCAATAAAAGGTATCAGTATAAACTAATAGTTTTTAATATCTATACAGCTGTAATGTAATGTCTTTGGAGAAGATATGTGCTGACTTGATTGGAGGTGCAAAGGAAAAAAAAAATCTCAAAGTGAAAGGACCAGTGTGGATGCCTACAAGACCCTGAGAATCACTACAAGAAAAACTCCTTGGGGACGGGTATAGGATGAGGATCCACAAGCAATTCATTGACTTGCACAGCCCTTCTAAGATTGTTAAACAGATTACTTCCATGAGTATTGAGCCAGGAGTCAAGATTGAAGTCACCATTGAAGATGCTTAAATCAATCTTTTTAATAAATTGAATATCAGTTGTTAAAAACAAGGATAGCCCAGCTGGTGTGGCTCAGTGGTTGAGCATTGACCTATGAACCAGGAGGTCATGGTTCCATTCCCAGTCAGGACACATGCCTGGGTTGCTGACTGGATTGCCAGTGTGGGGCGCACAGGAGGCAGCTGATCAATGATTCTCTCTCATCATTGATGTTTCTATCTCTCTCTCCCTCTCCCTTCGTCTCTGAAATCAATAAAAATATACTTTGAAAAAGGATAGAGAAATAAATAGGTGTGTGTATTTTTGTGTTATTATACCTATATCTATGTGCCAGCTCTGTTCTCTGAGAGGGCTAGAAACAATGATATCTCCATAGCAATGAGCACACTTAGCAATTGTCCAATGAGAGGAACCAGCTCAGGGCTCTTTGGAGAAATGGCTGATATTAAGAAGGACCCTGGCAGGGAAAATACGCGAAACTGGAACATATTAAGGTAACAAAAATATGAAAGTACTCACAAAACAACAGAAGCATCTCAAAACAAAACAAAAAACAAGTTTAAACAGCTTCCAATGGCCAAAGTTGTACCAATTAGTTCAAATAGTGCTAGATTTGAACTGTAAACCTTTAAATTATAATAGTTATCAATGACTCCATACAGATATGAATATATAAATGGAAAAGTAAATAGAAGAGTACCCTCCTTTAAATCTACAAGAAATAAGGAAAATTGAAAATCATCAGTAACAAACACAATAGTAATATTTGTTGTATCTATCCATATGTATAAATATTCAAATTATCAATGGATGCTAAAATTAATGGATAATGAGAAATAGAATATTTATATAGTTTTAAAGTATTTCCTCACAAAAATGCTTATTAACTACCAATGAACAATATTAACACCCCAAAGGAGAAGCCTGGCAGACATCATTTAGCCATATGATCAAAGTTAACATTGTTGCTAATAAGATATAATACCATCATATACCCCAGGAAACAACACCACTTCTCTTTTATTTTTGCCAAAATAGTGCAACATCAATCTAATTATGAGAAAGCATCATATAAAAAATTGAAGGACTTCTTAAAAAATAACTGGCATGTGTACTTCAAAAGTGTCAAGAACATGAAATCCTGAGGAAGTGCCATAGATTGAAGGAGCCAAAAAGGCATGGAACTAAATGCAGCGTTGGACCTTGGATTGTATCTGAAACCAGGAAGAAGAATATTAGTGGATAAACTAATATTCTTTTAATAATGATGGTGTCATTGTCAATTTCTTGGTTTTAATAATTGAACTATGGTCATATATTTAAAAAATGCCTCTGCCATACTTACAGGCTACTCTGTACATTTTAATACTTGATCATCCTCCAAATCAGTTTCCTGAAGTCAAACTTTAGATACCTGGTTACATTGCAATGTCCTTGAGGGCCAAGTTGATGTCTTACACGTTATTTGTATCTTCATAGCATTAGTGCATATTTTATTGCTTTTGTGAAGTAGATTAATCACAAATGACTTTGAGTATAGTATTAAAGCAGTGAGGAGGAATGATCGATGAAGACCAAAGTCCATGATTCTTCCTCCTGCTTGTTTTTGAAAGGTTTGTTAATCCTAGGAAAAAGTTTGCTTATAATCCATAATAAGTTCACTGCTTAGCCTTTCTGTACCATAACTGGTCTCAGCTATAGAAAAGCATCAGACATACTCTCTACTCAAAGATCATACATATTATAAATAACTTAAGGCTCTTCTATGGGAAGATAAAATATGTTATAATTTGAGGGTATGTGGTTTGAAAAGCTATTCATGACCTGAATCTTTATGCTTCAAAAAAATTCTTAAAGGAAACACTATTTATATAAAAAAGAAATCCCAGTTCCGTCCTCTGAAATGTGAGCAATTAAAAAAAGTTTAAATCTAAGATGTAATTAAAAGATGAATGTAGGCAAATAGAATAATATATATAAAGATTTAAAATACCAGGTTATTAGAGTTTGTTGAGAATCAACACTGTGCAGTTAAATTTATAAGCATTTTGACAGGCAAAAAAGAGAGAAAATTCAGAAAATTTTGTTTACTTTGAAAATATAACGATTTAATATTCTAATTTTCATGTGTACCTAACAATAACTTTTATATAATTTGTGTATGTGTGTGTGTGTGTGTGTGTGTGTGCTGAGATGCTAAGAATAGATGCGTTTTTTAAACAAGATTATACTTTTCAATCTTATTGAAAAATCTATATTTATACTAAAAATGGTAAACAGATTAAATTCTTTGGAAAAAAGAGGATATCTCATCTCAATGGTATCTGTTGCTTTTAAAAGCACTCTTGAGTTATTGATATATTTTATAGAAAATTTTCTGCCCTTTTTTCAAAATGACATCAGATTTGGGCAATAGTGATTTAAAAATTTTCCTATTTTGGATTAGCTGATTACTGTAAAAATAAAACATTTATCTTTTGATACCATAATATAGTGAATAATTGCAAGTTAGACATTTAATACATCTTAAAACATAAAACAATTATTAAATTATTGTGAAATTCTTTTGTCCAATTATGGGTGGCTATGTTTGCAAAATACAACATATTTTGACATTACTGGGTATTGTCCATGTATAAGAATAACAATGTCAAACCCAAGACCACTAGAAGTGCTCCTTTAACTGAGATACACAGTTCCTTTATCTTTTATCTCTGGCAGTCAATTGAATGTTCTTCAATATTGTTAAATTTGAAATAGGAATATAATAGAAATATAATTTGAAATAGGAATATAAACATTTTTAAATATTATTACTCATAATTAAGTCATTGTTACTCACCATGTTGAAGTAACAATGCATAGTACAGTTAAGATTAAATTGAAAGGGGAAATGTTTGGGTAGAAGCAGAGTCTGAAATAGGATAAATTATTTACATATTCCTAGCACACAAAAAAGTGTACCCTGTGTCAGTTGATCAAGGAGTTTATACTTAAGATGGAAACAGATAATGAAAAGATAACATTGTTGTATAACATGAGGATGAATAATGATAGCTAACATATACTAAAGGCTTACTATGTGCCAGACACCATGTTAAGCCCATTTCATACATTTAATTATCTAATATATTTTACATAGTATTAATGTAAAATGAAAGTTGGTCTCAATGAGTTCTCTGAAAAAGATTCATTTGTTTCATGATTTTTTTTACCATTAATATAAGCAATCATGAGTATATATTTTCAATGTAATTCTTTTATATGGTGGTTTGTTTGTTTTTAGTATCCACTCAACATTTGAAAATCAGGTTTTGATCTTCAATGAATTTGTTCAAGATTGAATTAATCCTTGTATTCTAAAAATTATTTTTCTAAAATAATAACATCAGCATAATCCTTTATGATTGTTGGATTTACCATTAGCTCAAAGTTTAAAGAAAAAAGTACATAAAATCTCATGTTCATGTAAATAAGTCCCTGAAATGAGCTCTACCCAGTTTATACAAAATAATTCAACCAAAATTTCAAGGATAAATCAGAAATAACACCATCAATATCTTCATTTTCAATAATAGCAACAAAGGTTGTATGCTTTACATTCCTGAAGCTTCTTTATTTTCAAAAGTTTTAGTCATCTTGCCTCAAATTTTGAGAATTTTATGCTTCCTTTAATTATGATTTTTAAACTTTATTTTTTAAATTAATTAATTAATTAGTTAATTAATCTTTATTGTTCAGATCATTACAGCTGTTCCTCTTTTTTCCTCCCATAGCTCCCCTCCACCCGGTTCCCACCCCACCATACCCTTACCCCCCGACTGTCCTCGTCCATAGGTGTAAGATTTTTGTCCAACCTCTTCCTGCACTCCCACACA
>NW_006292573.1:2470262-2476058 GCF_000327345.1 Myotis davidii | reverse complement strand
AAGTTTTCTGTCATTATTCAAATAGGTTTTCAGTATCTTGCTCTCTCTCTTCTTCTCGCACCCCGATAATTCGGATATTGGTACGCTTGAAGTTGTCCCAGTGGCTCCTTACACTATCCTCATATTTTTGGATTTTTTTTTCTTTTTGCTTTTCTGGTTGGGTGTTTTTAGCTTCTACGTATTTCAGATCTTTGACTTGATTCTTGGGATCCTCTTGTCAGCTGTTGGATCTCTGTATATTATTCTTTATTTCAATCAGTGTATGCTTAATTTTTGATTCATCCTTTTTCATATCCTGGAGGGGCTCACTAAATTTCTCAGAGGCTTCTAGAAGATTATTGAGTAACTTTATAACCATGATTTTGAACTCTATATCCAGTATTTTGCTTTCATTTGTGACATGTTTCTTTGTCTCTGCATTTTGGCTGCTTCCCTGTGTTTGTTTCTATGTATTGGGTAGCTGCTAAACCTCCTTGAGTTGATAGAGCGGCCTTGTGTGGTAGGTGTCCTATAGGGCCCAGTGGCTCAGCCTCCCCAGTCACCTGAGGTGGATGCTCTTGGTGCACCCCTTTGTGGGCTGTTTGCACAATCTTGTAGTTAATCTTTGATTGCTGTTGGTATCACTGGGAGGAATTGACCTCTAGGCCAATTGACTGTGATGACCAGCTATGTCTACACTGGAAGATTTATTGCACAGGAGACACCCTTAGGGGGCAAGACTTGCTTCATTAGGGCTTTGGTGCTCACTGAGTCTGCCCCTTGAGTGTGTCTCTTATGGATCTGAGGAGTTGTAATCTGGTAAGGTCTCACTCTGACCACTGTGTACACTGGCTCTTGGATGTCCAAGGAGTTTCAAGGTCAGCCACTGTCTGGGGCTGCCCAGCAGGAGCTACAGAGACATCTGCAGATTCCTCCTCTTCGTATGGGGTTTGGAAGTGCCCAGATCAGACAAGTGTGAAGCAAGGCTGCTGCTGCTGCCAGGCAGTGGGCCTTCTTTTGGGATCTCTGGGGCTCTCTGACCCAGCTGCAATTTGTTTTAGGTGAAAGGACAGCCCATTCATATGCAAAAGCCAATGTGCACTGCTTGGGAGGGGTTGTAAATTGGGTGGTGCGGAGTCTCTGGGAATCACCAGGGCAGAGCAAACAGCAATGGCTGCCCTGAACTGGAGAAGTCCCAGGTTCTCTGTCCTGCTTCACCATGCAGGATCAATGAGCGCTGTAAGCACCTCTAAGAGTAAGCTGCCCTCGCGTTCCTGTTTCTATGCTACACAGTCCAGTTTCACCCTATATGTGTCTGGGTCCCCTAGAGCAGCTGTGGGCAAACTATAGCCCATGGGCCGTATCCGGCCCATTTGAAATGAATAAAACTAAAAAAAAAAAATAAAAGACCGTACCCTTTTATGTAATGATGTTTACTTTGAATTTATATTAGTTCACACAAATACTCCATCCATGCTTTTGTTCCGGCCCTCCGGTCCAGTTTAAGAACCCATTGTGGCCCTCGAGTCAAAAAGTTTGCCCACCCCTGTCCTAGAGTCTTGCCTGGAACTGGAGTTCAGAGCAAGTGGGACCTTGTATCTCCCGGTTTAAAGAACAGCACATCCAAGTGCCAGCACTTTCCGTGCCTCCTCACCTCTTACTGGTCTCAATATGCTTTCTTCACCTCTCTAGTTGTGGAACTTCCACTCAGCCAGCTTTATCACGGATGGAGGTAGTAGTTGTTCTGCTGTTTAGTTGTGGTTTTGATGTGGTTTTGAGAGGGAGCAAGTATAGGTGATTACCTATGCCACCATCTTGGTTTTCCTCCTGGATTTTAAACTTTATCTTGATTGCTATTATACTATATATTTTATGTTATATACTATATAAATTTATATACCATGGTAAGAAACAATGATTGCTTTTAATTTTCAAGCTCTTCTGTTGTTAAATATGCAATGGACCAATTTATAATCTGTAGTTTTGTGATATTACAGATATCAAAATTCTCCTTTCAAGTCTGATTATTTCCCTGTATCATCTACTCAACTAAATGTTTTATTTCTTAATTAGTTTGCATGTTAACAAAGATGTGATACTGAAATAAACAGATTTCTGATTTACTCTAATAATGAATACACTACTAGGTAGGAAATGAAGCCAAACATGTTAAATATGCTAACAACTTGTATTTGAGTTCTTAAGGCAGGCACTAGTCAAAACCTTTATGTGAATTTTATCAGTTAAATCCAATCTTCTTTAGTAGTTAATGTCATCATAATCATTCCCATTTTATAAACAAGTAAAGATGTTTAGAGAGGTCAAGCAATTTTCCCAAGGTTACATATGTAAAAATTGCTAGAGCAGGGTTAAAATCCAAGTATTTTAGCTCAAGTGCAGGCTGAAATATTAACACCTTATTGCTTATATACAAGATTAAAGTCATTCTAGGGCTCAGAGGAGATTATGTACAGAAAGTCTCTGGGCAACTTAAAGCTGTGGGTAGATTCTAGCACAGTGATGGCGAACCTCTGACACATGTGTCAAAGGTGACACGTGAACTCATTTTTTTGATTTTTCTTTGTTAAGTGGCATATAAATATATAAAACGAATATCAAAAATATAAGTCTTTGTTTTACTATGGTTGCAAATATAAAAAAAATTTCTATATGTGACACGGCACCAGAGTTAAGTTAGGTATGAAGGGTCAGAGGAAAGAACTCCTGGAGGAGCACTTACATGATGGGAGAAACTAGAGGATGGTTGAGTATAGGGCAGTGATGGCGAACCTATGACACGCGTGTCAGAGGTGACACGCGAACTCATTTTTTGGGTTGATTTTTCTTTGTTAAAGGGCATTTAAATATATAAAATAAATATCAAAAATATAAGTCTTTGTTTTACTATGGTTGCAAATGTCAAAAAATTTCTATACGTGACACTGCACCAGAGTTAAGTTAGGGTTTTTCAAAATGCTGACACGCCAAGCTCAAAAGGTTCGCCATCACTGTTCTAGCAGGTTAATCATTTATTTCTAACAACTGGTAGTCATACCAAATAGAGACTCTCTTTCCATCAGTAGATGACAGCGTTAAGGTGGGCATTGAAATGACAGTTTCAGTGAGAGGGATCTGGGGTTGGCTGGGCAGAGTGACAACTGGCAAAGCCCAGAGCTGCAGGATCATGTTGCCTTTAGTGTACAGGATATCCCAGAAGTCAGAATAGCTCCCATTCTTCCTCCCAGTTGGGTCTGCCTGCTTTCCAAGGGTGGGCAAACTTTTTGACTCGAGGGCCACAATGGGTTCTTAAACTGGACCGGAGGGCCGGAATAAAAGCATGGATGGAGTGTTTGTGTGAACTAATATAAATTCAAAGTAAACATCATTACATAAAAGGGTACGGTCTTCTTTTTTTTTTTAGTTTTATTCATTTCAAATGGGCCGGATCCGGCCCGCGGGCCGTAGTTTGCCCACGGCTGGACTAGACTCTTCAAAGCAATGGGAAACCTCCGGATGACAATTCAAATATGCTAATTGTAGACCAATTTTGTAGAAATATGGTATCTAGAGTTGTTTTCAGAATATATAACGTCATGGTAGTCCGTCTTTTAAGTAATTTCTCTGGTCATATTTTGTTCTTCTGGGTTTCTCTCTTGAAACCAATTGATGTGTATCTGAATGATACAAACAACTTCAAAATGTAATTTGTTTACCATAGTAATTGATGCAATGTAGGTGTGTGTGTGTGTGTGTGTGTGTGTGTATGTGTGTGTGTGTGTGTGTGTGTGTGTGTGATGTTAGCAAAGAAAACTAAGCAACAAGTGTTTAGGGTTAGGGACTCAGTGACGTGATAAATATCCATTGAAGTTCTTAGTCATATTCTTAAAAATCTACAGTAGAATCCTGCAGTGAGGTAGTCTAATCTCCAGGCACTGGATCCAGGTTTAATTTAATTCATGTTGATTGCCCAGCAGACCAAATGTCTTATCTCTTTTGAGATTAAGATGAGGGTGTTTGCATTTGGGTTAGAGGGTACTAATGGAGCACAGCCATTGATGTGAAGAAGAATGTGGAAACCTACTCAAGATCTAATAAAGAAAGAGATATTACAAACACACTTCAAAGATTGCATGCTGGAGTGTCTAATGTCTTTTTAAAAATGTATATATTTTTACTGATTTCAGAGAGAGGAAGGGAGAGGGAGAGAGAGATTGAAACATTAATAATGAGAGAGAATCATTGGCTGTCTTCTGAATGTCTTCTACTGGGGATTGAGACGGCAATATGGGCATGTGCCCTGACTGGGAATCAAACCATGACCTCTTGGTTTATAGGCTCAACCATTAAGCCATACCGGCCGGGCATAAATATCTTAAATCCCAGTAATAAAAGGTGATTGAAAGTCTTAGGTTGATTCATTTTTTGTGAAAACTGGAGCTTGTCAAATTCCACCCTACCCTGTGGCACTCACCCAAAATAAGTAAGGTTTTTTTTTTGGTTGTTGTTGTTGTTCCTACATTCATTATCATTGTTATTAGATACATTCTTGCTAAAAATTGGGAAGGTGGACTTGTATTTTGAGACTGAGATTAAAAATGATTGAATTTAATGACATTTTAAAATTACAACTTTATCATGTTAATCTCTTATAACCAAAATTATTTATAATTTTTACTCAGTTATGTTGTATAAAACCTGTTATATTCAATACTTGTTAATAATAAACCTGTTAGCCAAGGCAACAGTAAGTACATATATAATAATTTAAAAAAGATTCTTATTAGTTTGATGATATATGAAGATAAAAGGAGAGAAGTGTGTAATATTAACTTCATTTTGATATTTTCATTGTAGATATCAGTCAGTTTCATATTATTAATATAAATTATTTAAAGACTATCATGAGTTTGGTAAATGATATGTACATATATAATAAAAGTTTTTCCATAGAAAGTTTTATATTTCTAAATTTTTTGCAAGTGGCTCATTTTCTAAGTCAGAGTCAAGTGGATTATTATTATTTTTTTAAAGGATAGTTTATTGATTTTTTCAAGAGAGAGTAAGGAGAGGAAGAGAGAGAAACATTCACGAGAGCAACATCCATGGGCTACCTCCTGCAGCCCCCCTGCTGGGGATTGAGCCCATAACCTGGCCATGTGTCCTTAACTGGGAGTCAAACTGGCAACCTCCTGGTGCATAGGGAGATGGCCAACCAACTAAGCCACAGTAGCCTGGGCTCAGGTGGATTATTTTGAGAACTGTTCTCTGTATGAACAATGAGAAGAGCTTAAAATTTAAAATGCAAATGAGAAATGGCTAATGCAGGATTGAAATGGTTAATTTCAACTGAATCAGACTAAGTCAATCAATAAGTCAGTTAACAAACACCTGTAAACTCTGTGTTCCAGGTACTGTGTATGAAGATAGGAATAGAACAATCTGTGAGAGACAGGATTCCTACTTGTGGAGCTGGCTGTATAGACTTGCCTGGCTATTTGTTCTATTTTTACCACATATATTCCTTTAGTAGGTGTAAAATAAGTATTTATATGTCTTATGCAACTGTCTAATGAATAGCATTCATTGTATACTGAAACAGTATTTGAGACTTTGAATTACACTTTTCTTTAGGTCTATTGGTACACTGGAAAGGTTTAAAAATACGCAAACTTCTCATTTTATATCTTTGAGATAATGATCCTATCTAATAATAGACAAACATGGTAATTAACCATACCTCTGCTACCCTTCCCATTGGCTAATCAGCGAGATATGCAAATTAACTGCCAACCAAGATGGCGGCCGGCAGCCAGGCAG
>NW_006292573.1:2438840-2470146 GCF_000327345.1 Myotis davidii | reverse complement strand
ATCCTATATAGTAACAGGGTAATATGCAGAAGGACTGGGAATGACTGGTCACTATGACACCCACTGACCACCAGGGGGCAGATGCTCAATGCAGGAGCCTGGCTGGTGGTCAGGGCGCTGCATGGGAGGAGCTCTGCTCAGCCATAAGCCAAGCTGATGGCTGCCAGTACAGTGGTGGTGGTGGGAGCCCCTCCTGCCTCCTCAGCAGCGCTAAGGATGTCTGACTGCAGTTTAGGCCTGCTCCCCGCTGGCAAGTAGACATCCCCCGAGGGCTGCTGGGCTGCCAGAGGGATGTCTGATTGCCATCTTAGGCCCAATCCCCTGGGGAGCAGGCCTAAGCCAGCAGATGGTCATCCCCTGAGGGGTCCCAGACTGTGAGAGGGCACAGGCTGGGCTGAGGGACCCCCCTCCCCCGATGAATGCACAAATTTTTGTGCACCGGGCCTCTAGTCCTATATAATAAAATAGACCAAATATGCAAATAGAACAAACGGCAGAACAACAGGAACAACTGAACAACCAGTCGCTATGATGTGTGCTGACCACCGGGGTCACGTGCGGAGCATGGCGGGCGTTGGCCACGGTGGGATGGTGGAGCAGGTGAGCAGGGGCACCAGACCAAAGCAGGGCACTGGTCGCTGTCACTGGGGCAAGCCTCTGGTGGTTACTGACAATTCTTTGGTTCCGTGAGCCGCGGTCCCACCTGGCACTTGCACCTGCTGCCGGCGCCAGAGCTTCCGCTCATACCCAATGCCAGTGCCGGCCCCACTCACACCTGCTGCCGGTGCCTGGCACCGGTCCCAATCACTCAGCACCATCAGTGGGTGTGAGTGGCGGCCTTCTTCATAAGAGGATTCAATCCCTTAGAAACTATATAATAGCTTGTGTCTGGTATCAAGATACACAAGATGATTCTCCCTGGAAATTAATTTTACATAATGACCCTCCCCTTGCTCCTGAGGGGTGATAAGGACAGCAGCCACTGCTCGTGCCCACTGATGATACCAGCCCCAATTGCTCCGCGCCATCAGCGGGTGTGAGCAGGGCTGGCCCCGTCAGCACATAGGAGCAGTGGCAGTGGGAACGGGGCTGCCAGCAGACAGGGGACCAGGGGCTGTAGTGGAAGGGGCCAGGCAGGGGTGTGGAGAATGAGCCAAGACCTGCCACTGTTCCTACCGCAGCCTTGAGGCTCATAGTTCCTTTCAAGGTGCACGAATTTGTGAACTGGGCCCCTAGTAGTATTATAATATACATGTAACATTCTATAGGCATTATGTGTGAACATAGTTTGCATCATTTGAAAACTCAACTTGTACTTGATTATCTAAAGTAGCTGGTGTACAATGAGCCCATGCGATATTGTCCTCAGTGATAGAGAAAAAAGACGGTAATTGTATACTAAATAAATTTAAGATGTATTTTGATGATGTGGTCAATTACTGGGCCTTTGTAAACATTCATGAAATAATTGGTTTTATTTAATAAGTCCATTTATGAAAATAGCCACTGTGGCACATTGGTGCTTATCAAAAGCATTTTTTCCCCTGAAGAAATTGCTCATATACACCATCAAACTACCAATTAATGTAATTTGTTTAGAGCCTTTTTTCTGTTTGTACCATCAATGGATTCGCTATCAAAGGTGAATGATGAAATATCCAGCCCAAAGTGGGTCACATGGCTATCCCAACAACTTAAACAAAGGGAGGAAGAGAGAATACACATGTTATATTTACCCAGATTTCTCCTTTAACTGAAGCTTTTAAACTAAGATTGATAGAAAACAGTATTTAGAAAGAAATAATGCATACTGATTTATATAAAATGCTATTCACTGTATTTTTCCTTTTGTATTAGTTTTAATGAATAGATATGCCTTTTTATTTTGTGGAACCCTACCATTAAATGATACCATCATTTTTTTCTGCCTAAATAAATTCCAATTCTTGTCACCTACTATCTGTACAGCAAGATTTGAGACATTATTTCTAATTGAGATTTTTACTGAATATCTTTTAAAGATAAATTTGTTTTATTCTTTTACACACTATTTAAAAGGATTTTCACAGTTTTATCTTCTAAAGGAATTGTCAATGAGAAACTAAAAACTGCATAGACTATACATTAAAATCACTTTAGTTTTTAAGCTGTCATGAACTGTTTCAGAAAAGCTAAGTTGCTATTGTTTAATGTCTGTCATTTTATAATGCTTTACAAGTTATCTATCCTGTAAAATTATTAACTGATGCTAAAATTGCCTTGTAAGTATTAGGACAATAGCAATTTTGTAACAGCTGGGACACTGCCAATGTAAGATAAGTACATTTTGCTCCGTAGATTCATAAAGTGCTTTGAAATGGTTTGTAACTGATGGATGGATGCATTTTCTAAGTGTAGAAAGCAATATTTTGTAGAAGGAAATGGCTTGAAAGCTGACACACATGCATGCAAATGCCATTCCCTTCAGTAAGTAATTTGCTTTTTCTTTCAAAAGCATAAATGGCATAGTTAGACACATTATATTGTATATTGCACATAACAATACAAGATGCACAAAAACAGCAAGTACAAAACATTTCATATTGATAGAAGAACCCATGACTGTGGTATATGATTAGCATAAATGTATACACACTGAAGTAATGCCTTCAGGATTAAAAAGTAAAACTGGAAAAAAAAAGGGAAAGTTCTGCTAAACTTCAGGAAATTGCAATATTTTATTATGCTTTTTCTATTTTAACTTACTTATGCTATTTGGTTGGAATGCTGTATCATGTTAAATGGATATATTTTCCTTACACCACTCAACATTAATTACGGTGCCAGTGCAGGTTACAAAGCTATCATGTTGTTCTGCATACCTGCTTAGGATGGCTAACATTTTCCAGCTCTGTAAGAATAAAAGTAAATAATATATTTTCCTGAATGACAAGTTTTCATACCGGAAAAATGTTTGTCAAGTTATAATTGTTCTGTGACCTGAATTGGAGGTTTACACCTTTGAAAAATATAGCTAATGTTTCATACTGAGTACCTAGGACAGACTGGCAGAGAGTAGGCAACCAGTAAATATTTGTATTATGAAGTTCTGAAAACTTTTATAAGGAAGACTACATTTGAATTGAACTGGCTTTCAAAGGCACTGGATTTAAAACCACTCTTAACAACTCTATATTTGTTAAAGGACATAAGTTTGGAATCAAGTACCTTGGGGTTGAGTCTTGGTATCAACATGATTAGCGTTGCGAATTTAGGCCAGCCTTTTACCTTTGTTAAGCTTCAGTTTCATACAATATAAAATGAAGAGGATAACATCTACTTTTCAGGATTGTTATGAGAAGTAAATCTATATAAAGTGCTTTCGCACAGTATCAGGCACTTAGCTCTTGATAAATTACAGCTTTCATGTGTGATATTATTGTCACACCTCCGTTATTATCCACATTATTTTGTTGTTGTATCAATATAAAATTGTCTCAGTGCTTTAAAAATGTCCTCAGTTCCCTCTTTTATTTGGACAATTTCTGTGAAAATCACTTATATTAACTCCACTGATGAGTTGTGTACAATTAGAGGGGAAACCATACCCTCAAAACTTTAACAGGTTTTACTTTTACTTTACTCAAGCAATTAGTTTTCTTATTTGATAAGTATTTCATTCAACATATTCAAACAAAATGTAGACCCACAAAATTACTAAACAAAATTAGTAAAACCCACCGGTTTGGGTAGCACAGGCATACTCTGCTCTATTGTGCTTTTCTTTATTGTACTTCACGAATGTTTTTTTTTTTACAAATGGAAGGAAAGACAGTTGACCAGGAAAGAGTTCACATTGCGATACTCACTTTATTGTGGGGGTCTGGAGATAGGCCTGTAGTTTGATGACAGTAAGGCAAAACTTTCTGTTTGTACTTAGGAATGTTCCCCTTATTGCCCCCCGCCCCCCAAGAGTTTAGATATTAGAGCGTCTGGGCATTGTGGATGCATTGGTCAGTAGAAGATATTATATGGCCTGGATAAATTGATTAATAGGCTTGCAACTTAGTGAAATGCTTTACCTTTTCAAAAGGTTCATTCTTTACTGACCTGGAAGATTTTGTCTCAAAACTATGCCAGAGGAATGCTTTTAGACCACAGGTGTTTACATCTGAGTTATTTCCACTTGAGGAGACCTCTGATGGGACTCCTTCATTGGCGCAACTCTTGTGATAAGAATGGAAACAAATATTGGTCTTTATAGACAAAATTTGAAGATGTCTAATTTTATGAATTTTATGAAACGGAGCTAAACTATTCATGTTTACAAACTTTTATCTTTTATTTTATTCATGCATTTCTTATTTTACTTTGTTATGCCTTTAACTCTTGGTAGGCATCACATATAATTTTAGTCAAAGCAGTGCGACTTGGTGATATGGCATGGGCCATTATAATAGTTTTCCCCAAATCCATCCACGCTCTGTGTGTAAAATGACATGAGAGCATTTCCCTAACTACCTTCATTTCAGATGGGGAGTGGCCATATGGATTTCATTACCATAAGCCCAACGCTCCTCAGGAAAGGGCATAGGTGTTATACCCTCCCTCGTTATGGTCCAAGAGATCAGATCTCTTACTGGTAGGAATCCACTGGGGAATATTGTGCTTTTCTGCTGATCATCTTCCTCTCTCCTTAGCGAATTTATTCAATGGAGAAAGGTTACATTCCCCTCAGAGTAGGTTTTTAGATTTTTCATCTCAAAAGTTTTGTCACTTTACAGGGTCGGTTCCTCTGGTGTTTACATATTATAATCAGCCTCAGGCAGGTTTTTGGCACAGTTATCCTCTATGGATATTTCTTCTACTCTGTCATCTTGAAGATAAATCTATTGGAACAACATAAGTTTGCTCCAACCTTTTCTTTACCGTTGAGCTTATGAACTGGAAGTGCCTTTGGGATAACCTATAAGAATGGGAAACAAATCCTTAGCAATTAATGCTCATATAAACCTGTCACTGACATGGCAGTGCTGGCAAGAGGCTTAGTGGCAGATGTCCTAGTGGCATAACCTCACTTTGTCATCCCTTGACTTTATGTCAGATGACTCAATTTTGGTGTGAGTTGGGTAAATGACTCTTTCCTATGAAGGACAGGAAGATAAACATTCTTCTATATGCTTTCCATAGAAATTTGCAGACCTCTGACTTTCAAATTGCTCCTGCTCTGTATTTATTTCCATACACAAATACCTTTAGTGCTAGCAACCTCCTATTTTCACTCAAAACTATGCCCTGAAAAATCTTTTATTAGTGCACCTATTTCTACTTCATTCATTTTGGCTGCTGCACAGTGTTCCATTGTATGGGTGGGTGATAATTTGTTTATCATACTTCCACTGGGTAGACATTTAGATTATTTGCAATCTTATGCTAGAAACAATGCTTCAATGAACATCATCATACTTGTCTTTTTGTGTATATGTGTGGCATTTTATGTAAGGTGGATGAAAAAATGTTTACTAATTTATATAGACTCTGCCAAATTGACCTACCAACTTATTCTTTCATATATGGTATAATAAAGTATTCATTTCCCCATTTATTACATTTACTGGATATCATCAACTTTTTAATTCTTGCTAACCCAATAGTCATCTTTCAAGTGTTTATTAGACAGTCATGTTTAGCCTTTTGTGAATTTTCGGTTTACATCACTTGCATAGTTTCTGTATTGATTAGCTTTTCCTATCCATTTGTATGGTGGCCCCATTATTCATCTTAGTTATTAGATTATGTCTTTTGAACTTTGATAAAAATTGGTGTACTGTTAAACCATATAGACTGTCTTTAATTTCTAAGATAGAATTTAATTCTAAGCATTTCAGAACTTATCTAAAGCTTAGTTTTGTGATACACTGTGTTTTGTGAACATAGTGCCAACTATTTAATACTTTCCATCACTTATAGACACTTTAAAATTTACTTTTGGATTATATCAGTTCTTAAGAGAGATTTTTTATGTGGATTGCAATCTTTTGGCCACCGTGACCTGAATTGGAGGTATTAACACTTTAAAATTTACTTTTGGATTATATCAGTTAAGAGAGATTTTTATGTGGATTGCAATCTTTTGGCCACTGTGACCTGAATTGGAGGTATTATTTTTTTTTAAAAAGGTCCTATAAAGGGTATTACTTTAATGTTACAATTAACATTATGGCTGTTGTTCTTTGGATCATACTCTTTAACGTGTATGATCATCAGCAGAACTATTTCTCAAATTTTGTTATCAGAAATAAATGTATATTTTCTGAATAATTGCTTTAAGAAAAGTTCCACTATATGTTTGTTTCCTTTTTTACATTAACTTCCAGAAAGCTAGGAACAAAAATTATAGCCCATCAGAAGACAGATTCAAAGCCTTTATTAATACAACAAATATATTTTAACAAGTTCCGCATACTTTATTCTTTTTAAAAATATATATATTTTATTGATTTTTTACAGAGAGGAAGGGAGAGGGATAGAGAGTTAGAAACATTGATGAGAGAGAAACATCAATCAGCTGCCTCCTGCACACTCCCTACTGGGGATGTGCCCGCAACCAAGGTACATGCCCTTGACTGGAATCGAACCTGGGACCCTTCAGTCCACAGGCTGATGCTCTAGCCCAACCAGTCAGGGCTGCATACTTTATTCTTATATGTATAATCCCTATGCCTTAATTTCCTTTCTTGCTTTAAAAATAAGTTAATTTATAATTGTAAATTATAAAGTTTCCAAATGAAATTTATGTAGGTAGATAGATATGATCTGCTTTTAAACAGATGTGATAGTAAAATGTATATTTTACTGTGCCAAAGCTTTAAAGCTTTGGCTCATGTTTAATGTTATATGATATAAAATAAGAAAATGCTCTCAACTACTAAATGAAAACAATATAAACTAAATGATAGTTATCTTGTTCATATATTTACCTTTTAATGATATCTAAGAAAGGAATTAAAAAAGTGCCCAGTGTTTGTGTTTACTAATGTTATAAAACATGGTTAAAATTATTTCGTCATGGAACTATTCTTTTTTATAAGACACAATGGACTAATTATTATTTTTGAAATAATATTGTATGAGTAAAATATGAAAATAAAGTTATTAATAATTTAAAGTAAAAGGAGGGACATATGTAATACTTTTGACAATAAGGGTAAGTTTAAAAAATAAAAGTAATGATTAGCAGTAGTAGAAAATTATTTTAGGACAAGGTGGTGTTGATTTACTTGTGTCCCCCAAAAAGATGTGTTCAAGTTCTGAACCCCAGTACTGGACCTTATTTGGAAATAGGGTAATTGTAGATGTAATCAAATCAGGATGAGGTCATAATGAGTTGGGGTGAGCCCTAATCCGTGACTGGAATCCTTACAAAAAGAGGGTGATTTGGACACAATTACAGGAAATTTGGACATAACCGCGTGACCATAGAGGCAGCGATAGAAGTGATACATCCATGAGCCAAGAAATTCTAAGGATGGCGACCACTGGAAGCTGGGAAGAGGTGAGGAAAGACCCTTCTCTAGAGCCTTTGCCGAGGGCATGGTCCCACCAACACCTTGATTTTGAACTTCTAAGCCTCTCTATTTGTGAGAATAAACAGCTATTGCCTTGATCCCTCTCAGTTTGTGGTAATTTGTTATGGCATTTCTAGAAAACTAGTACAGTGGTCATTATTTCTGGAAAGTATTATTTTACAGTCGAATGCCCAAGAGAGAACATAGAGGGGACTAGCACTATTTTGTGTTCTGCATTTTGTTTCTACACGAGGGAGATCATAAAAGACGCTTGTTGTGAATAATGAGATAAAAATGTTGAATTCTGATATACATAAACATCAACTAGATAGGAAATTTGGAAGTAAGAATGTTTGGAGCAGAAAAATTTTTTTCAGGTGAAAATGTCAAAAGATCTTCAATATTCAAACTATAAAGAATATGTTAGGAAGAAATCCGTAAATTTGAGTCAGGAAAGTATCCGATCCCTAGAAATGAAGGTTGTCATTTTTTTAGGTGGATAATGTAAGTCTTAATGTTAATAATAAGGATTTTGTCCGCAATGTGGCAAAATAATTTACCTTATTTGTCTGTTATCTGTAGCTCTGTATTGAGATTTTAAAAATCACTAAAGCTGTTCTTTACTTTCATTTGATTTTTAAAGAGATTATTATATTTTTTCACTGAATCATTGAAGTCCCCAAAGCTGCCATGGGCCATTCTTTAATTACATGCCATAAATGCAATTTTACTGTAAATTAGGTAAGAAACTACTGTATTTTTCTGTGTATAAGATGCTCCCATGTATAAGATGCCCCCCACTTTTCCAACCCAAAATTAAGAAACCAATATTTTAAACATTTTGTTGGTTTTCCTCTTAAGGCCTTCCTCTTTTTTGGCATCTAAAGGAGTTGTTCTTCCTGTTTTCTCCACTGTCTGATCATACACTCAGTGGGAGGAGGTCCAAATTGTCTCTCTGCAGCTCTATTTTCATGCTCTCTGGCATAGCTGATTGCATTCAGTTTGAATTTTTCAGAGTAAGACAACACTTACCAGTATTTAACTTTTTGTTTTTTGACATCTTTATGGGCTCAGAACGCTTTGGTCCCTGTTGCACCTGTGTACTCTCCCCCTCCACCTCCACCTCCACCTCCACCTCCAATTTATGGCATCAGCTGATGCCAGTAACAATAAGGCTCGTGATTGGAAGAAACCTGTTTGACAAGGTTTGGGCAGCTAAGCACCGGCGTGGCTCCCTCCTAGGCTGATTTCCATGTATAAGATACCCCTTGATTTTCAGTCTAATAATTTTTGGAAAAAATAGCATCTTATACACAGAAAAATACGGTATACTGTCTTATGAGTGACAATGTCAATATTTGAATGGCCTTAATTATTCCTAAAAGAGTGATGCTGTGGGGCTTGTAAAAAAACCCCCACAATTTAAAGAAGTATCATCTCTCACTGGTTCCTGGAATACGTTAATAGCTACCAGTAAGAAACTACACACACGGCAGAGGATTTATTATTTCTTTTCAGAGTACTGAGAATATGAAAGTCTTTTGTGGTCATGTATAGCCACCTTGGATAGATGATCTTGTCACTTTGTAACTGTGGAATTTTTATGTTTCAGATTGTTTATGTTTCCTTAAACACTTATGTGAGATATGCCACAATTGTGCTTTACCTCAGGTACTTTTAACTTTTTCTTCACAATGTATCTCAGCCATAAAACTCATTAATCAAATTAGATGGAAGAAGACAAGTTTCCCATGGCTTGGTCTTAACTTGTATTCATGATGATTAATCACGGCACAGCCCGGGTGAGGTCATTGGAAACATGTCATTCTCATAGTTCACCATTTAAGTTCAAAGACAGGAGTATCAGCAAAGTAATGGTGTAGCAAGACCTTTAAAAATGGTGCAATAGTAATATGTCCCTAAATTTTCTTTAGAATGCATAAGTGAGTAAGCGTTTTCTTTCTTCCTTGGGATTTTTAGCTATTTTTTCCTACTGTGATATTTATCACCTTTATATACTTTCATAAAACTTTTACATACATGTACCCATTTATTAACATAATTCCTGTGTAATTTCACAGAAGAGTTTCCTATGAAAGTGATTCTGAAACATATTATCTTCTTTTCATAACTTACATTTGCGTGGCATTTATAGATTTCAAAGTGCTAACACTCTATTCCAAAATTTGATTATTTCCTTGTGTGTGTGTGTGTGTGTGTGTGTGTGTGTGTGTGTAGAGGTCTGAGAGTGAGATTCAGAGTTGAGAAATAATTTTGAATAGGCATTAAATTGACCACAGTCTAAATTACTTAATATTTCTGACACAATAAGATAAATACTAAATAGGAAGCTATAGCTAACATGCTTAACATTCATACATTTAATTATATGTATATTTAGCTTTAACTTAAAAAAATCTATACATGGAGATTTAACAATTCTCTATTCTTAGCAAAAATTCTATATGCAAAAATGAGGGGTTAAATTTTTCAAATATTATTATTTATTGCACATTCCCATCAAAGTCTTTACAAATGATGGCCTGGTTTCCTTGCAACATTCATTTTGAAATGATAAATTGAGACAATTGCTTGCAAAATAGCAATTACTGCAATTCTTTTCATGGAGAAATCCAGGAATGTAAGGACCTTGGTGATATGATACTTAACACCTTTCTAACTTCATTTTTTATGCTCTCTCTGCGTGCTCTCATATTACCTGACTACATTCTGACATTTATTTATACTCTTATTCTTTCTACATTATCACAAGCCCTAACATCACAAAAGAACTGCCTATGCAGTAACCTTTTCTTCAAATACTAACCTTCTAGGCCAGTGGTTCTCAACCTTCTGGCACTTTAAATACAGTTCCTCATGTTGTGACCTAACCATAAAATTATTTTTGTTGCTACTTCATAAGTGTAATGTTGCTACTGTTATGAATCATAATGTAAATATCTGATATGCAGGATAGTCTTAGGCGACCCCCGTGAAAGGGTCATTCGACCGCCAAAGGGGTCGCGACCCACAGGTTGAGCACCGCTGTATCTAGGCATTCCCCATTCCCATTACTCCACTGAAGCCACAGTCCCACATTCCCCTGATTGCCAAATTCAGGGGGACACTTTTCAGCCTGTGTCTTATTTTATCTCTCAGCAGCATTCAATGTGGATGACTCCTCCCGGCTCTGAAAAAAAATCCACTCCTACCGGGACACTGTCCTGGCTTTCCTTTTGTCCACTCTTCTCATTCTTGTTTACTACTTCCTCTTTTTCATTTTTGGTGGCTTCTACTCCTCGACCATTGGATAGCTTCCGCTTGGGACTCTCTTTATCTATCTATGGACTTTGGAGACAGAGATTCTGTGGTCAAATCCCAGACCACCCCTTACTAGCTGTGTAACCTGAGCAAGTCTCTTATCCTTTATGTGTTTCAGTTTTATCATCTGTAAAATGGTGGTAATAATAATACCCAATGCTTAGAGTTATTGCATTAAATGAGATAATAAAAACAAAGTGCTTAGAACAGTGCCTGGCACTTGGTAAATATTTTGTAAATGTTAGATACCTATTATCACACTTAGAATATGTTCTCTAAAGCCATGGCTTTAATACTATCTCCATGCTGATAACAACAAAAGTTTTATTTATTATAAACATCGCACATGGTTTCCAACAAATATTTTAACTTCCAATTTGATATTTACAATTGTACATCTAAAGGCATGTCAAATTTTACATGTATAAAATGGAAATTGTGATACTTTTCAAACCAGTTTCGCTCCCTGTTTGACACTACCATCAATTCGATTGCTCAAGTGGAAAACCTTGGAGTAATTTTTCTTCATTCTTTAGTTTCTCTTTCTTCCACATTCATCCAATCAGAAATTCCTGTTTGTTCTATCCTAGTAAATAGTTTAAACCCATCCATTTCTCCGAATCTCCATTGCAATCAGCCTAGTCCAATTGAACATCACTTCTTCCCTGGCGCTACATACTAGCATGTCCTGCTTCCACTCTCGCCCTTTGGCAATTCATTTCTCTATATTTGCTCTAATAATCCCTCTGAAAAATGCATAGCATCAAGTGATTTTGTGTTGAACACATGGTAGATGTTCAATAAATATTTTGAAATGAATTAGTGTTATTAATTCATAGCATAGAATCTTAATTATTAAAAAGGGCAGATATTGTCTTACGTATAAGAGCTTACTGTGAATCACAAGAACAGGGTATCAAGAGAGAAAGAGAACAACTAGGAAGTGGTCAACATAATTCAAATAAGACGGCTCAGGTGTGGCTACTCTGAGTAACTATGTTTGAAACAAACACGTGCAGATGAGAAGGAGCTACACTGGTGAAGGTGGTGTGCAAAGAATTCCAGGCAGAGGATCTCTGGGTGGGGAAACTTGCCTGTTTCACAAAAGTCAGACGGCCAGTGAAAGGGAGACAAATAAGTTTGGAAATTAAGCAGGAGGCAGATCTTGCTAGACCTTAGTTTGGTAATTGGTGAGGAAGAGAACAATAGACAGCTTTAAGAAGGGGCATTACACAATCCAATTTATGTTCGTAAAAGGTAAGGACTGGCTTCTTTGTAGAAGAAAAGGAAAAAATGAATGAAAACAAGGATGCTATTGAAGTAAACCAGAAGAGAGGATAGTCACAGGGGAGATACATTTTGGAGATATAATCAGGTATGAAGTTGGCTTGCTGATGTATGGCCATAGGGAATGGGGAGAAAAACCAAGGATGATTTCCAAGTCTCTTGCTTGAGCTACTGGGTTAGATATTGATGCCAGTTAATGAACTGGTTGGTCAGAAGTTACATATTTGACCCTGGAGTTTAAAGGAAAGGTTTGTATCAGAAATATAAATTTGAAAATAATCAATAGAGAAAGAAAAGGGGAGGAACTCCAGTTTTTAAAGCTTGATAAAAACAAAGGGATTATCAAGAATATCACCACATTTACCATGTTATTTTTCTACATCTATTTTTTGTTTTTGTTTTTGCACAATAACACCTCCATAATCTGCTTGGCAAACTCCTATTCAACATAAGTATGCTACCACTGTTTAAATAATGATCATTATTTAACCAACATTTATCAAGTACCTATTAAATGCCAAATGTACTTTAATATGTATGTTAAATGTGTTATTCATTACAATGACTCTGTGAGGTAGTTATTATTATACGATTTTACAGATGAGAAACCTAAAGTAACTTACAACTGGTTACCAATGGAACTGGGAGTTGAGCCCAGACAGTAGCGAAAGCCTAGGGGTATAAATTTCTAGACTGTGTTGTTCCATATATACCTAGTATTTTATTCACAGTGCACATAATTTATTTTGCATATACACATAAGTATAAATATATTAAATAAAATTAAATAGGAATCTAAGCAGATTAAGTTATACTTGTTTTTTCTTTGTCTTTCTTCCTTACTAAACTGTGAACAAGTTGAAGGTAGAATTTATGGATTACAAAACTATGTAGTTTTCAGGCACCATGGTGTCTTATTTATAGCAGACACTCAACAAATATTTGTTATATGATTAAATAAATATAGACCCTCGATCTTGAGAGTGAATTTTTTAAAATTTTAAGTTCTTCTGCTAAAATTCTTGTTTGGCTGTCTATCCGTTCACTTGCTCAATGTTAGAGATGGAATCCAATATTCATAAATGGAGTTTTGAATTTAAATTTTAAGTAAGTTTATTAGACCTAAGCTTAGCTGTGTGCATCTTATCCCTACCAAAATTACTTTTTCTAAGATTACATCACCAAAATATCATGCTGGTTGTTTATTAAGTTATTTTATGTAATTTGTTCTAAGTTGTTATTTCATGCAAATTTCTCAATTCTATCTCTTTTTTTCTCCTGGATTCCCCACCATTTTGAAGTAGTCTTATATTACTAAGAATTTAATTTCATGCTGCTCTCAAGTATCTTGAATAGAGACCAAAATGTGTATGACTTCTGGAATGGTAAAATACTAATTTTGTATAATTCACCAAAGATAACTGTTAAATGTTCTATGCTGTAAAAATGCAATAGAAAAAAGATGAAAATATTCTTTTAAAGTAGTACTAATTCATCAAACTACCTTTTATTGTTAGAATTATGAAAGACTATAGCTTAAAATGGACTAGAATTATCACTGAATTAAAAGACAAATTGTCTCTATTTTAACAATGACTGGGTTCTGCTTCAGAAAAATTGACATCATTAAGATGTTTCACTTTGTCAGGCATTTTCCAGTTTCTGTTATTAAGAAGCTTTCATTGCTTTGACACATTTTCCAAAATGCATACTGTTTTCCCATATAATTGAAATCAAAACACTCCAAAACAAAGTGTTTCTATGCAATGCAATATTTCACATTCGCAAGGCTCTATTTATTATTTCAAGCATACAGGTAGCAACAACTTTTTCTATTTTATTTACTGGACAATTTTTCTTCCTTTCATCAGTTGGGATTCACAGTTAGCAGGCTATTTTGGCTACAGGGAGAAATCATTGAAGGTCATTTTCTTCTCCTTCAAAGGGACTTTGGTTAAGAAATAAATTTTTATTATTATTAAATTTATTGGGGTGACATTGATTGATAGTCCCATACAAGTTTCAAGTGTGCATTTCTATGTACAAGATCTGTATATTGCACTGTGTGCCCACCATCTAAATTCAAGCCATCTTCGGTCACCATATATTAGGCTCCCTGAATGTAGACTTGTACAGCTACTATGGAAAAGGGTCTGGTGGTTCACCAAAAAATTAAGAATATAGTTTTACCATATGATCCTGCAATCCCTCTCCTGGGTATCTAACCAAAAAACTTGAAAACCTGTATATGCACCCCTATGTTTATTGCAACATTATTCATGGCGGCTAAGACATGGAGACAATCAAAGTGTCCTTCCATAGAGGATTGGATAAAGAAGGCATAGGACACACATGTAATAACTTAATCAATAAAGAAATTAGAAAAAGAAGGCATAGTACATATATACAATGACAAAAATGGGCAGAGGACCTGAATAGAAAGGAATTTTTAGTTGGACAATCTCCTTATGTTTACCTACTCTTTATTTTGATACCTGGGGATATCTACTTGGCAGTTAAACTTCCACTTAAGCATTCACTAAAGAAATGAATCAATATATCCACCATAACTTAACCATTTTATGAGGACAATTTGTACCTGGAAGGAGGTGAGTGACTTGTATATATCCTCTAAATAATGACACCCCAGACAGTTCTATCACCTGGGATATCATAACTCATTAATAGAATTTATAACTTGTGCTTTAAGGTGATTAATTCTATCTCATCCTGTTTAACCATTGGTTACATTTAAACTAGCTCTCTGATGCACTGCACAGGACAAATGGATTTGCATTTTCTAATGATTCCTTGCTAACTCCTTCATTTCTTTCACTTATGTCCGACCTACCTCTCCTCGTTATGAATTCAGTCTCCTCATTCACGTAATCTATTTCTCTACATTTGCTTAATTGGGATCTTTAACATAATCAAGTATTCACTGAAACTCTTAGCATTATAGAATCTATTATCTCTTTGGCCTACTTAATATCTCCAGACTTATCAGCAACATTACTGCAATTATCTGCACCTTCCATGTGTATACTCTGTGCCCAAGCTGGACAGCTATATGCGTATTAACCATAAATAAAAGTCCACCATAAACATATGTTAGCTAACTTCATCTTGATCCACATCAGAACAATTATATTTTTATTTCTCACAAAACTTTTTATTCCCCACTAAATTGTTTATCACAGTGAGTTTGGAAATTTGCATAACCTTAAATACCCAGACTTATTTTAGTTCTCACCATAAATACATACATAACAAATGATCTCACTTTCTATATTTAAAATCAAAGGTATTTGAAGTATATTCTGCTCTATTGTATCCTCCGTTAATTAAAACATATCTGCACATTTAACTCTGATTTCTATTTCATGTTCTTTCTCAGAAGAAAAGGCATTCCTTATCATTTATGAATGCGACTCTCTGCCTGTGCTCTTGTTATATCCCCTCTTGTCTTCCCTGTGAATTATTACCTTTCCTTGCATAAATCAGTCTTACAGGACTATCTCCCTTTGTCTACAAAGTGACTAAGTCATCTTCTAGCCTAAAAAGTACTGCTATTTCTTTTATTTTACTCTCTTTGTTTCACTACCAATATACCAGGGACACTACTTTCCCTGGTAACTTTTTGTTTTTCACACACAGTTGCCTTTCTTTTCCACCACTCTTCAGAATCTGCTTTCTTGAAAATGACTAGTGTCCTCTCTGGAGTATTGATCCCCTGCCAACCAGTCCTTCTCCATGTTGCACCTCTCCTTGGCTCCCCACTACCAGGATATATAAGCACTCAGTTTTCCTTCTTAATTTGTTATTCCTACTTTATTCATTCTTTTCCCTCATGCCAATGGGAATGCTGTGAAAAATCCATCACCACCTTTGACCTTTTCCATTAAAAATACTGGGTATACATATGAAATTAATTGATTGTTATCCAGTTTTTCAAATG
Source organism: Myotis davidii (assembly GCF_000327345.1). Lineage (NCBI taxonomy): Eukaryota > Metazoa > Chordata > Mammalia > Chiroptera > Vespertilionidae > Myotis > Myotis davidii. The sequence goes on along the minus strand of NW_006292573.1, from coordinate 2,454,033 downwards.
GAAGAAAAATCCCCAAATTAGTTATCATTGAGTGAGTTCTAGGAAGTAAGGCTGCATCTGCACTCATATGTTCTATGAGAGAGAAACATCTGGCCAGCAAAATATCATGTGGTTGGAGACATTTCATTTTTCAGGTGAGTGCACCACCACAAGGTTAAATTAAAAATGTAAAGAGTTTTGGTAAATTATACCTTTAAATTAATAGATGCTTGTGGAATGGATGAAGTTCCTAGTACCTTGTAGAAGTCCCTTCCAAAGATGGCTTCTACAGATCAACTAAAGAGGAAAATGATCACAGCCATGGTGGTAACTATTATCTTTTTTTAAAAAATATATTTTATTGATTTTTTACCGAGAGGAAGGGAGAGGGACAGAGAGTCAGAAACATCGATGAGAGAGAAACATCGATCAGCTGCCTCCTGCACACCTCCCACTGGGGATGTGCCCACAACAAAGGTATATGCCCTTGACCGGAATCGAACCTGGGACCTTTCAGTCTGCAGGCCGACGCTCTATCCACTGAGCCAAACCAGTTAGGGCGATAACTATTATCTTAAAAACGTAAAAGAATAATAGCTACCCCCTGCAAAAAATGTGGCATTCCGAAGAACTTTGTTAAACTTGTATATTCCACAGGGTAAAAAAAAAAAAGTGTAGAACAAAACTAATTCCGAAGAGTAAAAAAACCAGAGCACTATAATTTCAGTACCCAGAGGGTCCTAAATTACAATAAAAGAACAGATGACAACAATTTTAGACAAAATCATAGAACTAGAAAAATGAGAACTTTCTTAAAATATATAGGCTAGCAATTTGATAATAATAATAACAACCATAAAAAGCAAACTTTTTCGAATAAATGATGAGAAGAAATATCAAAATTCTATACCTATTCTTTTTATAATATATGTATGTATATTTATTGTTGAAAATATTACAGATGTCTCCCATTTCTGGGTTCTTTGTTCTGTTCAATTGATCTATTTGCCTGCTCTTGTGCCAGACCCAGGTTGTTTTGATTATAATGGCTTTGTAGTATAGTTTCATATCCAGTATTGTGAACCCTCTAACTTTGTTCTTTTTCAGGATTGCTGTAGATATTCAGGGTCTTTTATGATTCCATATAAATTTTTGGAGTTTTTGTTCTAGTTCTGTGAAGTTTGCCATTGGTATTTTAATAGGGATTGCCCTGAATCTATAAATAGCTTTCAGTAGTATTCTTTCACTTGTTTATATCATCTTCTGTCTCTTTTTTCAACGTCCTGTAGTTTTCCGAGTACAAGTCTTTTACATCCTTGGTTAAATTTATTCCTAAGTATCTTAATTTTTTTGTTGGAATGGTAAATGGGATTGTTTTTTAGTTTCTCTTTCGGAGATTTCATTATTGGTGTATAAAAATGTCACTGATCTATACCTATTCATAATTAGAACATTAATAATTATGTTTGGAGTATTTCTTTTTTAGCAATACAGTGTTTATTTAAGACTTGGTACTAACATCATATTTACTAATGAAACATTACAGTTATTCTTTTTAAAAACAGGAATATGGAGAAGAGAAAATGGCAGAGGTTTAGACGGACCTGTCAGTGCTTTGTCCCGGAGCAGATAAGGGCGAGCAGTTGAAACGGGTAACATACAGGCCGAATAAGCAGAAGAGATTAAGCTGAGAGACAGTCTGCAGCCAGGAAAGACAGAGGACTCCTAGAAAAAGGGGACAGTTAGAGATTGAGGCTGAAACCTCTCCTGGTGTGCCGGCTCAGCCACAGAGACCATGCCATCTTGAGTGGCTGTTACCGGCATCCAGAGATCGGCTACTAACCCGGAAGCAACGGCTCTCAAGCAGTGAGACTACGTGAACTCAGACGAGCCCTGCTTCTCCCGACGGAAAGCAGATCCAAGCAACAGTGGCCTCCTGATCACCACACGCTCTGTCTGAGGAACAGTTGCTGTGTGTGAAGCCTCCCCCCACCAGCCAGAAGAGCCACCACAGCTCTGAACAGCACCCACCAGAGAACCTGCTACCAACGGAGGAGCAGCTGCTACCACAACCACCCAAGGAGCAACCACAACCCGAGGAGCCACTGCCACCCAGGGAGTTACCTACAAGGGAATCTCCCATTAGATTATGAAATGGCCAGACAAAGGAGGCAAGATTGGGACCATGGGAGGTTGGCTCTAGGGCGTGTTCAGTCCACTAGTCCTACAGGCTGAGTGCTGAGGAAGAGAGTGTTATGAAACAGCAGTAAAGTCAATAAGTAAAAATGTGGAGGAACAATGCTTCAAAGGAATAGAGAATGAGGTATTGGAGGTAAGATCATAATGAAGACAGTACATTTGCTATATTTGATTTGAGGGGAAGGTAACTAAAACAAAGCAACTCTGGTTCTTCAAGTAGTAAGGAAAATTGGATAAAGTTGTTATTCAAATGTTGAGGTTGAGGGGCAGCAGGCTATTCAAAATCAATATTATCATAAAAATAAGGTAGATTTGATGAAATCCAAAAACTTCTAGACCTTAAATCAGAAGGTTTAAGTTTACTATAGACCCTTTCACAAGTCATATAATTTGAGTGTCAGTCTGCTCAAATGTAAAAATGGAGATAATTCTTGCTTATCTATTAGTGTTGTTATGGGTCACAAATGACATAATGTAGGAAAAATAAATTTTAATTGTAAAAGTTCTTCAAGGTAAGAAATTAATTACCTTCCATTTATATATTTTCATGATTAGACACATATTACTTGTTTTCCTCATTGGAGATTGAGGATATTATTTATAGTTCTCAACAAGTTCCCAAGAACCTAGTAAAAAATAAATATTTGTCAAATGAACAAATTATTATAAAATGTAAAATAAACTTAAAAAATGGATGCTGACTTGCATCTACAAGAATTAAGAAACTGATAAAATATTTAGATATGTGAATGGAGAGATGAATAAATAATTTTAAAAACTGTTCATTTTTCCATCTTTGGTTTTGTATTGTTCTTTCATGTAACCATCCTAATACCTTGCCTTGAGACTCTTGATTACCAGATGTGCTCAATGTGGAATTATTTTTACCTCTATAGTAGCTGTATTAAGCTAATAAGAGCGCCGTGGGATCTGTTTATTACCTTGGCCTGATCATTAATGAGGCTCATGTGGGTTTCCATGTATAATTAGCCACGTTAAGGGAATGAGGTGGTTTCCTGCCTGGGAGTCAACCCGGCTACCAGAATGAAGAGTAGCAATATTTCACCCTGGCAGTTCAATTCTACTTGGAGATAATAATATAGATGACATAACATCATGCTCATAATTCTTAGTGTATCTTATCAACATTAACTGATTTATGTTTAACAAAGTTGTTTGCTGATCTGGGTATCCAGTTACTAATGTGATATTGAAAACGGTGCTTTTGACAATAAAAGCTAAGAAAGTTAGAAGGCTGCACTGAAATTAGAAACGGGATGAGGGCTAGTGTAAACTATCCATGTGGTTGTCTTATTTAAAAGAAACATAAAGAGTTTTACATAGTTTTGAATTGCAATAGAGCTCTGTCCTAAAAGAGTGATTATGAGTAATTTTTTAGAAACCCAGTATTCATTTTCTTGGGAAATTTACTTAAAATGCTGTTTAGGTACTCAGGTCCACCACAGCACATTTACTGTTCAATGGACTGGAACCATGGGTAGTAGTAATACACCTATTTCATAGAAACTAATCCCAGCAATTTTATGGGAAAATATATTCCAAATTTCAACTTAGGTGTCAGGAATATATAGCATTGAGAGAAGATAGCCCATTCCATACCCACTTAATTGCCACCCAGAGAGGAGAATGAGATTCTCTTCTGTTCCCTGGAGAGTAGTAACAGCTCTAGTTAGGAAGGCAAAGGTGTTAAATATTCCAGGACACAGGTTGGCAAGCTTTTTATGTAAAAGGTCAGACAGTAAATATCTTGGGCTTTGTGGGCCCAGGGTAAAATTGAAGCTACCATGTAGGTACTTATAAACAAGAGAGAAAACAAACCTCCACATTTTTGAGAGGGAAGTGGGGAATGTGGAAGGGGATAAGGGGGGATGAATGGTGATGGAGGGAGACCTGACTCAGGGTGGTGAACGCACAGTACAGTGTACAGATGATGTGTTGTAGAAATGTGCACCTGAAGCCTGTATAATTTTGTTAACCAGTGTCACACAATAAATTCAATAAAAAAGAAAAAGTAAATAAAAATAACAACGATAAAAAACAACACTTAATACATGTTTATTTTGTGCCAAGACACACATACACATATAACAATAATTGAGTATTTTTTAAAATCCAGGTCTACTAATGAGAATGGAATTCTATTTAGAATAATATTTTGGTTAATTTTAGTTCAGTCAATATTCTCTATCACCAAAATCAATTGCAAATCTTCACTCATTGAAGCTGATCTGTAAAGAGAAGTTACATATTTCATCTTTGACAATATCTTTTCACAGATAGGTATTGCTAAATATTACTAATGGACCATGAATTATGACCTTAGATTAAACATAGTTTTCATCTGGAAGGTTTTTATAGAATCCTGTTATATGATTCTCTTGACATTTGACACTTCCTATGTCATTACCATGATATTAATCACTTCCAATAGAAAGGGGGAAGCTCCTCAACTGAACAGTTAGATGGATTCTGAAATGTAGAAATTCCTTTGGTATGTCCACTGAGCCCTGAAAAATGCTACTGAGACTGTCATCTAAGTTCACAAATATAACCACTAAAATATTTTATGAAAATGGATATCTCACATCTTGTTTTAAGTTTTCCTATTGTGGGAAATGTATAAAGCAGCTTGATTGTACTCCAAATTGTAACCCAAGTAATGTTAGTAGTCTTAAAATAAACTTTACCATGTTGTAGGTTTCTCATATAAAAGTAGTTTATCTTGTAACTTTAAGTTGAATTAATTAATAAACATCATTAAATCTGCAGCAAAGCATATTTCCAATGTCATTCAGTGCTCAATAACACTAATTAAGGTTCTCACTCATAAAAATTTCCAACTTGACCCTGACCTGAAAATAAATAGATCATAATGAAGCTTTACTGATTTATATATATAAAAGTCTAACCGTTAGCTATGACACGCACTGACCACCAGGGGGCAGATGCTCAATGCACAGGCATGGAAACATGGAACAGACTGATGAATCTCAGGGGGAAGCGGGGACGGGGGGCGGGGGCAGGAAGAGATTAACCAAAGATCTTATATGCATACTAGAGGCCTGGTGCATGGATTCATGGACCGGTAGGGTCCCTAGGTCTAGCCTGAAGGGATTGGGCCAAAACCGGCCCAGTGCATGGGTTTGTGCACCAGTGGGGTTCCTTGGTCTGGCCTGTGCAGATTGGGCCAAAACTAGCAGTACAACATCCCCTGAGGGGTCTCAGATTGCGAGAGGGCGCAGGACAGGCCGAGGGACCCCACCGGTGCATGAATCCATGCACCAGGCCTCTAGTGCTAAATAATGGAGTTGCTATAAATATTCACATAGAAGTATTTGTGTGGACTTAAGTTTACAAAACACTTGGGTAAATACCTTGGAGTGCGATTTCTGACTTGTGTGAGAAATCTATGTTTAATTTATAAAAGAAACCTACCAAATTGCTTTCTAAAGTGACTGTACTATTTTTCTTTCTCACCAGAAAGTAATGAGGGTTTCTATTGCTCTGTATTCTCATCAGCATTTCTTATTGTCAATTTTTTATTTTTTTATTTTAGCCATTCTGATATGTGTGTAATGGTATCTTGCTGAAGTTTTGATTTGCATTTTTATAATGACAGATGATTTGAGCACCTTGTCATGTATTTATTTGCCAGTCATTTATTAGTTTCAGTGTCTGTTCATATATTGTCATTTATAAATTAGTTTATTTTATTATTGAAGTTTTAGAGTTCTTTATATATTCTGGATACAAGTCATTTATTTGAAATATCACTTGCAAATATTTTCTCTCAGTCTATGATTAATCTTTTCATTCACTTGACAGTCTTTCACAGAACAAAATATTTAATCTTGATAAAGTCCAAGATTTTTTTCAATTTAATTCAATTATTTTTTTTCATGGATTGTGCTTTTAGTGTTATATTTAAAAACCCATCATCTATGTAGTATAACTTAATATCTGGTATTGTGATTCCTCCAACTTTGTTCTTCATTTCAAGATTGCTGCAGCTATTTGGGGTCTTTTTTGGTTCCATATAAACTTTTGGAGTGTTTGCTCTAAATCTGTGAAATATGCCATTGGTATTTTAATAGGGATTACACTGAATCTATAGATTGCTTTGGATAGTATGGACATTTTAATGATGTTGAGTCTACCAACCCATCAACACGGTATATTCTTCCACTTGTTTATATCTTCCTCTATTTTTTTTTCAATGTTCTATAATTTTCCGAGTACAGGTCTTTTACCTCCTTGGTAAAGTTTATCCCTAATTATCTTAATTTTTGTTGCAATGGTAAATTGGATTTTTTTTTTACTTTTTCTTTCTGAGAGTTCATTATTGGCGTATAAAAATGCTATTGATTTCTGAGTGCTATACTAAAAAGCCACTGTACTCAAAACAGCCTGGTAGTGGCACAAGAACAGGCATATAGATCAATGGAACAGAACAGAGATCCCAGAAATTGACCTAAGCCATTACAATCAATTAATATTTGACAAAGGAAGCAAGAGTATACAATGGAGTCAAGAGAGTCTATTCAATAAATGGTGTTGGGAAAATTGGACAGGTACATGCAAAAAAATGAAACTATACCAGAAACTTATACCATACACAGGAATAAACTCAAAATGGATAAAAGACCTAAATGTAAGCCGTGAAACCATAAAAATCCTAGAAAAAACCATACGCAGCAAAATCTCAGCCATCTCTCACAGCAATATATTTACTGATACATCTCCTAGCCGTGGTTGGCAAACTGCGGCTCGCGAGCCACATGCTGCTCTTTGGCCCCTTGAGTGTGGCTCTTCCTAGGCCTTAGGAGTACCCTAATTAAGTTAATAACAATGTACCTACGTATATAGTTTAAGTTTAAAAAATTTGTCTCTCAAAAGAAAATCAATAAAATATATATTAAAAAAAAAGAAATTTCAATTGGCGTACTGTTGATATTTGGCTCTGTTGACTAATGAGTTTGCCGACCACTGTCCTAGGGCAAGGGAAACTAAGAAAAAAATATACAAATGGAACTACATAAAAATAGAAAGCTTCTTCACAGCAAAAAAAGCCATCCTATATAATAAAAACATAATATGAAAATAGACCAAATGATGGAATGACTGGTCAATGGGAGGCAGGGTTGGCGAGCAAGTGGTGCCAGGCCAGCCAAGGCACGTGCCGGTGGGCAGAGGGAGAGGACAGGGATGGGGGTGGTGGTGGCGACCAGCTGCACCAGGGGGTTTTCGGAGAGGTGGGGCCAGCTGCTTGCCAGCCAGCACCATCCCCTGATGGGCCCTCTGGTTGCCTCCCACAGAGGAAGGCCAGACTGCAGCTTAGGCCCACTCCCCACAGACATTCCCTGAGAGCTCCTGGACTGCAAGAGGGCTCAGGCCAGGCTGAGAGACCCCCCGAGTGCATGAATTTTCATGCACTGGGCCTCTAGTACTCAAAATAAAAATGGCATCACTGCATGGGAGAACATATTTGCCAATGATACATCTGATAAAGGGTTCATTTCCAAAATATATAAGGAACTCATAGTACTTAACACAAGGAAGACAAATAATCCAATTAAAAAAATGGGCAAAGTACCTAAATAGACACTTCTCCAAAGTGGACATATTGAAGGCCAAGAGTCATATGAAAAAATGCTCAAAGTCACTAATTATCTGAGAGATGAAAATTAAAATGACAATGACATATCACATTATACCTGTCAGAATGGCTATTATCAACAAATCAACAAATGACAAGTGTTGGAGAGGATGAGTAGAGGAGGAAACCCTAGTGCACTGCTGGAGGGAATGCAGACTGGTGCAGCCAGTAAAAAACAGTATGGCATTTCCTCCCAAAATTAAAAATGGAACTGCAATTTGACTCAGTGATCCCACTTGTAGGAATTTATCCTAAGAAAATTGAAACATCAATCAAAAAGAATATATGCACCCCTATATTCATGGCAGTTCAATTTACAATAGCCAAGATCTGTAAAAAGCCCAAGTATCCATCAGTAGACAAGTGGATTACAAAAAGCTGTGGTACATCTTCACCATGTAATATTATGCAGCTATAAAAAAGAAGGATCTCTTACCATTTGAGACAGTGTGGAGGGACCTGGAGAGCATTATGCTAAGTGAAATGAGCCAGTCAGATAGAAATAAGTATCACATGATTGCACTCATGTGTGGAATTTAATGAACAAAATAAACTGATGAACAAAATAGATCCAGCAACAGAAGCATGGATTGACTGGAGGATTGCATTGAATCTATAGATTGCTTTGGGTAGTATGGGCATTTTAATGATGTTGGAATCTCAGAAGGATGGAAGGAGAGATTAAACTGGGGAATTTATATGAATATATGCATAGACCATGAACACAGATAATAGTGGTGAAGGCATGGGAGGGACAGGTGAGGAGTGGAGGGAGTCAATGGGAAAAAAACAAAGGGACATCTATAATACTTTCAACAATAAAGATAAATTTAGCCTTATCAGGTTTGGCTCAGTGGATAGAGTGTCAGCCTGCAGACTGAAGGGTCCCGGGTTCAATTCCAGTCAAGGGCACATGACTTGGTTGCAGGCTTGATCCCCAGTAGGGAGCGTGCAGAAGGCAAGGCAATCAATGATTCTCTCTCATCATTGATGTTTCAATCTCTCTCTCCCTCTCCTTCCCTCTCTCCAAAATCAATAAAAAAGAGATTAAAAAAGATAAATTTAAAGAAAATAATAATAAAACAAAATGGAGATGATAATACTTATAATAAATAAATACAATAAAATATAATAAAATAAAAATAAAAACCCATCATCTAGGTCAAGATCATGCAGATTTCTTCTAGAAATTTTATAGTTTTACACTGAAATTTAGGTTTATGATTTTATTTATTAATTTTTAAAATTTATCTTTATTGTTGAAATTATTACAGATGTCTTCTTTTTTCCACTATTGTCCCCTTCCACAACCACCCCCACGCCCACTCCCAGCCTTCACCACACTATTGTCTGTCTTTGTCCATGGGTTATGCATATTCCTATATAATAAAAGCCTAATATGCAAATTGACCGAACAGCAGAACAACCAGTTGCTATGATGTGCACTGACCACCAGGGGGCAGATGCTCAATGCAGGCCAGCCGAGGTGGGTGCCGCAGAGGGAGGCAACTGGCAGTGGGGCTGGTGAGTGGGCAGTGCCAGGCCAACTAAGGCAGGTGCCTGCGAGGGGGCCCCTGATTGCCTCACTGGTCACCCCACAGATTGGCTTGGTTCCCAGGCAGGCCTAGGGACCCTACCAATGCATGAATTTCGTGCACTGGGCCTCTCTCTCTATATATAAGTCTAATATGCAAATTGTCCCCTTGGGAGTTTGAACAGGAGACCAGGAGTTCTATTGCTTATTATGATGTGCCCTGATCGGCCCTGATCACTGGCCAGACTTAGGGACCCTACCCGTGCACTGGGCCTCTAGTATTTATATAAGTTCTTTGGTTAATCTCTTACCACCACTCCCTTCCCTCTGAGATTAGTCTATGATTTATTTTGAATTAACTTTTATTTAGGGTGTTATATACATGTATAGGTTCACTGTTTTTTGTATATTCATATCTAATTTTCCGAGCAATGTTTGTTCAAAAGTTATCCTTTCTTCACTGAATTACCTTTTATCCTTTGCCAAAAATTAGTTGGCTGTATTTGCATGGGCTCTTTATTCTGTTACATTGATCAATGTTTCTAATTTTTGTCACTACTACAGTGTTTATGTTAATGTAGCTTTATAATTAGTCTAGAAATCAAGATATATATTGTTCTTTGTTAGAATTGTCTTGGCTATTTTAGTTCTATGCCTTCCTATATGAATTTTAGAATCAGTTTATTTATACCAACAACAAAATGGCTTGTTGGAGTTTTGATTGGGATTGCATTGAATTCTTAGATATTAGGGAGAATTGATATCTTAACAATATCGAACTTTCCAAATTGTTTACATGGAATATCTCTCTATTTATTTAGATATTTTGTGGTTTCTTTGATTAGTGTTTTGTTGTTCTCTGTATAAATGGACATACTTAAGTATTTCACTTTTGGGGGTTGCTATTTTAAATAATTATTTGTTTTTACATTTAAATTTTAATCGTTCCCTGTTAGCATATAAAAATAAAATTGACCTTGCATGTTCTTTATTCTGTGAACTTGCTAAATTTGCTTATTAGTTTCAAAAGGTTTTTGTAGCTTCTATAAGATTTTCTACATAGATAATCATATCGTCTGCAAATAAGGACCAGTTTATTAGTTCCTTTCCAATATAAATGCTCATTATTTCTTTCTCTTGCATCTTGTTCTTGCTAGGACTTCCAGCATGATGTTGATGCCTTTTCTCTTAATATCTGATTTGTTGATCTAATTCAATAACAAAATAATTTCATACTCTGCTGTGTCTTAAAAGAACACATAAGAACTCTGCTTTTATTTCTTTTTCTGTTTCAACATAATGGACATGCACTGGTTTAAAAAATAATAAAAAGAGCCCTGGCCAGGTGGCTCAGCTGGTTGGAGTGTCCTCCCGATGTGCCAAGATTACAGGTTCGATCCCTGGTCAGGTCACATCTAAGAGTCAACTAATGGATGCGTAAACAAGTGGAACAACAAATCTCTCTCTCTCTCAAAATCACGAAAAGAAAAAAAGAAACAACAGAAGGAAGACACTGCGATTCAGCCACATCTTAATAAAAGCAAAAAAAAATTAATAATAAGGTTATGAGATGAAGATATGTGGCACTTGAAACTCTGGAGATGTATAACTGCATCTCTGGGATTGGTAGTGTTTTGAGCAGCAGCGTGAAGCAATGAGAGAGACACATATGGTCTTTGTAGCAATTATTCAACTCTGCTGTTGTAGTCCAAACACCCTTAGATAATGTGAGATAAATATTTATGGACACTAAAATATAAACCTCATACAATTTTTATATACCTAAAATATTGTTCTTTTTTATTTATGCAAACCATTTATAAATGTAAACACCATTCTTAGCTTTCAGACGTATTAAAACAGGTGGCAGTCCAGATCTGGCTCCCAGGCTGAGGTCTGCTGACCCCAGACCTTCATGCTATGGAAAATATAGAGGGTGGAGGGGAGGAATAAATGTTGCATAGAAAGACAGAAACCTAGGGCTAGGTCAATACCCTACCATATATTCTTCTGAGAGAGGACGAGTCTGTGTATAAGTGTATGCATTTATGTATGTGTATGTGCATGGGTGAGTATATGTGTGAACATGTTTATGTGTGGGCAAATCTATCCATTGTATTTATGTGTCTATGTGTATGTTAACATATGCATATGTGTATGTATGTGTGGTTTCTATGCATATTTGTGTGTGTATGTGGACTTGAGTAAGGACTCAGGAGCAAACCTTGCCTTTTCCCATGAGATAGGAACAAATAGCTGTATGTTGATAATTTAGAGGTGCCATCTATTAACTATATCTTGACTTCAGGATCTAGTTCAAAATTGCATTTGGTTATCCTGTTACAAAAGCATGAAGATATGTCTCTTTCAGTAGTATTACTCTTTTGACCAGCTACTTAGAAACTAACTTTTGCACATAACTACTCAGACAATTACACTGCCCTTAGGACCAAAATTTACATCTCCACTCCTCTAAGGCATTTCTCTGTTTATTTACTCCTGATGTTATCTAAAATCTTATATTAATATACTGTTCTTTCTTGGAGTACATGACTTAATTTGTCTTCTAGTTTCAATTTTGTTTTCTCTTTCAAGTATGTTATTTAACTTGTTGACGTGTTTGGAGACACTATAGATAAAGAAGGAAACTGTTGACAGAAAAAGGTTTTCTCATCCTGTATGACTATGTGCAGGGAGTGGGGAAAAGGGTGAAAAGGTCAGCACACATTTTGTTGCCAATTCCATATGTGGAATTCATGGGTTACTCAGAAAATAGTGTGTGCCTCAATCTACTCAACTGGAAAGTCGGTTTTAAAAACTGGCGTGCAGAGAGAGTATGGAAGGTTTGGTGCCTGGCAATGGAAAGGACTGTAGGAGATTCCTAACCTATTACATGTCTCAAATGATGAGCACTCCAACTAATATAACCAGGACAGAAACGGTGTTATCAAACACTGCCTTAGTCAACAAAAGGGTTTCCTGCTGTCTGTGGGTACTGAGGATGAGAAAACATGAAGCCACGGTAAAATATTTAGAAGTAATTTATCATAAAATTTACTTCTCTTCTATTAGCTGCCAGAAACCTCTAAAAGGAAAGAAAGGTTTGGGCAAACAAACAGTTCCTGGACCCATCATGTCTAAATACTCGTTTAGTGATACACTCTTCATTTATTCAACCTCTAATTACTTCATGTCTGGGGATGGATTGGGATGGGGGGGGGAGAATATTTGACTTGTTTATATAAAATATTTTATTGTTTTATTTCCAAGAAATATTCTGATTGCTTTTCATTCTTTTTTTGAAACATAGCATTATTCTTATGTTATGCCTCTAGTAATATATAAAACAATAGGAAATGAACTTGATAAATAATGTATCAAAAGGTCCAACTTTCACAAGTGCTTTGCCTGGCTCAGTGAGGACAGAGTTGTACCCATCATTAAATATAAAAGGAACTGCCGTCCCCCAAACCTATGTGCCTGTCCTTCCCAAAGACAGAAAGAGGAAGTCAGTTTCAGGTGAATTAAAACAAGAATGCATATATCACTCATTATTTATGACTCTAAATAAATATGTGGACACAGCAAATTATATATTGTATCAGACATATGGGAAATATCCTGCCGTTATGATGTTGGTGAACTGTTTTGAATGCACAATTTATGCTGACCAGATTGTTTCTGTACTAAAATTACCAGTAATATGGGTCTATAGAATCTGTGGAAAATAGATTCTGAATTGCAACTGAAGGTGAATGTTTACCTCTACTCCTATTTAGATCTATAAGTCGGTGTTGTTACAGGTCACGTTTGAAAGCTAAATTCAGTTCATATATCTCCCCCCCAAACAAATTGCTCAAATAAATGTGATTTTATGCACACTGGCAGTGTATAAAGATTAAAAAAGTTGTTGGCATCCTTGAGGAGGAAAGAAGCAGAAGAAGAAGAGCCATGCAAAATCTACTCTACATAATTAGCCCTAGATTCATCAGACATTTAATCTTGAGTAAACGGAGTGACTTACCCACCCATCTCCAGATTGGACCTCTGTAATCAGCTCCTATTTTAGGAGTGCACATGAGCCATGACTGCATCTCTGTGTCTGTCTGTGTCTTTAAATATCTTAGTTTGACTTGAAAAATTGAAGATTACAACAAAATTAAATCAATATATAAATATTTAATGTTTGATCTTAGTTGAACTTAATAATGAACTTTCTTTCTGTTTATAGATAAGGACGTTTCTTCCTAAACTGTTAGATTTTATCATCTGTATGGCAAACATCTTTTCATCTCTATAGTATGAAAACATCCATATGGATAGGCATCATTGTTTTTCAGGTGTCAAAATTTGTTGATAAATATATAGTTTATAAGAAGCCTATAAGTGGCAAATAGCCAACTGTGACTATTAAACTAATCTGAAATTCAGCATGTATATGTGGGTCTAATAAATAAACCTAATAGCCAGGTTCAAATTAGGAATGAATTTGTTCTATCAGTAAAGTCACTTTGACTGGCTATGCATAAAGACAATAAGAAAAAAAAGCAAAAACTTATTGAAAATTATAAACTGTGTTTGGTTTATTGATAAATCAGTCAGCATCCTTGTACTGAAATTATCTCTATTTCTAACCTGTGGTTGTTTCCGTTCATGTTATGTTCAGGAAGAACAGACTTTCATTACATAGAATGGTTAAATTTGGTTAATCGTGTTTCTTTCTCAATGTACCATCTGTTTGAATCATTGTTAGGTTGAAGATCATTGAAATTAATCTGGCTATTTTAAGCAGGAAAGGATTTAATACAGGAATTAAGTTTGTATACGCTTATTAGAAAGCCATATAAATAACCCACCAGAGAATCTCTCCCTCTGTTATAATTAAGAACATATACAACCCTATGTTCACTGAAGCATTATTTACAATAGCCAAGATCTGGAAGCAGCTCAAGTGTCCATCAGTAGATAAATGAATAAAAAAAGCTGTGGTACATTTATACAATGGAATACTACTCGGCTATAAAAATGAAGGAAATCTTATCTTTTGCAATAGCATGGATGGAACTGGAGAGCATTATGTTAAGTGGAATAAGTCAGTCAGAGGAAGACAAGTACTATATGATTTCACTTATATGTGGAATCTAATGAACAAAATAAACTAACAAAACGGAAACAGACTCATAGATACAGAGAGCAGAATGACAGCTGTCGGAGGGGAGTGGTCATAAGGTCATATTTGGTATTTATAGCATCCTTTTTCTATACTGAATTCCATGCTACCATTGCCCTCAGCTGTTTGGAGTTAACTGGTGGGTAGGTTGAAGTAAACCTTCATTCTTGATGAGCCTGAGCCATTGGTGGTCATGCCTGTCTTGGGTTGTTGGAATTGTATATGAACTTGAACCTCAAGACATGGTAGTATGAGGAGATATCTCCCAATATCCCTTCCATTCCAGGTACATACATACTACTTCCTGACACATGTTTTAAAAGCAGTCCTCTTAAAAGCAACATTAATCTTTCTATCCAACAAAGAGGCCTCTTTAAAATCATAAGGCGACCCCAAATGGCCTCATGGCAGTATCTCCTTCCAGATCTAGGAACTGGTGTGTCATCTGGGGGAAGTATTGTCAAGAAGGCAATACTACCACCTCTAAACCTGGATTAAGTAAAAATTGTGAGAAGAGTAAGACAATTTTTTTGCAAGAGGACTCACCCTCAAATGTCCAGATTATATATTCTCATTATAGGAGAAAATGCATCAAAACAAATGCCTTACATTTGCCTCTCAATGTCTCTGGTTT
>NW_006292573.1:2420422-2438134 GCF_000327345.1 Myotis davidii | reverse complement strand
GTTTTTATTTTGCTATCAAAGTAATCAACCTTGTAAATGGAAATAAACACTAAATAGGTGGCTATTTTTTAAAAAGTCAGTGACTAACAACATTATTATACTTCATGTTGCCAGTTTTATTGTTTAGTTCTTTTGAATTCAAGGGTTATTCCACAAAGAAAAAATTAGTTTTTTAAAGAACATTTAGGCAGTAATTGATTCTTTTATTCCCCTTCCTGCTTAATGGGCTTCAGGAAGTCACATCCTTTCATAAAATGGAGAAAAAAAAATCATAATATTACCTCTTTCCTAACACTGCTTTTTAAATATCTAGTGATATTTGTTCTCAAATAATTTGAGTGAAAATTTTTTTCCCATACTGTTTCTTTATGTTTTAGTTGGTATTTGGGGCCAATTTGTTTCATGATTTTAAGGAAGAAACCTCTAGTGGTCCATATAATTTAAAATACGATCAGTATGACATATATCTATATAGCTATACACATCTATGCAGATAAATTATATCTCTATATTTATATAGCCACACACACACATACATTAAAATGTCTGGTTTATTTGGGGAAAATGCTTTAGAATATACAAGTCAATTCCTTAATTGCTACCCATATCTAGCCAGTTCTTAAAAGAATAGCCAGTAACTCCCTCCTCCCAGAAGTGAAATAAATAATTATGTGTCTACTAAATAAGCTTTTTTTTTTACTTCTTAGTCATATTTATTCATTTAACTCATCCAAATTGTAGAAAATTCATTGTAACTTCTGCAAGGAGACACATTTATGCCTAAATACTGTGTTTGTTTTAGGAGAAGTAGAATAGTAGTTGTAGATTTTCAAACTTACTTTAAAAGATTTTAGATCATAAACAATAAGTATTCAAGTTCAATCTCATTTGAAACCCTAAAACAAATCAGGATTGTATTAGCATATTCACACATAAATCAATTAACAACATAGAACTGTAGACCTATACCTTTGTGTCTCTGCAATTGTCAATTACTAATACAGGTAACAGGGTATAATTGGACCATTTCATAGTGTGAAGTTGTGATGACTTCTTTTTTAGATCCTTGTACCTGTAACTCATAGCAGGTAACACATCTTAAAACTGAGGTGACAGTTTTGCATTCACACACTTGGTGTAAGTCTTCACACTACGTTCTACAGGGTACTGTAATATTTGTCAATTAATATTACTTTATACTTAAAGTTTTAAACATATTTCACTTCTTCAAACTTACTTGGAGGAATTTGAAGTCAGAGAAGAGTCACTTTCTGAGAATCTTGGCCATTCTGGGTTTTAAAGCTAGTTTCGGATAGGCTCAGTAACTTGTTAGATGGAGGCGGGACAGGTCTCTTAGGAGCACTCTTCTGCACTCTAGGCTTCCCTTCAGGTCCAGAGGTTCTGGTTCTCACCTTGGGATCGCGTGCCTTTCTGCAACTCTTAGTATCAGCCTGTTCCATCCTTGAGCAATGTGACCAAGCTGTAGCTTAGTCTCACAGGAGATGAACAACTTGTGATTCATTTACATATCCTCAGAAAATGGATTTATTCCCATAAGAGCCCTTTATCTTGAGCTTCAGGATATTTCCTGATATGTTGAGTATTAATCATCTGCACTGGTGTTACACAACTCACTGGTCAAAAAGCAGTGAGGACCGTACCCACAAATCTATGTATCAGAACTTCTGGCAGTGGAACTCAGATTCTTTCATATTCCACAGTTGGATAATGGCTTACGGAAAAATGAGAGGTTTACATAAAAGAGTGCTTTCAGACAGTGGGGGAGAACAACTTGAAATTGCAAAGTTCGCTAGTCACACTTTCTGGCCTCTTGGCCTAACCAACGTTCATCACAGTGCTCTTCGGTTTCCCTAGCCCAGGGGCCAGGGAGCGGCAGGAATCACTCAGACTCGGGAGCTCCAATGAGCGAGTACTCTTGTGAAACATACTCTCATACCTGACATTTGGGCTTATTATTAAATTGAGTTTAGAGTCAGAGAAAAGATAATAATGTGCTGATAAGTCACATTTGCAAAGAGGCCAAAATAAAAAATGGATTGGGAAACATAGTGAAAAATGTAAATGGTAGAATTAGGATCCAAAAACATTGTTAATAGGTGACCATGATATGGAGATGAATTATAATAGGACTTAACTTTAAGAACATCTATAAGTCATGTTGAAAATCACTGGAGAAGATAATATATATTTGTTTAGATAGAGAATAGAATGAACTAAATGTATCCAAGTGAGAAAAAGATATGCTTTCCCCCAAAGCAAACAATTTTTTCTCTCATCACTTATAAAATTAAGATCCAACTAATGATGAAATTTTGGTTCTTGTTAGATGATAGAATGGGAACTCTTATCAGCTTTTGAAGGATAATTTAATATCTTTATTAGATAACTAAAAATAATTAATATATTGATTTATAGAAAAGGTCTTTAGAGTATAAATGAGCTTCTGTTTAGTAGATAAATTTCTAAGTATGTAGGTCACTTTGATGCATTTACACCCTGAACATAAAATTAAAATGGCATTTTATTTGAATGTTATAATTCATGCTAAATTATGATGATAAAAGTGAAAACAGCACCTGGCTGATGTGGCATGCGAGAGGCAGCTGATGGATGTTTCTCTCTCATTGATGTCTCTATCTCTCCCCCTCCCTTCTTCTCCATCAAAAAGTCAATACAAAAATATTTTTTTTAAAAAAGTAAATAGCAATGAATAGCAAATGAGCTAATACAATAAATAGCAAATGAATCAGTCCTCACAGAAAATGTATCAGACTGATAAAGTTATAATTTTTAGTTTCTTTAAGATATTATTTGAATTTTAAACTATTACTACAGGCTATAGACTTTGAGGTAGTTGTGCAGTATTTTTATTTATTTTACAGAGCTTGTGCTTTGTAGTACATTTCTGAGACACACATTCTCAGGCTAGTCAAGATCCATCTTGCTCTTTGGGTGTTTTTGTTGTTGTGTTTACTGAATCTACCTCCTCAATTCTCAGTTTTTAAGAGTACACCAAATTACCTAACGAGTTTGGCTCGGTGGATAGAGCATCAGCCTGTGGACTGAAGGATCCCAAGTTTGATTCCTGTCAAGGGCATGTACCTTGATTGTGGGCATGTCCCCAGTGGGGAGTGTGCAGGAGGCAGCTGATCGATGTTTCTCTCTCATTGGTGTTTCTGACTCTCTATCCCGCTCCCTTCCTCTTTGTAAAAAATCAATAAAATATATTAAAAAAAAGAGTGCACCAAATAAACAAAAGTTATTACTAATATGCTCACAGGATTAAAAAGAACATTATGTCACATTCATTTTCATAGCCACTGCTATATTTTGCCTCCTTGATTTTTAAAACTATGCTCGCCTTTGTTTATACCTACACAGTTGATATTATTTTCTTGTTTTACTTTCTTACTATCTGCATTCTTTCTTTCTTTTGTAAAATCCTCACTTGAGGATATGTTTCTATTGATTGAGAGGGAGAGGAAGGGAGAGGAGGAGAACAACCTCTCCTGCTGCTTGTAATTAAAGTTCATAAAGTTCCCAGGAAGAGAATGGCCATCATGCCTTTCAGGGTGCTGAGACCTTGTACGCCAACCACATTCCCACTCCAAGGACAGTGGCTGAGATCTAAAATGTAACCGTAAACAAACTGGAGGGTGGGGAAACCAGGAAAACCAACGATAAGAGTAGTGGGTCAGAGAAGTGGGGAACAGTGTGAAGGATGGTGATGCCCCCAACTGGAGTGTCTTCTTCCCTAGCCCCTCTGGCTTTGCTTGGGTGGGCTAGGCTTACAAAAACTATTTTCTTGAAGGGCCATTACCATTTTTCACATTTCACTGGGGTCCCTCAGACACCTTTAAACATTTCATGTTTTTTTTTATTTGTTATTGAGGAATAAAATTTGGTTTTGTTGTCTCTATTTCTAGTCTATTTCTTGACTGCAAAGGGTTTGAGTATGCAATTAATAAGAAAAACTCTAGCCAATAAAGACTGTATTGATTTCGTACATTTCAATGTGGTGATTTCCATGCTGTTTCTATATCACAGAGCCTTTTGATATAGTTATGTGAGTGGGAAATAAAAATTGCAAAAAGATCCAAAATTGACAAGACATTTCCCCTTTTATCAGCAGCATTTCATTAAAGGAAAACATTAAATGCCTGCTCCTTTTTGAATAATTCATATTCATTTGGCATTATTAAATTTTTGCCTCTCAGATTGATCTTCATTCACAAAAGCAAATTTAGGTAATGGCTTGGTTGGTGATATATAGTAATTTCAAACCACTTTTCATAAGACTTTAAAAAGAGTTAACCAACTTCCCTTTCAAAATATATTTCTTCATGTATAGACTATGTTGACATTAAGTGAACATGATAGACCCGCTTTACATGCAATATCGTAGCACTAGACAAAACAATGTTTTACGTAATTAGTGATATATATTAATGCCTGCTCCTCATGATGTGTTTTTTTCATTACTACTGTCATTGCAAGAGCAGTTTAGACAAGGCTAAAAATCCACAAGATGACATTGGTTAATACAGTGAAGACAGCTGAAAATGGAGAGCATTCACGCAGGAGACAATGTATTGTAATGGAGATTTCCGTTCCGTCTCTTAGCAGAGAGCAGCCACTGTCTTTTGTATTTAGATAGACATATGGATATATGAAAAATTATAGAATAGGGTAGAGTACATGGTAATCTAATGAGTGTTCTGACTGAATGTTCTAACCTATGAAATTATCAGCCCATAACTACATGTTCAGAACTTATGAGCAACATTATCCTGCATTATATCAGTAAGTACATTAAAGGAAATAGCTGGAAGAATAAAGTTAAGAAAAGAAGATTTTTACCTAAAAAGCTTCTTTTCACGAATGGTAGATTTTCCCCAAGCCACCTTAATTTTAAAGTGGCTATAAAAACCAAGAGAGCGGCTCTAAAAGTAACTCAAAGTCTCTTAAGAGGTACTCACTTTTCGAAGCTACTGCTGAGATTCATGTTAAATTAAACGTGTGCAAAGAAAATGTGCAGAGAATGATTTTAATAATTTTGACTACTTGATCTGATTTGAATTCTTTAGAGTCTTTTTCTCTCCCAAAGTCCATATTAATAAAATGTTAGATATTAAGTTAAGAGATATTAAAAGGAACATGTATTTCACTGAACATATCCTTTCCATAAATGGTAGCATGGTTCAGGTAAATTGAAATCTTCTTATTTTTTAGAGGTCACACCATTGGTTGCTGGGTAAGATAAGGAATATTAGTTACTGCATTCTTCAATATACTTATGAAATATGTAATTGTGCTGCATCACACTCACAAATTTGTTACTGATAAAATCAGTATCATTTTACAAATATTCTTTAACTGGAGGCCTGATGCACGAAATTCATGCAAGGGGCTCAGCCCTCACATCCCCAGCTTTGTCCAGAAGGTCGTCTGGAAGGACACCCGGAAGGTCATTCAGTTGTCTGATCTAATTAGCATATTACTCTTATTATTATGGATTCTTTTGATTCTCTATTAACTCAAATCACAGATAAACTTTAGAGTAACCATGCACATAACTGACAAAAAAAGTTGGAATATTTTCTCCACACCTGAACATTGGGGTTGGAAACCTATACTATTTAAATTGCTATGTAATAATTAATTTACAAACCATACACTTTCTATTTCTCACTTTTGCACATTTTATTTTAAGCTTTTCTATCCTTTTAGTTATGCATGGATTAATTCAATCAATCAGCAGGTAATTTTTGAGCTCCAGGTACCAGTTATAGAGCGAGGTACGGAAGGGTCAGACAGGTTTGTTTCCGAGAACTTCCATTCCCGTAAGAAAAGGCAGGCAAAACAAAAATTAACTAAATAAAATAATTTCAGAGAGCCATAGCACTAAGGAGAAGACAAGCCAGGAATAGGAAGACAAATACTACAGGATCTCACTTATGTGGGAAATCTAAAAAAGTCAAATTTGTAGATAGTAGAATAGTGGTTAACAGGGGCAGAAAAAGGGGGGAAATGGAGAAAGGTACAAAGTTGCAATTATGTAGGAGGAATAAGTTCTAGATATCTAATGTACAGTTAATAAAACTGTCTTATATACTGGAAATTTACTATGAGAATAGATCATCGGTGCTCTCATCACACACACACACACACACACACACACACAAAATGGTTACTGTGAGGAAATGCACATGCTATTAGTTTGACATGTCTATGTATGTTGTATACTTTAAATATATAATTTTATTTAAAACTTAGTAAGGTATAAACAATACAAAACTTTTTGAGAATAGACTTTGATGAGATATTGGAGACTAAAGAGAAAATGAGATCTACATGTCTTGAAATAATGGACTTATGGTGAGACACGAATAACTTTTACTGTATTTTCTCCTATGCTTTAAGATGAAGTGAATCTATGAAAATTGTTCCAGTAAAACCTTAGTGCGGGACTGATATAAAGAAAGGTTATGTGGTAGAAAAATATTGGTTTAGGGGTACGGGTCAGTGGGATCTTCTCCAGATAAGACGGTAGGGAAGGTGTTTCTTAAGAGGTGACCTTGGAACTGAGAACTGAATGATGAGAAAAGGTTGAACATGACAAAGTCGAGGGGTGGGATGTTCTGAGCAGAGGGAACTACGTGTGCACAGGCCTGAGGCAGCATTAAGGAAGGTCCATTCAAGGAAGTGAAACAGGTCACTGAGGCTGGGGCCAAGAGTCCTAGGAGGAAAGAGGTATAGAAAGAGAGGCAGGCAGGTGACAGACCATCTGCAGCTATGTGGGCATGGTGAAAGTTTTCATTCTATTTTCAAGCAGTGGGAAGCTACCATATCGTTAAAGCAAGAACCATCTGAATTGTCAGGGTTTCTACTTGGTTAATGAGGTATGGGCTGAGTTGGGGAGGAATATGATGGTTTGAGGAGAGAGTAACAGATGTACAATGGCTGTTTTGAATTGTGGAAAGTGAACATGTTCAGGTAATACTGGCATCTAGTTGCAATTTATAAGTACAGGTCAAATCACTGTCATGTCATGTAGTCTATGAATCATATTATCTATAGATACAAAAGGCTAAGTGACCAGCCAACCGGCCGACTGGCCAACCGGTTGACCAGTCAGTAGGTATGATGTGCACTAACCATCAGGGGGCAGATACACAGCACAGGAGCTGCTGAGTGATAGCAACTTTGCAGAGTGACCTCTTCCATTCCGGGACCCCTTGGGGGATGTCAGACTACTGGTTTCAGCCTCATATCTGCGGGCCAGGCTAAGGGATCCACCTGCCAGAGGGACTCCGCTCACTCCGCAGACACCCTTCAAGCCCTGGTGCTGCCCGAGGTGCGGCTGGCCTGGGAGGGACCATGGGAGGTTGGCTCCAGGGCATGTCTGGTTTGTCTCACCCAGTTCCACCCTGCCGGCTACCTTCTAATTTTCTTTCAATGTGCATGAATTCGTGCACTGGGCCTCTAGGCCTATGTAATAAAACCCTAACATGCAAATCGACTGAATGGTGGAACAACCGGTCACTATAGCTCACACTGACCACCAGGGGGCAGACGCTCAATGCAGCGGGACCGCCGCTCAGCCAGAAGCTGGTCTCATGGCTGGCCAGCGCAGCGGTGGTGGTGGGAGCCTCTCCTTCCCCCACTGCAGGTGGATGGTAAGGAGCGAGGGGTCCCAGATTGTGATAGGGTGGAGGTCAGGCTGAGGGATCCCCCCAGTTCATGAAATTTCATGCACCAGGCCTCTAGTAAACAATAATTATCTTGATCCTTCTGCAGACTCTTATTTTCTGTATCAATAACTATACTACTTTACATGGAAATATTTTAATGTACTCAACTATTTATTCCCAATTTTTATAAGTTCCATGATAATACAGATAGATATCATTTATTTCATTATATGCTCTGCTCATTGCTATTCCTAGCAATGCCTTTAAAATATCAGGCAGCCAATAACTATTTTTGTGAACAACTTATAGTCCACTGACCTAGGCTGTGTCTATAACATGTTGCACCTAAGAAATGAATGAGATCAGTGCTAAAATACAAATTTCCCTTAGTGCCACCTGCAATATTTTCCTAAAGACACTGATGAATATGTATGCACAGATTGGAAAGATGGTCTTCGACTGAGAATTTGCCATTCTTTTTTCGAATGAATCCCTAGTAGAAGTGACACTGGGAGGATATTCCTCTTTGATAAATCCCCGCTTAATACCATGTTTGAGTTCAAGCCGGATGCTTTGAAACTCCAGATTCCTCAAAGAGACACTTACTTTACCCCTTTCAGATTCTGAATCTGATCAGTCACTGGAGAGAAGATACGTTAACTAACATAAGGTCAAAGAATACGAGTAGCAGCTGCAGATTCTTTAATTCCTGTTTTAACTTCAATGCCTTTTTTTCTTCCATATTTCATTCTGGGCAGGAAGAAAAGGGAGGGGCAGGCTGTCTTTGTGTGTGAGAGGAATGGTGGTTTCCTTCAACTGTCAGCCATTATTGACACAATGTTGCTCTGTCAAAGAGTGCCGCAAACTATTTTCGGGGACAGTATTTTAGTGAAACTTGATATGATGTCAGAGCATCATTGAAAACTTAGGGCAGAGAGGGCCCCTGTTAAGTCTTCCTTGTGCATCAGTCCCTGCTGAATGCTGAAGGATTCCAGTATGTATAGAATCGGTCCACTTAGTCTGAAAAAGTACAAGTTAAAAAAATTGTGTTCCTTTTCCTTCTGCGTATATCAAAGTTTTTGTATTCTTCAGCTGACCTTTCTGCTACAGTGTTTTTTGCTCTCTATGGTGGTGTTCCCTACCAATTCAAATCCAATATTTATGGTAATATCATTGCAGAGAATAAAAATAATCTCCCTCCCTCTGAGAAGCATTCATTTATATGTTTTATGCTAACAACCATCCCTCTTTCTCTTCAAATTATCCAGGCTGCACATTCAGTTGCCATGTACTCTTACATTCAGTTCCCCTTCTCGGTCTGTCATCTTTGTTTACTGGTTGGGTTATACAGCTGCACCTATTAGCATTCTGGGCCCAATTATGACTTTATTTCACAATACTCTGTTGCTTTAGCAGGAAAATGAAATCACTGGGTTCTGATATCACATTAGTACTTGTGTGGCATGCTTCTTCTCAATAATTTCACATCTGCCATTTTTGTAAATCCCAAACACATTCCTGGCATAGTGTGTGTGTGTGTGTGTGTGTGTGTGTGTGTGTGTGTGTGTGTGTGTGTGTGTCTGTGTCTGTGTTTTCTCCCAGCCCCGCTCCTCCATTCCTGTCATAGATGGATAGCAAGAGAATGAAAAGGAAAGTTAAGTTACAGGAAGATCTGAAAAGATCATCTCAACACTCAGGTGGTCAGTTATGGAGTAGTGGTCCAGAGGGTAGGCTTGGGAAGATACAGACCTCCATCTGACCTCTGCCTCAGCTACTTACTTTTTCAGCAACTTTTGTAAGCGACTAAATTTTTGAGATATTAGTATTTTTAAATAAAATGCCCATCCACTGACTGTGGTTTATTATCAACTCTTTCCAAAGGTAGGTAGTATCTTCCATGCTTTGATGTCTGTTCACCTCCTCAGGTTCACCTCTCTGTCGTACCCTCTTCTTTTGCTGCATGAGACTTAACTGGATGAAGAGCCTGGTACACACTGTGCTGTTTGATGTTTTCATGTTACTTCATCTATTTCCTCTGCCTAGTTACTCTTTACCTTTGTTTATCCTTGTCTAACTCTTCCTTTAAGACTAAAGTCGGACATGATATGCTTAAAGACATCCTCTTCCCTGACGCCCCTTGCATGGGCTCACTGTCCTTCTTTCATCTTCCTTTTACATCCAATGCTTCTCTCTGTGATTGCACTTGACAGACAGCAGTGTGAGTCCACAATTACCTGTCTGTTACTCCCCTGGAACACAAGCTCCTGGAGATCACAGACCAAATCTTACCTATCCTTGTATGTCTACTGCCATGTTTAAAGTGACCTCTACCACTTTTGCTGACATTAGGGAAATTCATAGAAATCCACCTCCTATGAGTGGCAAACAGATTTCTATCAAGTCCTTCAGAGATATCCTAAGTATTTTTACCTTTTGGAGTTAAGAGTAACAATATACCCTCATCCATTTGAGAGGGAAATCTGTATGCCCTACAAGGAGCTATTCTAATGGAACTAGAGGAGAAGGTAATAGAAGATGTGAATCACTGCAAGTTCTGCCTACCCTTTATCACCCCCTACACTTTGCTCATACTTTTAACTCGATTCAAAACCTACACACTTGGCCTTCTCATTTGCTATCCCTAATTAGCTACTCCCTAGTCTGTGCTTCCAACATGTGTGGTTCATGCCTCTATTTTAGCCTTTGCCACATGGCATTGCAATGATCTGTGTATGTCTGTCTCCTCCTACTCAGTGTATGTTTCCTGAGAGCAGAGAGGGCATGCATTTCTCATTTGCCATTTGCAACTGTTATCAGGCCTGGCACACCATAAGAACGAAGTCAATATTGAATAAATGAGTCGAGTCAGCCAAGCGCTGTGTTTGGGTGAAGTGACTCAATATTACCTATTGGTCAGGAGGAATAGAGTGTATGACAATGCATTTTAATGGGCAAAGAAGTGAGAAGCTCTTCTCTATACTGAGTGTATTTGTAGCGCCTACTTAAATGTCAAACAGTGAATCAAGTTAACAATGTTCCTGAGAATTTAAGGTAGGAAACATTTCTGTGTATGCCAGGACTCTTATGTTCCTAATTTGAGTGTAATTTTTGTACAGTAAATAGACTCCACTGATCAGGGTGTAAGACAATTTTCTGAACACTGGGCCCTCCCACTGGTGGTGATTCTGGTGTAACTGTGGTGCTTGCTTCAGGTTCTTCCTGTTCTCACTTGCACTTTTTTAAAGTAGAATTCACCTGAAGCCAGTTTTCACGCTGCAGAGCTCATTTCTATGCAAGATGATGTCTCACATTAAATATTCCCAAGAGCAGAAAGATGACTTTGAATGTAAAATTTTAAGCAGCTCAGGCAGTACTCACTAAAGGTTGACACAAGAGCAAGGATCACAGGAAATGTAGGTGAGAAGGGAAACGATAGGCATGCTAAGGCTTTCCCATCACCTCAGTGCAGTCACACCCTCATTTATCTTGCTTTTTATTTTTAAAAACTGGGTCAGATCCCTTAGGAAAACCTAAACCTTTGAACAAAGATTAGCGATATTAAGAATCATTAACTCTTCAAGGCCAGCAGGAAGATAATGCTGCAAAAGGGACAATGATACAGTTTACTAAACAGTATCTTAATTGTCTGACATACAAATCAGAGTTTATAATTATAAAGATTTGTTTCAAAGTGACATCCTGGTGCTAAAGGTAAAGTTGGCAGATTTACTTCTTAACTAGACATGTTAGCGAAGAGACACATTTCACACAGTGGACTCCCAGACCAATGGAATCTATGAGTGAGTAATTGTAAATATGTAGAGTTGGAGGAAATTCCACATTTGATGGCATGAAAGAGTTAGGTACTCTGTATCCAGGACAATTTTGGATTTAATTCAGGCAAAGACATTATTTATTTAAAATTCATTTTAGACTGTTGACCTTTTGTTAAGCATAGCTGCTGAGGAGAGGAGTGTGCATTCAGCTAATTCCGCATGCTGTGAGTTATGTAAATGCACACCGAATGCAAAGGAATCCATGAATACTTTGAAATTCATATGTAGCCCAATATATACATATAGATTGTCCTTTGTATTTGAAGGTGATGCTGCCATTATTGTCTCTGCTATTTTCTGTGTGTTCAGATCTGGCTGTTTGATTGGCAATTCCTACTGTGCACAGTCTGCATATGTGTCAACTAACAACTGCAGCCATTGCCTCGAGGGCTTGATTGCTGGGTTGTTCAATATTTATTAAGCACCCAACAAGTGCTAGGTGCTGCACTGCATAGTGTAAAGCTGCTGCTGTCCTCTAGAAATCCTATTCTAAGGTGACTAGAGACATGCATATAGTTTTTATTTCTTATGCAAATTCACTGACACTATGCAATTAGAACAGGTAACACCATTCACCTGATGTTGTTCTTCAGCAATATGTGCAGTAAGTGGCTAGTGCCTTTCCCATTCACTTGGAAGTGCTCAGGTTAGAAGGCCATGTTTAAATGAATCTATTATAAAGGCCTACTAGATGCGAAGACCAGGAAGGATGATGTGAAAATATGATATTAGGGCAGAACAGGATGTGAAAGCAACTCTGGGTCAGAAAAAGGTTTTTTTTCAATGAAGAGAACAGGTTTTAAGGGTTGGTCAGAGTAAGGTTTTGAGTCAAATTGAGCAATCCCATCTTTGGCCACAGCTTACAATGAATTCTGATATAGTTTCTCCACATTTTTAATCATAGTATTTATGTTGATAAAGACATTCTATAGGTAATAATGGAAACCAGTCGACTCAAATGACGATATTCATTTTTCAAGTTTGGGTGCACTCTGTGACACTTCTTAAAGTAAAAATCAGAGCGTTTCCTCTTGGTGACAATGCATGTGTGTGTTACATGCTGTTGTTGACTTGGCGCTGACTCTTAGTGACACTATGAGTGTTGCCACGATGTTCTGTACTCAGCATCCCTGCTCAGCTCCTGAGGTTAAGGGCAATAGGGTTTTCAACAAGTGGATCAGTAACTAATGAGTAGGATAGAGGTTCAAGGAATTGGTTGAAGTCTTATAAAGTGCTATTTACAGTCAGTGTTAACCCAAGCACATTGAAAACAATAAATAATTCAACGTATAAATGAAATCACTAAACTCTTAAATGTTCTTCTTTAACTCAAACCTGAGAGGCTTTTATCCTTGAGTTATTTGCAAGTAAAATAGCCATTATGTTAGACTTTGAAGTGTTTTGGTAGAAAACATGGTGAAAGATTTTGTGTGTATTAAAAATAATGTAATGTGTTGCATTTTCTTGTAATTGAAGAAGAAAAGCATATTTTAAAAGTTTAGAAATTTTTGTTTTGATACTTTTCAAATGACAAAGATGTCATCTACATAATCAAAATAACTCTCATTTTTACGTTCAAACAATTTCAAGGCATTTAGTTCAAAATATCCTTTCGATCTGATAAAGAGAGTGCTAATACAATGTCTTTTCTTTAGTTATAATTATAACAAAGTGGATATTACACAAAGAAGAGTCGGTCAAGACATGAGTAATAATGGGTATTGACAGCTAACCTGCTTTTTCTTTTGATGATTTTAATTTTTGGGGAGTTAAGTAGAGAAAAGTAAGAATACCACCACCCACTTTGCTGCTACTCATCTAATAGCTTCTTATCTAATGGGAGGGATGTGCATTAGTACTTTTATAACTGACTTAAACATCATCCACATTTTAGCATAATTATATGGTCATAATGTACCCTGTAACTATGTGGGCAAAGTTAAGAAAAAGTCAACTGTAGGTTTGCAGAAAATTCAGAAACCAATTAGAACTTGATATATGAGCTGGAAAGTTCCAAAGGTAAAACTGAAGAAAGTGTGGGTGGCAGGAGGAGGAGGGGTGACTTGAGGCGGTGTGAATCAGCAGAGGAGAAGAAGATGGTATGCGTAAACTGATAAAAAAAAAAAAAAAAACCCCACAGCATATTAAAAATTGAGTAGAGAATGAAATCTTATCACTTAAAATGTTTTCCTGTTAGATGGTATGAGTTCTGATTCTATGTGAATAATACATTATTATTTTTAGGCAGGACTATTTTGGGTTTTTTTTTTTGCCTCATTTTATGGACACATTTCTTCTTAGTCAACAATCATGAATGAAAAAATCAGTCTTAGTTCAGAGACATGGGAATATCCACATTAGAAATCTAATGGTAGAGAATAATGTATTTTATTCTCTCTCCTTTTCTTTTTTGTATCAATAAAAGATTTGATCAAAATGTGATGCTTTTACTGAAATGACCAAAAAACAATGGGCCCTGATTCTAACGATTATTGTAAACATTATATCTATTAAGCCTATCTCTTAGCTATGAAGAGATGTGAAGTTTTCAAAAATACACGGGCAATAAAAAAGAAGGGACCAGAGCTAGAACCCGGGAACCTAGGTCTTTTAATTACTTGTGTGGAGAGATTTTTGCCATCACTCAGCCTTCTGTTGAATTGAGTTCTTTAAAAACAGAAATGCTTGCCTCGAGATGTTTTATTATTTGGTCTTACCCAGCAAATTGAAACATAATGAATTTAGGATTCAATTATTTTGCTTTGCATTTACGTTTTCATCACAAAGAAAAGGTAGAGATACTGAGCTTGAGTCTCTCAATACCTTCTATAGTTTAATGTGCTTTAAAATGATCATTCCATCAAAACTGTATACACGAAAGGCCAAATGAAAAGTAGAGAAAAAACAGTTATTTGTTTAAATCAGTTCAAATAACCAGTTGTTAGCATCATGAAGATGAGGGTTTTGAAACTCTGATCGACATGACTGTGGGATTGTCTGACTCCTTTTAGTAAGAGCAGCCAGGCTGGAACAGACGAGGGTAGGTGGAGGGTGGCAAGGGAGGATTTTGCACATTCCTCAATTCCATAAGAGCCAGTGGGCTCTGATTTGTTTAATCGGGTGGAGCCTCCTGGGTCTTATCGTTTGAAGAAAGAGTAGCAGGATTAAATAAATTGGTACAGACAATGTATTTAGATACATTTTTGCACGTTTCTGCATATCTGAAATTCTGAAATTCAACCAACACATCAGATACTTTATCTAGCAGTTAAATATAGTTGAGATTTTCATGGGTTCTGTTTTGCAGATAAGAAAACAGTGGCACTGAGAAATAAAGTCTCACAAAGAATCACACGCTCAGCAGAACATAATTGTCAAGGCCATGCATTTCAAATGCAGTGCTCTATCCACTAGACAACACTACCTTTTCGATTCACAGTTGTTTGTAGTTGGTTTAATAGCAGTTTTCGGTAATGCCTCCTAAATGATTGAAATACAGTTTTTAAAACCTGAATTGTTACTACTGCATTGTTACCTTTGTCTTTATTAGTAAAACAATCTTTTTTTGTGTTTACTCTGTTAAGTGCTAATGTAAATAACAGCTTTTATTTAGCATATTTTTGCTGACTGTTTTTACACTTTTCTGCTACCTCTAGCCTAACCATATTTGTCTCATTCTTCTGCAAATCTTGGAATTCTAAATTAAATGAGGCTAGAATCTACTCGAAAAGGAATGGTTCCTCCGTGTTCCTGTTTTTCAATTCTAATGTAAAGCAGTCAACTCCCAACTTCTACTTTCTCTAATTTCATCCCTGCAGCACAAACGCTTTGCAGCTTACACGGGAGTAATTTTACTATAATTAAAACGATCTAATATTTGCATTGTTTACTGAGAGACTAAGAGCACTCTGTGTAGACACGCATCAGTTTAACTTTTACATAATATCAAAGAAAAACATGCCATCTTGATCATCTCCTGCCTGATACAGAACAGTTGCTTTTTGTTCTTGATATGATCATTTAAATATTTTTTTCCTTCAGCCCTTCCTGTTGCTTTTTTAAAATTACATTTCTGGTGATAATAAACTGTATGGGTCTAAGAAAAGTGATGATCTCCTCAAGGCTTTTGTTTCACCAAAGGAGCGGCTGCTAGAGAAACATTCCCTGCCTTCCTTGTGGTACAGGGTTCACAGAGGACGTGAAGTGGCTTTCAACCTTCCCAACGCCTCCATCTGGGTTACAGCGTGTGAGAGTCCCCACCTTTTATTTTTTGGCATTTTTCAAATTTTATTTCAAGACCATATAGTTTCCATCTTCTTTTCTTTTTTTAAATTTCTTTATCGATTAAGGTATTACATATGTGTTCTTATCCCCCCATTACCCCCTCCCTCAGGCCTTCACCCCCCTGGTGTCTGTGTTCATTGGTTAGGCTTATATGCATGCATACAAGTCCTTTGGTTGATCTCTCCCCCTTCCCCCCACCTTCCCCTACCTTCCCTCTGAGGTTTGACGGTCTACTGGAGAGCATTATGCTAAGTGAAATAAGCCAGTCAGAGAAAGATAAATATCACATGATTTCACTCATTTATGGAATATAATGAACAACATAAACTGATGAACAAAAACAGATCCAGAGACAGAGAAGCATCGGTCAGACCATCCCCACCCCTTTCAAGTTAAAGCTGTCTCACAGGCCAAGTTAGTGCTGCAGTGGAGGCATGGGTTCCGTAGGTTCCCTTGACTCTGCGAAGAGCAAAAGCAAATGTACAATCCTGAACACCCAGCGGCTGCGCTCTTCTGATCTGCATACGGCCCATAGTCACTAGAGAAAGAAGACCGCACCTGCTCTGTGGATGACGAGGTCTTCAGGTCGTCTCAACTCCAGAATAACCGAAAGGTAATTGTGTCAGTTCCTGAACATACAACAATTTCATTTTCTGAAAGAATAGAAATAAAAAGCTACCAGATGATGAATCTAAAGGAATAGCTACAAGGAGTAAAGGTGAACCAAAGCCCAAGTGGAAAAGGTGATTGTTTTCCCTTTTCATCAGAAACATCATGCAGGCTCCACCGGAGGTCTGATTTCTCAGCTCCCCCTCAGGGCCCGCTGTCCCGGCTCACACAGAGGATATCTCTCCCAGGATGAGCGCTTAGTATTTAGGGGCTTGCTTCTCCCACTTCCTCCTAAGCCAGCCCATTGAACATTCATTCTTTCCCTCACTGCACAGGTGCCATTAAGGACAGGGCAACAGCCATCTCTAATTAGAGCTGTCTTGGCATTCCTCTTTCTCTTCAGCTCCTGTCATTTATTTATTTACTCACACGAACAGTTACAAACAAGAGAAACAGGTGTTGAGCTCCTCACAGTGTGCACTTTTCTTTAGTTGAATCTTACCTAATTTCAGATGGGAACAAGATGTTCTTTCCTCTGTGGATGTTCTTCTATTGCTCATTTCTAATGCCTATAGTTTTCCCAGACCTCAGTTCAATGGTGTTAAAAGTCATAAAATCCCCAGAAAACAATGTCTACTTGAGGACAAGACCATCCTTTCATGAAGGTAAAAAGTCATTAGCAATGGATATTTATTCCTTAAGAGCAATTTTAGACTTCTTTGGAAATAAAATGAATAATAGAAACAGAATTGTATAGCACAAAGAGTCAGCAATTGTCATTTTTTACCCTATAAACCTCAATTTTTCAATAACTGCTATCCAATGTAATTTGAAGGATATTATCAACCTTTAGTTTTCTTTCCTACTGGTGTCAAGTTTTCATGTAGTCATTCTGATCTTCCTGTTATTTGCAGGTTTGATAACCAGAGGGGATGTACTGCCTCCAAAACATGAGAAATTTAGAGGAAGCACCCTAGGGTGCTCTTTCTTATTATCTCCATCAGTGACACATAGGTATTCAAATCCTATCTAATAAAAGAAACATGGTAATTGGCGTATGACTGCTACCCTTCCCATTGGCTAATCAGGGGCGATATGCAAATTAACTGCCAGCCAAGATGGCAGCCGACAGCCAGGCAGCTTAAACTGAACATGAGGCTTGCTGCTTCAGTGAGGGAGGACTGCAACGTTCCCTGCCTGCCTTGCCGGCCTCTGAGCCTGCAGTTTAAGAAACATAGTAACAAGTATAGAAGCTAAACAAAAACACA